>NC_091313.1:39834796-40002296 GCF_038502225.1 Cherax quadricarinatus
AACTGAGCCCTCGGAAGTCACCGAGATTACAAAGTCACTTAAAAACAACTCAGGGAATCTGTCTCATATCCCACCATTACTGTACAAGCGAGCGGCCCATATCCTTTCGCATGCTATTTCATTACTTTTTAACGAGTCACTAGAAACTAGCACCTTCCCGAAACTACTCAAGATGGCAAGGGTTACACCAATACATAAAGGTGGTGACCCTACAGACTTAAACAACTATAGGCCAATATCAAACTTACCATTGCTATCCAAAATCTTTGAGAAACTCGTGCACAGGAGACTATATTCATTTATAACAGCACAAAACATACTCAACCCCTGCCAATTTGGATTCAGGAAAAATAAAAGCACTAATGATGGAATCATAAAAATGCTAGATCTGCTTTACACAGCATTGGAAAATAAGGAATATCCACTAGGAATTTTTATTGACCTAAGAAAAGCTTTTGACACAGTAGACCACGACATCCTACTCCACAAACTTGACCATTACGGTATAAGAGGCCATGCGCTTGCTTATTTCAAATCTTACCTTACTAATAGGTATCAGTATGTCACCATTAAAGACACAGCATCAACAACACGGCCACTTGATACTGGAGTTCCGCAGGGAAGTGTCCTTGGTCCCCTGCTCTTCCTCATATACATCAATGATCTTCCAAACGTATCCCAACACCTGAAACCCATTCTCTTTGCTGACGACACGACTTATGTCATCTCTCACCCTAATCTTGCCACCCTCAACACCATTGTTAATGAGGAGCTGATCAAAATATCGACTTGGATGACAGCCAATAAACTTACGCTTAACACTGACAAAACCTACTATATTATGTTTGGTAGCAGAGCAGGAGATGCACAAATTAACATTAAGATCGACAACACTCTAATTACCAGACATAATGAGGGCAAATTCCTAGGCCTATACCTTGACAACAACCTGAATTTCAGCACCCATATCCAACACATAACCAAAAAAGTATCCAAAACGGTTGGGATCCTTTCCAAGATACGATACTACGTGCCGCAAAATGCCCTTCTCACACTATACCACTCACTTATTTATCCATACCTCACCTATGCTATTTGTGCTTAGGGATCTACTGCAGCAACACACCTAAAGCCAATAATAACCCAACAAAAAGCTGCAGTAAGAATAATCACTAAATCCCATCCCTGGCAATACACCCCCCCACTCTTCATAGATCTAAACTTACTCCCTTTTCAGTACATCCACACTTACTGCTGTGCAATCTACATCTACAGGACCTTAAACTCCAATATCAACCTTGACCTAAAACGCTTTCTTGATAGTTGTGACAGAACCCACAGGCATAACACCAGACACAAACATCTCTACGACATTCCCTGTGTCCGACTAAACCTTTACAAAAATTCAATGTATGTCAAAGGCCCTAAAATCTGGAACACCCTACCTGAGAACTCTAGAACTGCAGACACATACATCACCTTCAAAACTACCATTAGAAAACATCTCCCTGATAAACCCCATCAACTAACTACACGAATACCACCTGGTGGTTCACACTTACACTCACTCACCCATTTGACCATAAACAGAAATATTAATCTAAATCTTAAAATAATGAATCCTATGATACTCCAATACTGAAACTATGTACTGTGCCAAAACAAAAGCATTCACATTACTAAACTCACAAACTAGTATTTAGTCACTTAGCCATAATACCAACTTACCTCATAATTTGTAATATTTTAAAATAAAGAATCAAACTAAGTCTGCCCGAAATGCCTAGCCATGCTAGGATTTCTAGTGGTACACTCTGTAATCATTATTTAACTACATGTAAATCACACAACAACCAAATTCTGTAAATTCAACATTGTAATCTTTATAGAGAATAAACTTTGAATTTGAATTGAATTTGAATACCAACTTACCTCATAATTTGTAATATTTTGAAATTAAGATTTAAACTAAGTCTGCCCTAAATGCCTAGCCATGCTAGGTGTTCTAGTGGTACACTCTGTAATCATTATTTAACTACATGTAAACCACACAATAACCAAATTCTGTAAACTCAGCATTATAATCCTTATAGAGAATAAACATCTGACATCTCTGCTTCAGCACCTGCCAGTACACTAGACAGCGCGCATAACGGAGATAAAACACCTCAATTACTGGGAGCGCTTAAAGTTCCTGAACCTGTATTCAATTCATTTCAATTCAAAGTTTATTCTCTATAAGGATTATAATG
This sequence comes from Cherax quadricarinatus, assembly GCF_038502225.1. Taxonomy (NCBI): domain Eukaryota; kingdom Metazoa; phylum Arthropoda; class Malacostraca; order Decapoda; family Parastacidae; genus Cherax; species Cherax quadricarinatus. Next base: position 39,837,049 of record NC_091313.1, read on the forward strand.
CTGAGTTTACAGAATTTGGTTATTGTGTGGTTTACATGTAGTAAAATAATGATTACAGAGTGTACCACTAGAACGCCTAGCATGGCTAGGCATTTCGGGCAGACTTAGTTTAATTCTTAATTTTAAAATATTACAAATTATGAGGTAAGTTGGTATTATGGCTAAGTGACTAAATACTAGTTTGTGAGTTTAGCAATGTGAATGCTTTTGTTTTGGCACAGTACATAGTTTCAGTATTGGAGTATCACAGGATTCATTATTTTAAGATTGAGATTAATATTTCTGTTTATTTTCAAATGGGTGTCTGAGTGTATGTGTGAACCACCAGGTGGTATTCGTGTAGTTAGTTAACGGGGTGTATCAGGGAGATAAGATGTTTTCTAATGGTAGTTTTGAAGGTGATGAATGTGTCTGCAGTTCTAGAGTTCTCAGGTAGGGTGTTCCAGATTTTAGGGCCTTTGACATACACTGAATTTTTGTAAAGGTTTAGTAGGACACGGGGAATGTCGTAGAGATGTTTGTGTCTGGTGTTATGCCTGTGAGTTCTGTCACAACTATCAAGAAAGCGTTTTAGGTCAAGGTTGATATTGGAGTTTAAGGTCCTGTTGTATTCCCTGGAATGCAGGCAGGAGAGATACATGATTATATACACCTGGAAAATCCTAGAGGGACTAGTACCGAACTTGCACACGAAAATCACTCACAACGAAAGCAAAAGACTTGGTAGACGATGCAACATCCCCCCAATGAAAAGCAGGGGTGTCGCTAGCACGTTAAGAGACAATACAATAAGTGTCAGGGGCCCGAGACTATTCAACTGCCTCCCAGCATACATAAGGGGCATTACCAATAGACCCCTGGCAGTCTTCAAGCTGGCACTGGACAAGCACCTAAAGTCGTTACCTGACCAGCCGGGCTGTGGCTCGTACGTTGGATTGCGTGCAGCCAGCAGTAACAGCCTGGTTGATCAGGCTCTGATCCACCAGGAGGCCTGGTCACAGACCGGGCCGCGGGGGCGTTGACCCCCGGAACTCTCTCAAGGTAAACTCCAGCGAACATACCATCTCTGATCCTACACCTGCCAGCACACCTGCCGACGCTACTCCAACATCTGGCAGCAGTGCTTCATCGACAAGTACTGAGTCAGGATTTTCTCCACCAGAGATTGGTGCAGCTAATGATCAGGGAACTACCACTGCACCTGAACACCTGCTGCGCCCAAGTACGAACAGCAGGGACACATCTGTCAGAACTACACAGGGGCATGGTAGAGGACGTGGCAGAGGACGTGGAAGAGGACATGGAAAAGGACGTAGAGAAGGAAGACATCTACAGCCGTCTCACCTTCCACCAACATCCCAGCGGCAGAACCTGCGGACAAATCAGCAAAACACCGTAGGTGCAACAAATAATAGTCCACCCTCCCAGGCACCTAGGCATTGCTCTCGCTGTCACTGGAAGGGGCACACAACTAACAACTGCCTGTGAGATACCAGGTGCAATTACTGCCACAAGAAGGAGGACCAGTGTCGGAAGAAAAAGGAACTTGACAGACAGGACCACCTGTTTAGAGACCTGTTCTCGGAACAAACCAACAGGATCTCTGAATTGGTGAACACTCTCACACGTCACCCACTCAGCTACTCCTCTCTCAGCCCCGCAGGTGGTATTGTGCCTTATACAAGACCACAGACCTACATCCCTGCAGATGTCTCAGTGCCCTACACACCCACCACCTCAAGCTGACTACTTCATGAGGAGCCAGTTTATCAGCATCCTGTCAGCAAACATTAGAGGTTTCATTACTAACGTTGAAGAGCTCACACACAGTTTTGTGAACACTCGACGTCCCGACCTGATATCTGTTGTTGAAACATTTTTGGACGACAGGACTCCAGAAAATTTTGCAATAACTGCTGGCTACACCTCATGGATGAGAAGAGACAGGCAAGGGCAAGGAGGTGTTTCTGTGTGCTTCTCTAAAAGTGTACATGCCCAGCACATTGATGTTGCCATCCCTACTCATCTTGAAATGATGTTCTTCAAGCTATGCATAAACACTAGTACTAGAATGTGCAATATACAGACCTCAGTGGCAACATGCAGACCCCATCAACTTCCTAATGGAAAATGTGGACTCTCTTCTGCTACAACACAACTGTCAACATATCATAATTGTTGGTGACCTCAACCAACACCTTATACAGAGGGACTTTGATGACCTCCTTGCAGTATTTGACATGAGAAACTTTGTTGATTTTCCTACTCACATCTCTGGCTCCTTCCTTGACCCAGTAGTGAGTGATCTGGCAGAAAGTATAGTCACTTGTCAACCCCTCGGCTACGTTGGATCATCTGACCACAAGGCTGTTTTTATGACACTTAAGATCCCAACAGAACGAGGTGAGGAGTCCACACGCACAACCTGGCTATGGGAAAGAGGTAATTGGCCAGCCCTTTGCTCTGAGCTCGCCACCACCGATAGGAATGCTCTTCTCCAAGGGGATGTTGACAGCCAAGTGAAAGCCTTCACTGGACACATCCTTAATCTACAACAAGAACACATTCCTCACCGGCAATATGTAACGAAGCCTACAGATTAGCCTTGGTTTGGCTTTCGTTGTAGAGAGGATGCTACTGCTAAGTACAAGGCATGGCGAAGGTATAAGAAGCATCCTCCCATCTATAACAGGAACTTGCACAGGCAAGCCTGTAGGCATATGGGCGAAGTTCAAAAGTGGGCCATCGCTAAATGGCAGGTGGACACAAAAAGAAAGCTAGCATCAGGTAGGGTAGGCCCCAAAACCTGATGGTCCCTGGTCAAGAACAGACAAGGTTATCTACCTGATGAACTCATTCCACCTCTAAATCGACAAGATGGGATCACTTCTACTAGTAGTCAAGAGAAGGCGGACCTCTTTGCCGAACACTTTGCTAACAAAATGCAAGTTCCTGATCCAACAAGGGACCCTCCTCGGCTAGCTGCAAGAACTGTGTCAAAACTGTTAGTGGTGACAATAAGGCAGGAGGAGGTGTATTTCCTTCTTAAATCACTTGACCAAGAAAAGGCTGTGGGCCCAGACAAGTTGAGCCCAAGATTGCTGAGATGATGTGCAGACCAGCTAGCAGCACCTCTAACTCGCATCTTTCAGCACTGCCTAGTACAGTGGAAAGAGGCAAATGTAGTCCCTGTTCACCAAAAGAAGAGCAGAACAGAAATCAGCAACTACAGACCAGTGTCACTGCAGTCAATCACTGGTAAGATCCTTGAGACAATAATATCACGACAAATGACACAGTTTTTTGACTACCACTCACTACTTTGTGACCGTCAATATGACTTCAGGAAAGGTTATTCTGCTGCTGTTGTTAAACCTCTCCACTAAGTGGTACCAATCGCTGGATGAATCCAAAGTCAGCAGTGTGGTAACACTGGGCACTGCTGATGCTTTCGACCGGGTGTGGCACCAGGGCCTCTTGGTAAAACTTCAAGCACTGGGAATTGCAGGCTCTACGCTATGTCTCCTCAGTGATTACCTTCATGGTAGATCTCTAAGGGTAGTTCTCAATGGAATGGAATCAGCAAGACATCCTATTGGGGCAAGTGTTCCACAAGGAAGCGTGCTGGGACCATTGTTATGGAATGTTTACCTCAATGTCCTTCTTCATCTCATCCCAGAATCCCATGCATATGCAGACGACTGTACACTGACATTCACTTATCCAAGAGAAGAAATGCCAGCTGCTCTAAGCTACATCAGTCACAAGCTAAGTGCTATATAGGCTTGGGGAAATAGATGGCGAGTAACATTTGCACCTGAGAAAACACAAATGGTGATGGTCTCTAGGCACCATGATGGTAATGCTGGTGCAGTAGTAAGGATGAATGGGAGGGTGTTGGCAACTACAATATAGAACCTGTGTATTGTGCCAAAACAAAAGCATTTACATTGCTAAACTAACAAACTATAATGTAGTCACTTAGCCTTAATACCAGATTACTCCATAATCTGTATTAATTTAGAGTTAAGAATTAATCTAAGTCTGCCCGAAATGCCTAGCCATGCTAGGTGTCCTAGTGGCCCCCTCTGTAATTAGTATTTTATAACATATAAACCACACAATATCCAAAATCTGTAAACCCCGCATTGTAATCTTTACAGCGAATAAACTTGATTGATTGATTGATTGACTGGGGTGAAATTTGACTCCAAACTGACCATGAAGAACCACGTTGTAAATCTTGCAAACAAGACAGCCAGGAAGCTTACAGCACTTCGCTGTATTTTGTATCTGCTTGACAGTAGGGGTTGCAAGATTCTGTACGAGGCACAAGTACGCTCACAACTTAAGAGTACGTTCCACTTGGTTTGCCTGCCCCCCTTCCCCATCTGCGACTGCTTGACAGAGTAGAGAACAAAGCAAGACCTCTCATCTCTGATCTGGACCAATCCCTGATAGATCTGTCATTTCAGCAGAGCCTTCAACACAGGAAGGATGTGGGTAGCCTTACTGTTATGTTTAAGGCCAATATTGTCAAAGTACCACACTTGGATCCACTTCGAGGACAGCGTGAAGTTAGCTTCTGTACCACAAGACGAGCAGAAAGCAGCAACTTCACTCTGGCTGTACCCTTCTCCAGAACATCACTTCATCTCAGATCATTTATCCCCAGGATGACTCGAGTATATAACACATTCGTACAGCATTATGATGTCAACGAGATAAAGTCAGTTGATCAAATGAAAATGCTGGCCCACAGATGGCTCCAACTTCATCCTGTTCCCTACTTGTATGTCTCATAACAATAAAAATGCTTTCAAATGAGCTGATGTAGGTAACAGCTCTTAGCTCAATAAGGCTAGGGATCCTTAACTTAATCTTGTCAAACCCTGTGTAAAAGAGAGAGAGAGAGAGAGAGAGAGAGAGAGAGCCCTATACAGCAGGTGCAGACAAGACGTCAGTTTCGCTCCCAGATTGCCATATGTTAAGATAAGATAAGATTTCATTCGGATTTTTAACCCTGGAGGGTTAGCCACCCAGGATAACCCAAGAAAGTCAGAGCGTCATCAAGGACTGTCTAACTTATTTCCATTGGGGTCCTCAATCTTGTCCCCCAGGATGCGACCCACACCAGTCGACTAACACCCAGGTACCTATTTGCTGCTAGGTGAACAGGACAACAGGTGTAAGGAAACGTGTCGAAATATTTCCACCCGCCGGGAATCGAACCCGGGCCATCCGTGTGTGAAGCGGGAGCTTTAGCCACCAAAGGGCCACAGAATACATTATAATTATCTAACGAATGAGCACACTTGTAGCTGAGAGGGTCTGCCAGTCTCATTCTGAATCTGCCAGCACAAAAAGTTAGTTAGTTAGTTAGTTAAAGATTAGCCGGTATTCTCCCGGCCCGGGCCTTGTCCAAGTGGTGGCCCGGCCTTGGCTCCCTCTTTAGGGAGTGTCTGAGACCTAAGTCTCCCATGGGAGGAGGCACAAGTACCTCCTCATCTTTGGGACCAACTGTCCCCAGGCCTAGCCACAAGCTAGGCCTCTCTGGTCTGCCATCCCCGCCCCAAGGGGGCAAATGGGAATGAGTCTTATGAGCTAAAGGCTCGGGCTCAGGCACCTACCCTACCCTAGAAGGGTTAGGCATGGTATCGATGGCACAAAAAGGGTAGTGCAAGAACCATCATTCCCATCAATGTAGCTAAAATACGTAATTCAGTAATACTATAAAAGCATAATATTTTCCTAGTAGTTACTAATGAAAATAACCTTACCGATATATTAGATTAAAAATATGTACATATAATATATCAGTGTATCTATCTTTAAGTTCTGAATTTCTTTTATATACATTGAAATGAGAAGCTTGTTGTGATCGGCATCAAATGTTCAACCTGGAGTATTTACGTAGAGAAGGTTGGGATTCTTAGTCAGGTGTGTTGCTATCAATTTACTTATTAAATTGGGTGTTACTTTAACATGCGGTCTATCAGCTCATTTACACTTTAGTTTGCAGTCTACCAGCTCATTTACAGTTTAGTTTGCAGTCTACCAGCTCATTTACACTTTAGTTTGCAGTCTACCAGCTCATTTACACTTTAGTTTGCGGTCTACCAGCTCATTTACACTTTAGTTTGCAGTCTACCAGCTCATTTACACTTTAGTTTGCAGTCTACCAGCTCATTTACACTTTAGTTTGCAGTCTACCAGCTCATTTACACTTTAGTTTGCAGTCTACCAGCTCATTTACACTTCAGTTTGCGGTCTACCAGCTCATTTACACTTTAGTTTGCAGTCTACCAGCTAATTTACACTTTAGTTTGCGGTCTACCAGCTCATTTACACTTTAGTTTGCAGTCTACCAGCTCATTTACACTTTAGTTTGGAGTCTACCAGCTCATTTACACTTTAGTTTGCAGTCTACCAGCTCATTTACACTTTAGTTTGCAGTCTACCAGCTCATTTACACTTCAGTTTGCGGTCTACCAGCTCATTTACACTTTAGCGCACGGTCTACCAGCTCATTTACACTTTAGTTTGCGGTCTACCAGCTCATTTACACTTTAGCGCGCGGTCTACCAGCTCATTTACACTTTAGTTTGCAGTCTACCAGCTCATTTACACTTTAGTTTGCGGTCTACCAGCTCATTTACACTTTAGCGCGCGGTTTACCAGCTCATTTACACTTCAGTTTGCGGTTTACCAGCTCATTTACACTTTAGTTTGCAGTCTACCAGCTCATTTACACTTTAACGTGCGGTATAACCTAACCTAACCTAGCCTAACAAGGTTAGGTTAGGTTAATTATAACATGAAAGGTAGACGGCACGTTAAAAGTCGGTTTACAGCGTAGACTACGAATACTGGGGTAAACCACACGGTAAAGTACCGCCTTAAATTGTTTATAGTTGTGTTATAATATTCATGAGATATTCTGACTATGCCTCCTCTTAACGGTTTAATTCGTAAACAGCTGTTACATCTTACTAAAAGGGTGTTACTTCTAAACTAAGTGTTAGAACATGTATGTATAATGATAACGTAATAACATCGTTATTTTTACAAGTACATGTATAAGGTATACAGTCCTAGCTGACATCAATGACATATTACTGTATAGAAAGCCGCTTGTTATACTGAGCATTTCGGGCAAATTTGGTTAGTTTTGTCCCAGGATGCGACCCACACCAGTCCACTAACACCCAGGTACCCATGTTACATTGATGGGTGAACATGGACAGCAGGTGTCTTAATGTTACCCAGCCGTACCGGAGATACGAACTCCGGACCTCAGTGTGTGAGGTGAGTGCGCTGGCGATCAAGCAGTTTAACAGCTTGGTTTCGTTGTATTCCATGTAGTAACTGAAGCTTGCGTCTTCAAGATGGCTTCAAGCTTAATTCCCAAATTTTAATTTATTTATATATGTTATGATATTGCCCTCAAAATATTAACTCTGATGCATTTACTAAGAATGATGATGACCTTATCTGATAGCCTTCAAACTTTCAGCTTTGGCGAGCTTTATTTATTTATTTATTTATTTACTTTTATTTACTTTATTTACTTTAGTCAGTATAAATTTCCATTTTCCATTTTTATGATATAAATTGGTTTCTATGTAAAAGCTAGAATATGTCTTCCGACTGGCATCAAAACCTAAATTCTGAATTTAGGCTGAGCAGGTGTTAATTTGTTGAAGAAATTGTTTCAATTAGAGCTTTCTAATAGAAATGAAACTCAAACAATTTTTTAAAGTATTGTCGATCATTAAAACAGCAAAATATTGAGAGTTTAGTGAGGTGGTCAGTGGTATATTTTGGTACCATGTTATTCCAGGGGTGACTGACACAGTCCTACGTTGTTGTCTTCCAAGAACTTCCTCCATAACTTTCAAAGGAACATATGAAAGAAGGAACACTGCAGCAGGCCTACTGACCCATGCAAAGCAGGTCCATGTCCCCCCTTTCCCCTGAATTAGCCCAATGACCCACATAGTCAGGTCACTTCCACTTAAAGAAGGAGCACGACATCAAACCTAGTAGCACAAGCTAGTCAGATCCAACTCATATCCACTCGTTTATTCGTCTATTACTTCAGAATGTCTTACCCGATCAGCTTCAAATTCAACATCTGTAAACATGCCCATGTCAGTTGTTCAATGAACAACTGACATGCAAACTTCTTTTGGTCTTTTTTATATAGACCAATTTTGGTTTCCTGCCTCTTCTCGTGGGTTTCATCACTGATGATTCCTCTTAAAAGTCTGTTTGATATTCTTAGTGGCATCTACAGGTGTTATTATGTTACTTTCAATTTGAAAATGGAATAATGTTTTTCTCTGTTAAATAACTGGAGTTTGATTCTTCAGAACAACAATAATATTTTAAGGTTGATGCGTTTTATAAAATGTTCTTGTTGGTGAAAATTTCTCAAATTTACTAATGTAGTTAAAAACTCGTATTTTTCAACTTCAAACTTTTAGTGATTTTTTCCTAAATAAAGAAAAAAAAAATAGCTTCGCCTTAATTGTAGGAATGTATATTTTAATTTGTCAGTTTTATTTAGCTAATTTCTTTTAATAACGAAAATCGCTGGTGGAACTTACTTGGAGAAAAGTTTGAATGAATTTTGGCATGATGTTCCAAGTTGAGTTTTTTAGTATAAATATTGGAAGAGTAGAAACCCTGGTTTTCACTTAATAATTTGTGAAGGTAAACTTGGCTTCAAAACCTCATCTCCAGTAACATGATAATGCAAATTCCGGGAGTCTTACAACTTCAGGTATGGGTTTATTTTTGGGATATTAATCTCAGTGAAATACCTGGAGTATAATTCTTCAGACTGTCTGTAAACTTTCAAAATTTTTGAATTTTACTGGAAGGTTTGAATTAGTTTCAGGCTATGTAGATCCAGTTGTTCTTTTTGTTGAATAAATTGTTGTATAAATAACATACAATATTTTGTGAATGCTTCTCCTGATTGATATTAAATCTTCTGTGCTAATATTTAACTACGTCAAAAATTTAGTGCCACACTTTGCTCAGTGCCACACTTTGCTCTATCCGTATGATGTGCCTAGAGGCACTCGTGGCTGGGATAATAAAAACTATCATTCTGGAAACGCACAACTGCTGATATAAATCAAGATATAGCATACTGGCACTGCTGTTGTGTACAGTTTATTGTATACAGCTGGTGTAACTCTGTAACTGTCAGGGATATATATATGTGAAACAAATTTATACACTGGTAAATCAGAAAAGGCATCTACCATAAACAACGTGTCAAAGGGAACACCTGGTTCGTGTATTGTAGAGACATCATAATAAATAGTCGGTATTTTTATTATTTTGACCATCCTCACTATCAGCAGACTTGACTAGAGTTACTTCACTTAGTTGTGTCTCTTGTGGCACAGGAGGCAGACTGCTGCCTCTCCTCTCCTTCCCTGTTGATTCACAAGCAGGTATCGTAACTATCGTAGACTGACGTATGGAGTTACGTCAACCTCCTCTGGTATGTTGAGAACATTCCTAATGCTCCTTTTAAATGTAGTCAGTGGCGGTATTAGGATATGGGACAACGTGATGATTAGTAGAATTTCCTTCGTCAAAATCTGGTATGTAATTTATTTTATAATGAAGTGTATATTTTTCTTGGCTGACCGGTAGCCTGCGGAAGCTGTCGGTAAAATGAGCAAAAAATCCTGGAAGCAGGTCATCACAAGTTAAAACTCCCGTCAGGAGAAAGTTTTCGGTGGAATATAAAATACATTTATCTGACACTACCTGAGAGCGGCGAGCCCACGGATTGACAGGTCTAAGTAATTTACTCCCTCTTTTGTGCTAGTACATACATGGTAATTTCTACTCGTGGACTCGGGTGGCCTGGTGGCTAACGCTCTCTCTTCCTTCACACGGCGAGAGCCTGGGTTCGATTCCCAGCCAGAGTAGAAACATTGTTGTCTATGTCTAATCCCACCACTCTCCCGAACACCCTAACATTTACTTCTTTTACAACCCCATATATAAATATATTAAACAGCCATGGTGACATTACACATCCCTGTCTAAGACCAAGTTTTGCTGGGAAGTAGTCTCACTCTCTTCCACACACTCTAACCTGAGCCTCACTATTCTTATAAAAACTCTTTACAGCATTTAGTAACTTACCACCTATTCCATATACTTGCAAAATCTGCCACATTGCTATCCTATCCACTGTATCATATGCCTTTTCTAAATCCATAAATGCAATAAAAACTTCCCTACCTTTATCTAAATACTGTTCACATATATGCTTCAATGTAAACACTTGATCTACACATCCCCTACCCACTCTAAAACCTCCTTGTTCAGCTGCAATTCTACATTCTGTCTTACCTCTAATTTTTTCAATAATAACCCTACCGTGCACTTTTCCTGGTATACTCAGTAAACTTATTCCTCTATAATTTTTACAATCTCTTATGTCCCCCTTCCCTTTATATAAAGGGACTATACACACTCTTTGCCAATCCCTAGGTACCTTCCCCTCTTTCGTACATTTATTAAACAAAAGTACCAACCACTCCAATATATATATATATATATATATATATATATATATATATATATATATATATATATATATATATATATATATATATATATATATATAAATGTGTTGGTATATATATAAATGTGTTGGTGAAGTAGTGTTGCAGTGAGAAGTCGTGTTGGTGCTGCAGTGAGAAGTTGTGTTGGTGCAGCAGTGAGAAGTTGTTTTGGTGTAGCAGTGAGAAGTTGTGTTAGTGTATCAGTGGGAAGTTGTGTTGGTGTAGCAGTGGGAAGTTGTGTTGGTGCAGCAGTGGGAAGTTGTGTTGGTGAAGTAGTGTTGCAGTGAGAAGTTGTGTTTGTGCAGCAGTGAGAAGTTGTGTTGGTGTAGCAGTGGGAAGTTGCGTTGGTGTAGCAGTGGGACGTTGTGTTGGTGAAGCAGTGGGAAGTTGTGTTGGTGTAGCAGTGAGAAGTTGAGTTGGTGCAGAAGTGGGAAGTTGTTTTGGTGTAGCAATGAGAAGTTGTGTTGGTGCAGCAGTGAAAAGTTGTGTTGGTGAAGTAGTGTTGCAGTGAGAAGTTGTGTTGGTGCAGAAGTGAGAAGTTGTGTTGGTGAAGTAGTGTTGCAGTGAGAAGTTGTGTTGGGGCAGCAGTGAGAAGTTGTGTTGGTGCAGCAGTGAGAAGTTGTGTTGGTGTAGCAATGAGAAATTGTGTTGGTGCAGCAGTGAGAAGGTGTGTTGGTGAAGTAGTGTTTCAGTGGGAAGTTGTGTTTGTGTAGCAATGAGAAGTTGTGTTGGTGAAGTATTGTTGCAGTGAGAACTTGTGTTGGTGAAGCAGTGAGAAGCTGTGTTGGTGTAGCAATGAGAAGTTGTTTTGGTGCAGCAGTGAGAAGTTGTGTTGGTGAAGTAGTTTTGCAGTGAGAATTGTGTAGGTGCAGCAGTGAAAAGATGTGTTGAGGCAGCAGTGACAAGTTGAGTTGGTGCAGCAGCGAAAAGTTGTGTTGGAGTAGCAATGAGAAGTTGTGTTAGTAAAGAAGTGGGAAGTTGTGTTGGTGTAGCAGTGAGAAGTTGTGTTGGGAAGAAGTGAGAAGTTGTGTTGGGGAAGAAGTGGGAAGTCGTGTTGGTGAAGCAGTGAGAAGTTGTGTTGGGGAAGAATTGGGAAGTTTTGTTGGTGTAGGAGTGAATAGTTTTGTTGGTGAAGCAGTGCAGCAGTGAGAAGTTTTGTTGGTGCAGCAGTGAGAAGCTGTGTTGGTGAAGCAGAGAAGTTGTGTTGGTGTAGCAGTGCGATTTGTGTTGAAGAAGTGTTGCAGTGAGAAGTTGTGTTGGTGCAGCAGTGAGAAGTTGTGTTGGTGCAGCAGAGAGAACTTGTGTTGTTGCTGCAGTGAAAAGTTGTGTTATTGAAGCAGTATAGCAGTGAGAAGTTGTGTTGGTGCAGCAGTGAGAAGTTGTGTTGGTGAAGCAGTGAGAAGTTGTGCTGGTGCAGCAGCGTGAAAATGTGTTGGTTAAGTAGTGTTACAGTGAAAAAGTGTGTTGGTGCAGCAGTGAGAAGTTGTGTTGGTGCAGCAGTGAGAACTTGTGTTGGTGCAGCAGTGAGAAGATGAGTTGGTGTAGCAGTCGAAAGTTGTGTTGGTGTAGCAGTGGGAAGTTGTGTTGGTGTAGCAGTGGGAAGTTGTGTTGGTGCAGCAGTGGGAAGTTGTGTTGGTGTAGCAGTGGGAAGATGTGTTGGTGAAGCTGTGAGAAGTTGTGTTGGTGAAGTAGTGTTGCAGTGAGAAGTTGTGTTGGGGAAGTAGTGTAGCAGTGAGAAGTTGTGTTGGTGTAGCAGTGGGAAGTTGCTTTGGTGCAGCAGTGTGAAGTTGTGTTGGTGAATTAGTGTTGCAGTGAGAAGTTGTGTTGGTGAAGCAGTGGGAAGTTGTGTTGGGGTAGCAGTGGGAAGTTGTGTTGGTGTAGCAGTGGGAAGTTGTGTTGGTGTAGCAGAGGGAAGTTGTGTTGGTGAAGTAGTGTTGCAGTGAGAAGTTGTGTTGGTGAAGTAGTGTAGCAGTGAGAAGTTGCGTTGGTGAAGTAGTGTAGCAGTGAGAAGTTGTGTTGGTGTAGCAGTGGGAGGTTGTGTTGGTGCAGCAGTGTGAAGTTGTGTTGGTGAAGTAGTGTTGCAGTGAGAAGTTGTGTTGGTGAAGTAGTGTAGCAGTGAGAAGTTGTGTTGGTGTAGCAGTGAGAAGTTGTGTTGGTGAAGTAGTGTTGCAGTGAGAAGTTGTGTTGGTGAAGTAGTGTTGCAGTGAGAAGTTGTGTTGGTGAAATAGTGTAGTAGTGAGAAGTTGTGTTGGTGTAGCAGCGGGAGGTTGTGTTGGTGAAGTAGTGTTGCAGTGAGAAGTTGTGGTGGTGCAGCAGTGGGAAGTTGTGTTTGTGTAGCAGTGGGAAGTTGTGTTGGTGTAGCAGTGTGAAGTTGTGTTGGTGTAGCAGAGGGAAGTTGTGTTGGTGAAGTAGTGTTGCAGTGAGAAATTGTGTTTCTGCAGCAGTGGGAAGTTGTGTTGGTGTAGCAGTGGGAATTTGAGTTGGTGTAGCAGAGGGAAGTTGTGTTGTTGAAGAAGTGTTGCAGTGAGAAGTTGTGTTGGTGAAGTAGTGTTGCAATGAGAAGTTGTATTGGTGAAGACGTGGGAAGTTGTGTAGGTGAAGTAGTGTTGCAGTGAGAAGTTGTGGTGGTGCAGCAGTGAAAAGTTGTGTTGGTGCAGCAGTGAGAAGTTGCTTTCGTGAAGCAGTGAAAAATTGTGTTGGTGAAGCAGTGAGAAGTTGTGTTGTTGAAGAAGTGTTGCAGTGAGAAGTTGTGTTGGTGAAGTAGTGTTGCAATGAGAAGTTGTATTGGTGAAGACGTGGGAAGTTGTGTAGGTGAAGTAGTGTTGCAGTGAGAAGTTGTGGTGGTGCAGCAGTGAAAAGTTGTGTTGGTGCAGCAGTGAAAAGTTGTGTTGGTGAAGCAGTGTAGCAGTGAGAAGTTGTGTTGGTGCAGCAGTGAGAAGTTGTGTTGGTGAAGTAGTGTTGCAGTGAGAAGTTGTGTTTGTGCAGCAGTGAGAAGTTGTGTTGGTGTAGCAGTGGGAAGTTGCGTTGGTGTAGCAGTGGGACGTTGTGTTGGTGAAGCAGTGGGAAGTTGTGTTGGTGTAGCAGTGAGAAGTTGAGTTGGTGCAGAAGTGGGAAGTTGTGTTGGTGTAGCAGTGGGAAGTTGTGTTGGTGAAGTAGTGTAGCAGTGAGAAGTTGTGTTGATGCAGCAGTGAGAAGTTGTGTTGGTGCAGCAGTGAGAAGTTGTGTTGGTGAAGTAATGTTGCAGTGAGAAGTTGTGCTGGTGCAGCAGTGAGAAGTTGTGTAGGTGCAGCAGTGAGAAGTTGTTTTGGTGTAGCAATGAGAAGTTGTGTTGGTGCAGCAGTGAAAAGTTGTGTTGGTGAAGTAGTGTTGCAGTGAGAAGTTGTGTTGGTGCAGAAGTGAGAAGTTGTGTTGGTGAAGTAGTGTTGCAGTGAGAAGTTGTGTTGGGGCAGCAGTGAGAAGTTGTGTTGGTGCAGCAGTGAGAAGTTGTGTTGGTGTAGCAATGAGAAATTGTGTTGGTGCAGCAGTGAGAAGGTGTGTTGGTGCAGCAGTGAGAAGGTGTGTTGGTGAAGTAGTGTTTCAGTGGGAAGTTGTGTTTGTGTAGCAATGAGAAGTTGTGTTGGTGAAGTATTGTTGCAGTGAGAACTTGTGTTGGTGAAGCAGTGAGAAGCTGTGTTGGTGTAGCAATGAGAAGTTGTGTTGGTGCAGCAGTGAGAAGTTGTGTTGGTGAAGTAGTTTTGCAGTGAGAATTGTGTAGGTGCAGCAGTGAAAAGATGTGTTGGTGTAGCAATGAGAAGTTGTGTTAGTGAAGAAGTGGGAAGTTGTGTTGGTGTAGCAGTGAGAAGTTGTGTTGGGAAGAAGTGGGAAGTTGTGTTGGTGTAGCAGTGAGAAGTTGTGTTGGGAAGAAGTGGGAAGTTGTGTTGGTGTAGCAGTGAGAAGTTGTGTTGGGAAGAAGTGGGAAGTTGTGTTGGGGAAGAAGTGGGAAGTCGTGTTGGTGAAGCAGTGAGAAGTTGTGTTGGGGAAGAATTGGGAAGTTTTGTTGGTGTAGGAGTGAATAGTTTTGTCGGTGAACCAGTGTTGCAGTGAGAAGTTGTGTTGGTGCAGCAGTGAGAAGTTGTGTTGGTGTAGCAATGAGAAGTTGTGTTAGTGAAGAAGTGGGAAGTTGTGTTGGTGTAGCAGTGAGAAGTTGTGTTGGGAAGAAGTGGGAAGTTGTGTTGGTGTAGCAGTGAGAAGTTGTGTTGGGAAGAAGTGGGAAGTTGTGTTGGGGAAGAAGTGGGAAGTCGTGTTGGTGAAGCAGTGAGAAGTTGTGTTGGGGAAGAATTGGGTAGTTTTGTTGGTGTAGGAGTGAATAGTTTTGTTGGTGAAGCAGTGCAGCAGTGAGAAGTTGTGTTGGTGCAGCAGTGAGAAGTTGTGTTGGTGCAGCAGTGAGAAGCTGTGTTGGTTAAGCAGAGAAGTTGTGTTGGTGTAGCAGTACGATTTGTGTTGAAGAAGTGTTGCAGTGAGAAGTTGTGTTGGTGCAGCAGTGAGAAGTTGTGTTGGTGCAGCAGAGAGAACTTGTGTTGTTGCAGCAGTGAAAAGTTGTGTTAGTGAAGCAGTGTAGCAGTGAGAAGTTGTGTTGGTGCAGCAGTGAGAAGTTGTGTTGGTGAAGCAGTGAGAAGTTGTGCTGGTGCAGCAGCGTGAAAATGTGTTGGTTAAGTAGTGTTACAGTGAGAAAGTGTGTTGGTGCAGCAGTGAGAAGTTGTGTTGGTGCAGCAGTGAGAACTTGTGTTGGTGCAGCAGTGAGAAGATGAGTTGGTGTAGCAGTCGAAAGTTGTGTTGGTGTAGCAGTGGGAAGATGTGTTGGTGTAGCAGTGGGAAGTTGTGTTGGTGCAGCAGTGGGAAGTTGTGTTGGTGTAGCAGTGGGAAGATGTGTTGGTGAAGCTGTGAGAAGTTGTGTTGGTGAAGTAGTGTTGCAGTGAGAAGTTGTGTTGGGGAAGTAGTGTAGCAGTGAGAAGTTGTGTTGGTGTAGCAGTGGGAAGTTGCTTTGGTGCAGCAGTGGGAAGTTGTGTTGGTGTAGCAGTGGGAAGTTGTGTTGGTGTAGCAGAGGGAAGTTGTGTTGGTGAATTAGTGTTGCAGTGAGAAGTTGTGTTGGTGAAGCAGTGGGAAGTTGTGTTGGGGTAGCAGTGGGAAGTTGTGTTGGTGTAGCAGTGGGAAGTTGTGTTGGTGTAGCAGAGGGAAGTTGTGTTGGAGAAGTAGTGTTGCAGTGAGAAGTTGTGTTGGTGAAGTAGTGTAGCAGTGAGAAGTTGCGTTGGTGAAGTAGTGTAGCAGTGAGAAGTTGTGTTGGTGTAGCAGTGGGAGGTTGTGTTGGTGCAGCAGTGTGAAGTTGTGTTGGTGAAGTAGTGTTGCAGTGAGAAGTTGTGTTGGTGAAGTAGTGTAGCAGTGAGAAGTTGTGTTCGTGTAGCAGTGAGAAGTTGTGTTGGTGAAGTAGTGTTGCAGTGAGAAGTTGTGTTGGTGAAGTAGTGTTGCAGTGAGAAGTTGTGTTGGTGAAATAGTGTAGTAGTGAGAAGTTGTGTTGGTGTAGCAGCGGGAGGTTGTGTTGGTGAAGTAGTGTTGCAGTGAGAAGTTGTGGTGGTGCAGCAGTGGGAAGTTGTGTTTGTGTAGCAGTGGGAAGTTGTGTTGGTGTAGCAGTGTGAAGTTGTGTTGGTGTAGCAGAGGGAAGTTGTGTTGGTGAAGTAGTGTTGCAGTGAGAAAATGTGTTTCTGCAGCAGTGGGAAGTTGTGTTGGTGTAGCAGTGGGAATTTGAGTTGGTGTAGCAGAGGGAAGTTGTGTTGTTGAAGAAGTGTTGCAGTGAGAAGTTGTGTTGGTGAAGTAGTGTTGCAATGAGAAGTTGTATTTGTGAAGACGTGGGAAGTTGTGTTGTTGAAGTAGTGTTGCAGTGAGAAGTTGTGGTGGTGCAGCAGTGAAAAGTTGTGTTGGTGCAGCAGTGAGAAGTTGTTATCGTGAAGCAGTGAAAAGTTGTGTTGGTGAAGCAGTGAGAAGTTGTGTTGGTGCAGCAGTGGGAAGTTGTGTAGGTGAAGTAGTGTTGCAGTGAGAAGTTGTGGTGGTGCAGCAGTGAAAAGTTGTGTTGGTGCAGCAGTGAAAAGTTGTGTTGGTGAAGCAGTGTAGCAGTGAGAAGTTGTGTTGGTGCAGCAGTGAGAAGTTGTGTTGGTGAAGCAGTGTAGCAGTGAGAAGTTGTGATGGTGAAAAAGTATAGCAGTGAGAAGTTGTGTTGGTGCAGTATTGAGAAGTTGTGTTGGTGTAGCAGTGAGAAGTTGTGTTGGTGAAGTAGTGTTGAAGTGATAAGTTGTGTTGGTTCAGCAGAGAGAAGTTGTGTTGGTGCAGCAGTGAGAAGTTGTGTTGGTGAAGAAGTGTAGCAGCGAGAAGTTGTGTTGTTGCAGCAGTGAGAAGTTGTGTTGGTGTAGCAGTGAGAAGTTGTGTTAGTGTAGCAGTGGGAAGTTGAGTTGGTGTAGAAGTGGGAAGTTGTGTTGGTGCAGCAGTGGGAAGTTGTGTTGGTGAAGTAGTGTTGCAGTGAGAAGTTGTGTTGGTGCAGCAGTGGGAAGTTGTGTTGGGGTAGCAGTGGGAAGTTGTGTTGGTGTAGCAGTGGGAAGTTGTGTTGGTGAAGCAGAGGGAAGTTGTGTTGGTGAAGTAGTGTTGCAGTGAGAAGTTGTGTTGGTGAAGTAGTGTAGCAGTGAGAAGTTGCGTTGGTGAAGTAGTGTAGCAGTGGGAAGTTGTGTTGGTGAAGTAGTGTTGCAGTGAGAAGTTGTGTTGGTGCATCAGTGGGAAATTGTGTTGGTGTAGCAGTAGGAAGTTGTGTTGGTGTAGCAGAAGGAAGTTGTGTTGGTGAAGTAGTGTTGCAGTGAGAAGTAGTGTTGGTGCAGCAGTGAGAAGTTGTGTTGGCCTAGCAGTGAAAAGTTTTGTTGGTGAAGCAGTGACAAATTGTGTTCGTGCAGCAGTGAGAAGTTGGTGAAGTAGTGTTGCAGTGAGAAGGTGTTTTGGTGCAGCAGTGAGAAGTTGTGATGGTGAAGCAGAGAGAAGTTGTGTTGGTGTAGCAGCGGGAAGTTGTGTTGGTGAAGCAGTGTAGCAGTGAGAAGTTGTGTGGGTGAAGCAGTGTAGCAGTGAGAAGTTGTATTGCTGAAGCAGTGTAGCAGTGCGAAGTTGTGTTGGTCTGGTAGCGAAACGTTGTGTTGGTGAAGCAGTGAGAAGTTGTGTTGGTGCAGCAGTGAGAAGTTGTGTAGGTGATGCAGTGAGTTGTGTTGGCGTAGCAGTGAGGAGTTGTATTGGTTTAGCATTGGAAAGTTGTGTTGGAGTAGCAGTGGGAAGTTGAGTTGGTGTAGCAGTGGGAAGTTGTGTTGGTGTAGCAGTGGGAAGTTGTGTTGGTGTAGCAGTGTGAAGTTGAGTTGGTGTAGCAGTGGGAAGTTGTGTTGGTGTAGCAGAGGGAAGTTGTGTTGGTGTAGCAGTGGGAAGTTGTGTTGGTGTAGCAGTGCGAAGTTGAGTTGGTGTAGCAGTGGGAAGTTGTGTTGGTGTAGCAGTGGGAAGTTGTGTTGGTGTAGCAGTGGGAAGTTGAGTTGGTGTAGCAGTGGGAAGTTGTGTTGGTGTAGCAGAGGGAAGTTGTGTTGGTGCAGCAGTGAGAAGTTGTGATGGTGAAGCATGGTAGCAGTGAGAATTTGTGTTGGTACAGCAGTGAGAAGTTGTGTTTGTGAAGCATTGAGAAATTGTGTTGGTGTAGCAGTGGGAAGTTGTGCTGGTGAAGTAGTGTTGCAGTGAGAAGTTCTCTTGATGTAGCAGTGAGAAGTTGCGTAGGTGAAGCAGTGTAGCAGTGAGAAGTTTTGTTGGTGAAGTAGAGTAGCAGTGAGAAGTTGTGATGGTGAAACAGTATAGCAGTGAGAAGTTGTGTTGGTGCAGCATTGAGAAGTTGTGTTGGTGTAGCAGTGAGAAGTTGTGTTGGTGAAGGAGTGTTGAAGTGATAAGTTGTGTTGGTTCAGCAGTGAGAAGTTGTGTTGGTGCAGCAGTGAGAAGTTGTGTTGATGAAGAAGTGTAGCAGCGAGAAGTTGTGTTGGTGCAGCAGTGAGAAGTTGTGTTGGTGTAGCAGTGAGAAGTTGTGTTAGTGTAGCAGTGGGAAGTTGAGTTGGTGTAGAAGTGGGAAGTTGTGTTGGTGCAGCAGTGGGAAGTTGTGTTGGTGAAGTAGTATTGCAGTGAGAAGTTGTGTTGGTGCAGCAGTGAGAAGTTGTGTTTTTGCAGCAGTGAGAAGTTGTATTGGTGCAGCAGTGAGAAGTTGTGTTGGTGCAGCAGTGAGAAGTTGTGTTGGTGTAGCAGTGAGGAGTTGTGTTGGTGTAGCAGTGGGATGTTGTGTTGGTGTAGCAGTGGGAAGTTGTGTTGGTGAAGTAGTGTTGCAGTGAGAAGTTGTGTTGGTGAAGTAGTATTGCAGTGAGAATTTGCGTTGGTGAAGCAGTGAGAAGTTGTGTTGGTGAAGCAGTGTAGCAGTAAGAAGTTGTGTTGGTTTAGCAGTGGGAAGTTGTTTTGGAGCAGCAGTGTGAAGTCGTGTTGGTGAAATAGTGTTGCAGTGAGAAGTTCTGTTGGTGCAGCAGTGGGAAGTTGTGTTGGTGTAGCAGTGGGAAGTTGTGTTGGTGTAGCAGTGGGAAGTTGTGTTGGTGTAGCAGAGGGAAGTTGTGTTGGTAAAGTAGTGTTGCAGTGAGAAGTGGTGTTGGTGCAGTAGTGAAGCAGTGAGAAGTTGTGTTGGTGTAGCAGCGGGAAGTTGTGTTGGTGCAGCAGTGTGAAGTTGTGTTGGTGAAGTAGTGCAGCAGTGAGAAGTTGCGTTGGAGTAGCAGTGAGAAGTTGTGTTGGTGAAGTAGTGCTGCAGTGAGAAGTTGTATTGGTGAAGTAGTGTAGCAGTGAGAAGTTGAGTTGGTGTAGCAGCAGGAGGTTGTGTTCGTGCAGCAGTGTGAAGTTGTGTTGGTGAAGTAGTGTTGCAGAGAGAAGTTGTGTTGGTGCAGCAGTGGGAAGTTGTGTTTGTGTAGCAGTGGGAAGTTATGTTGGTGTAGCAGTTGGAAGTTGTGTTGGTGTAGCAGAGGGAAGTTTTGTTGGTGAAGTAGTGTTGCAGTGAGAAATTGTGTTGGTGCAACAGTGGGAAGTTGTGTTGGTGTAGCAGTGGGAAGTTGTGTTGGTGTAGCAGATGGAAGTTGTGTTGTTGAAGTAGTGTTGCAGAGAGAAGTTGTGTTGGTGAAGTAGTGTTGCAATAAGAAGTTGTGTTGGTGAAGCAGTGGGAAGCTGTGTTGTTCAAGTAGTGTTGCAGTGAGAAGTCGTGTTGGTGCTGCAGTGAGAAGTTGTGTTGGTGCAGCAGTGGGAAGTTGTGTTTGTGCAGCAGTGAGAAGTTGTTTTGGTGTAGCAGTGAGAAGTTGTGTTAGTGTATCAGTGGGAAGTTGTGTTGGTGTAGCAGTGGGAAGTTGTGTTGGTGCAGCAGTGGGAAGTTGTGTTGGTGAAGTAGTGTTGCAGTGAGAAGTTGTGTTTGTGAAGCAGTGAGAAGTTGTGGTGGTGTAGCAGTGGGAAGTTGTGTTGGTGTAGCAGTGGGACGTTGTGTTGGTGATGCAGTGGGAAGTTGTGTTGGTGTAGCAGTGAGAAGTTGAGTTTGTGCAGAAGTGGGAAGTTGTGTTGGTGTAGCAGTGGTGTGCGGGAAAAGTCCAATATATAGGTATAAAGGGAATATATATAGTATCAGTAGTTTCACTGCCGGCTTTTAATTAAGGTAGGGTAAGTCAAGCTCCCGATATTCCCGCCTTTTCTCCCCCAACCCCTAAATTGATAGTTTGTCTGCCGGCTACTAGTTAAGGTAGGGTAAGTCAAGTTCCCCTTTTTCCGTTTTTCCCACCTCTTCTCCCCCTCCCTGAGTGATAGTTTGACTGCCGGCTGCTTGTTAAGGTAGGGTCAGTCTAGCTCCCTCTATCCCTTCCCCTCCCTCTTACCCCCCCCCCGAAAGGTGACGTGTGGGGCTCTGGTTAAACAGTAAATCACTAGACTCACAGCTCCCAACTCTACTGTAAGTACATGCCTGCCTTGTATTCTAGTGGATTTATTGGTTGAAAGCTTCACTTTTGATCAATAATAAACTTAAGTCTTTTCAGCCTTGCTCTATGTTGACTGTTGTAATAATCACCACATCTTTCAAGTATCAGACTTGCCATGGGGAGTGATTATTTAAACAGTGGGTAACCTGTCTATCTTTCCAGCTTGGATGTCAGAGAGGGTCACCTGGCAATCAACGAGTAGAACAGATGGAGAAGGACTAACGTCCAGAGACTTCTCCAGGTTGTATTGAAGTACCTGTGCACCTGCATGAAATTGCAGGACGTAAGTCCACAGCATTGCAGCGGTAAAGAACCTGCTTTCCTGTCTTCGGGATAGAATACTCACTGGTATACTGTGAAGAACTAGCCAGTGGATGGTCACCAACACCTGCGACCCCCCCCCTTATCAGCAACGGCTATGGTTTCAACAACAGTGTCACCAACACCAGACACCATTGTAGATATTAGTGTTGAGTTCAAATGTTATTTTATTCATTTCATTTTTCATTTTTCTTTCAAATAGGATATACCTTTCATGTTTTGTTGTTTTATGTTTGATTTAATAAATAGTGTTTATCTTTGTGAATTATTATTTCTTTTTCTATTCATTAATTTTCCTGAGGAGGAGCCAGCCTGAGTAATATTGTTTGAAGTTGTTACTGGGCTGAGTAAGCCTTCACAAGTGGCGACCTTGCCAGGATTAACGCTACTGAATCAAGATTCAACTCCATCTCGAATCTACCATTGGAACTTCAACGCCGCATACCACAGACGGTTACCACCAGCCATGAGTAATCATTCTCTATGGTAGGACTACAGTACAGGTATTTGAAAGATTTGGTGATTGTTATAGTCTCAATTTATTGTAAGTCAAGTCAGGCAGGATATAATATTTAATTCTGCCACCTTTTTGGAGCTTGAAACGCTTTGGAGGATTAGACTCTAGGGACCCGAGATTTTCCAGTGACAACTTGTTTCATTGAGCTCTTTATTGTATCATAGGACACTCTTGATTTGTTGGTGAGGAGATTGGATGGTCAAGGGACCCCATTCTACTTACTGTTTGCTCAGAGCCGGCATAGAACCCTTCGTTTTCGTTAATACATATTGTTTAATTGAAGCAGGGATCGAGCCCTCTGGTTTATTTACAGTTTGAGCAGAGCAGGAATTGAACCCTCCCTTTTCTTTAATACCCGTTTCATTTCCCCTGATAGTTTAAGTTATTCTTGCAAGCATGGAGGAATACCAGTTTTGGATGAATGCTGGAAGTAAGTTAGGAATAACAGGGAAAAATTTAGAATCTTTCATTAGTGCTAAGATCCAGGAAAGACTTGAAAGAGAGAGAATTGAGAGAGAAGAAAGACAGTTAGAAAGGGAAAGAGAAGAGAAAAAGGAGAGAGAGAGAATCGAAAGAGAAGAGAAAAAGGAGAGAGAGAGAATTGAAAGAGAAGACAAAAAGGAGCGTGATAGACTTGATCATGAGGACAGAGCTAAGATACGTGAGGAACAGGTTAAATTAAAGGAACTTGAGGAAAGAGCAAAGGACAGAGAATATGAGTTAAGAGAGAGAGAAAAGGATCGCGAGCTCGAACAAACTCGCCTTGAATTAGAGAATAAGAAGTTAACTTTCTCACAACAGCAATTAGATGAAGGAGTAATGGAACAACGTGCAGCTAGTGCACATATTCCAACACCTAATTTACCTCCCTTCACAGAGGGGGAAGACATAACTTCATACATTATCAGGTTTGAAAATACCGCTACCCTCTGTGAATGGCCTGCTGACACCTGGGCTACCAGGTTAGGAATGTTATTTTCTGGTACAGCCTTGAATATCTATGCAACTTTGTCGCAGGATATTATATGTAATTATAACCTACTGAAGAAGGCGATCCTTAAAGCATATCAAAAAACCACAAATTCTTACAGGAAAGATTTCAGGTATGCCACCTTACAGCCTGGCCAGAACTTTCAGCAGCTACAGGTAACACTCTTTCGTTTGTTCGACTTTTGGATAGATAGTTCAGGAATTGATCACAGTTATGAATCTCTTAGAGACTTCATGGTTGCTGACCAGTTCCTGACAGCTCTTCCTCACCAAATACGAACATTCATCAGAGAACGTAACCTGATTAAAGCTGAGGAAGTTGCTGAGGCTGCTGACCTGTATGCTGAGTATGACTCAAGAAATCGTAATGACACGATTGCAAACAAACCATACCCCCGGCCGGGATTGAACCCGCGGTCATAGTCTCAAAACTCCAGCCCGTCGCGTTAGCCACTAGACCAGCTAGCCACAATAAGATTCATCCAACTAGGTATATTTCTACACCATAGGAAGGTTAGCACAGGCACCACTGTGACCACAAATGCAAGTTTTTACAGACGAATCTCCAGCTAGCGTGGCTGTGACGAACTCTAGCTCAAGTCCCTTCACTGCCGTCAACATGACTCAAGAAATCGTAATGACACGATTGCAAACAAACCATACCCCCGGCCGGGATTGAACCCGCGGTCATGGAGTCTCAAAACTCCAGCCCGTCGCATTAGCCACTAGACGGGCTGGAGTTTTGAGACTCTATGACCGCGGGTTCAATCCCGGCCGGGGGTATGGTCTGTATGCTGAGGCTCACAATTCCTATAAAGACCTAAAGGGATCGAATCCTAAGGGCAAAGCCTCAAGTCTAGTGGAAAGTAAAATGACTTCTTTTATTCCTGTTTGTCATTTGTGTGGTGTTAAGGGACATAAACGTCCAGATTGTCCTTCTAAGAAGGTCCAAAAAGTTGGAAGATGTTTTAAAGACTGTAATGACCAAGCACCCTTCTGTTCAGGAACAGTTAATGGACTTAATGTATCTACCATTTTACGAGACACTGGCTGCACATGTATAGTCATTTCTGATAAGCTGTTCCCTAATCTTAAAGAAACTCATTCCTCTGCTATACTTTCAGACTACTTGGGCCGTACAGACACTTTTCCTACCATCCGTTGTTACATTAGGTCTAAATGGTTCACAGGTTGGTCTGAAGCCGTTCTAGCTCCCATCACTTCTTGCTCCGTACTAATAGGTAATGTAAAAGGTGCCATTCTTCCTTCTGAGCTTGACCTGTCAGCACCAAAGATGGACATAAGTGTTTCAGATCCTCTTCCTGTAGAGTCAGAGAAGCCCCTCGAAAGTTCAGATGAGACAATGTCTCGCGAGATTCATGTGGGATTAAAAACCAGTGATGCTACTCTAGAAAGCAAGGAAGTAGGATCACAAGTTCACTTGTTAGATGAAAGTGAAGATATCACCTCCGATACCATAAATGTCTTGACTAGGGCTCAGACCAAAGCCCAGGCTTCTCCTACTGTCCATCCTTTGATTTTCCCTGACTTTAAGCCTTTAGATATATCGAAGGACTTCTTTGTCAAGTTACAACGTAATTGCCCTTCTCTTCAGAATTGCCATAATGCAGCTGGACAAAATCAAGTTATCCAAAGGAAAAACTTTTCATGTAAATTTGAATATATAAAAGGTATCTTGTACAAGTCAGTATTCAAATTAAATTCAGATGAGACAGACTATTCCATCTTAGTTGTTCCAAGTCAATGCAGAGAGACTGTTCTTAAAATGGCTCATGACCTGCCAGTGGCCGGACATTTCTCGCATCGTAAAACTTTAAATAAAATTAGGGAAACCTATTTTTGGCCTAAAATGTCCTCAGATGTCACTAACTATTGTAGATCGTGTAAAGTTTGCCAACTGTCATCCTCCCGAGGTACCCGCCTAGTACCTATGGTCAAAATGCCTATCTTTACGGTACCGTTTGAAAGAGTAGCTATTGACATCGTTGGTCCTTTATCTCCACTTTCATCTGGGGGACATAGATATATATTAACAGTAGTTGATTATGCTTCGAGTTTCCCTGAAGCCGTTCCCTTAAAGACCATAACTACTACAGAGGTGGCTGAAGGCCTTTTGTCCATCTTCTCTAGAGTGGGCATCCCTAGAGAAATTTTGTCTGACCGTGGGACACAATTCACATCTGACTTGATGCAACATCTATACCAACTTCTGGGAGTGAAGCCTCTCTTCACCACACCCTATCATCCCAGCTGTAATGGGAGGATTGAGCGCCAGCATTCGATTCTCAAGTCCATTTTAAGGAAACTTTGCTCCCTTAAACCTAAGGAGTGGCATCGTTACCTACCCTTTGCTTTGTTTGCCATGAGGGAAGTTCCCAGTGACTCTTTGGGGTTTTCACCTTTTGAACTTCTCTATGGTAGACAGGCCAGAGGTCCACTGTCCATCCTTCATGACTTATGGACTAATGAGGAGGTAAATGCTGAGGTTCAGTGTTCTTACCAGTTTCTCCTTGACCTTAGATCCAAACTTGAGGAGACCTCTGACATAGTTTCGAAGAACCTAAGCTTGTCAATGGACCAGTACAAAACCTATTTTGACTCCAAAAGTCAGAGGAGAAGTTTTAAAGTAGGAGATGAAGTTCTTGTACTTTTGCCTATCAAGTCAAATAAATTATTAGTAGCATGGAAAGGTCCATATAAAGTATTAAAAATTTGTGGGAAAGTTGACTACCTCATAGAAGTCAAGGGGAAACCTAAGCTTTATCATATCAACATCCTTAAGAAATATTACCGAAGAAATTCGGTTAACTGCCTTAATAACTTTGACTTAGTTTTTCCACACGAACTTGATACGACAACTGAAGAATGTAAAGGGTGCGTAATTGACACCTCTAACTTAGACTATGATGAAGAACTACATGACTTGGTGACTCTTGACCACTCCGATGCAACCAACATTAATATTAATGAATCTTTGGATGGCCATAAGAGACATGAACTACTTCAATGTGTGAGTAACTTTTCAGACGTCTTTACTGATATTCCAGGTGTTACCTCCACGGTAGTTCATAAGATTGACTTAGTGACGGACAATCCTATCAAACGGAAATTATACCCCGTTCCAGTACACCTTAGGGATGCATTTAACCGAGAGGTAGACAAATTATTAAAACTAAAGATCATTGAACCTTCAGTATCTTCATATTGTTCACCAGTAGTCATGGTTAAGAAGGAGGATAATTCATATAGACTTGCTACTGACTTCAGAGGCCTTAATGCTATAACTCGGTGGGATGCTGAGCCTATGCCCTTAATAGATAGCGATCTACACAAATTTTATGACGCTTCCTTCTTTTCAGAGATTGATATTGCGCAGGCATATCATCAAGTAATGTTAGATCCTTCTTCTAAGCAGTACACCGCTTTTACTACACACCAAGGACTGATGCAGTATAGAACTTTGCCCTTCGGTTTGGTAACTGCCTGTGCTACCTACGTGAGACTGATGAGAAAGGTCTTGGGTAATATGCCAAATGTTTCAGTTTATTTTTATAACATTTACGTAATGACATCTACGTGGGGCGAACATATCCAAACATTAACATCAGTTTTGCGTAGGTTACGCTCACATGGCCTCACTGCCAAGCCGAAGAAATGCTTCCTTGGGTATAACAAGATTAGATATCTTGGACTGATACTTTCTAATAACTCTCTGCAGCCTCTCCCCAGTAAGATCAAAGCTTTATTAGAATTTAAATTCCCCAAAACCAAGAAACTCATGCGTAGCTTTCTTGGTTCTGTAAATTTTTATGCACGGTTTATCCCGAATCTTGCTGATCTTACAGGCATCTTATCGGACTTCCTTAAAAAGTCTGTGAAGGAACCTCTTGAACTTTCCGACGTAGCTCGGGAAAAGTTTAATGAGATTAAAAGTATCTTTTCGAAAGACCCTATACTTAAGATTCCAGATATTAATAAAACATTTTGTTTGAGAACTGATGCCTCCAATACTGGCTTAGGTGCGGTGTTACTACAATACCATGATGGTACTCCCTTCCCTGTATGCTTCCTAAGCCGGAAACTCCTTCCTGCAGAAACAAGATACTCCACAATAGAAAAGGAATGTTTAGCCCTTGTGTGGGGTATCTCCAAACTTAAATTTTATTTGTTGGGAAAAGAATTCATTTTAGAAACGGACCACAAACCTTTGATATACCTAGAAACTTTTAAGGGAACCAACAGTCGCCTCTTGAGGTGGACATTGGCACTCCAGGCTCTTAAGTTCCATATTGTGTATATCAATGGTTCATCCAATTATTTCTCTGACTGGTTAAGTCGTGACAGTCAGTAGAAGATTTGTTGCCTTACACGACTTCCACATGTTAGAGCTTTTTCCTCGCCTATTCTTCTTATACTCCTTGACTATAAGTCTTGGTATGGGGGAGTGTAAGGGAAAAGTTCAATAGATAGGTATAGAGGGAATATATATAGTATCAGTAGTTTCACTGCCGGCTTCTAGTTAAGGTAGGGTAAGTCAAGCTCCCGATATTCCCGCCTTTTCTCCCCCAACCCCTAAATTGATAGTTTGTCTGCCGGCTACTAGATAAGGTAGGGTAAGTCAAGTTCCCGTTTTTCCGTTTTTCCCGCCTTTTCTCCCCCTCCCTGAGAGTGATAGTTTGACTGCCGGCTGCTTGTTAAGGTAGGGTCAGTCTAGCTCCCGCTATCCCTTCCCCTCCCTCTTCCTCCCCCCCCCCGAAAGGTGACGTGTGGGGCTCTGGTTAAACAGTAAATCACTAGACTCACAGCTCCCAACTCTACTGTAAGTACATGCCTGCCTTGTATTCTAGTGGATTTATTGGTTGAAAGCTTCACTTTTGATCAATAATAAACTTAGTCTTTTCAGCCTTGCTCTATGTTGACTGTTGTAATAATCACCACATCTTTCAAGTATCAGACTTACCATGGGGAGTGATTATTTAAACAGTGGGTAACCTGTCTATCTTTCCAGCTTGGATGTCAGAGAGGGTCACCTGACAATCAACGAGTAGAACGGATGGAGAAGGACTAACGTCCAGAGACTTCTCCAAGTTGTATTGAAGTACCTGTGCACCTGCATGAAATTGCAGGACGTAAGTCCACAGCATTGCAGCGGTAAAGAACCTGCTTTCCTGTCTTCGGGATAGAATACTCACTGGCATACTGTGAAGAACTAGCCAGTGGATGGTCACCAACACCTGCGACCCCCCCCCTTATCAGCAACGGCTACGGTTTCAACAACAGTGTCACCAACACCAGACACCATTGTAGATATTAGTGTTGAGTTCAAATGTTATTTTATTCATTTCATTTTTCATTTTTCTTTCAAATAGGATATACCTTTCATGTTTTGTTGTTTTATGTTTGATTTAATAAATAGTGTTTATCTTTGTGGTCTGGGTGGTCTGGGGGTGGCCCGGTGGTCTGGGGGTGGCCCGGTGGTCTGGGGGTGGCCCGGTGGTCTGGGGGTGGCCCGGTGGTCTGGGGGTGGCCCGGTGGTCTGGTGGCTAAAGCTCCCGCTTCACACACGGAGGGCCCGGGTTCGATTCCCGGCTGGTGGAAACATTTGACACGTTTCCTTACACCTGTTGTCCTGTTCACCTAGCAGCAAATAGGTACCTGGGTGTTAGTCGACTGGTGTGGGTCGCATCCTGGGGGACAAGATTAAGGACCCCAATGGAAATAAGTTAGACAGTCCTCGATGACGCACTGACTTTCTTGGGTTATCCTGGGTGGCTAACCCTCCGGGGTTAAAAATCCGAACGAAATCTTATCTTATCTTATCTTATCTTCTATTCATTAATTTTCCTGAGGAGGAGCCAGCCTGAGTAATATTGTCTGAAGTTGTAACAGGGCTGAGTAAGCCTTCACAAGTGGGAAGTTGTGTTGGTGAAGTAGTGTAGCAGTGAGAAGTTGTGTTAGTCCAGCAGTGAGAAGTTGTGTTAGTCCAGCAGTGAGAAGTTGTGTTGGTGAAGCAGTGTAGCAGTGAAAAGTTGTGTTTGTGCAGCAGTGAGAAGTTGTGTTGGTGAAACAGTGTAGCAGCGAGAAGTTGTGTTGGTGAAGCAGTGTAGCAGTGAGAAGTTGTGTTGGTGAAGCAGTGTAGCAGTGAGAAGTTGTGTTGGTGCAGCAGTGAGAAGTTGTGTTGGTGAAGCAGTGAGAAGTTGTGTTGGTGTAGCAGTGGGAAGTTGTGGTGGTGAAGTAGTGTTGCAGTGAGAAGTTGTGTTGGTGTAGCAGTGAGAAGTTGTGTTGGTGAACCAGTGTAGCAGTGAGAAGTTGTGTTGGTCAAGAAGTGTAACAGTGAGAAGTTGTGTTGGTGAAGCAGTGTAGCAGTGAGAAGTTGTGTTTGTGCAGCAGTGAGAAGTAGTGTTGGTGAAATAGTGTAGCAGCGAGAAGTTGTGTTGGTGAAGCAGTGTAGCAGTGAGAAGTTGTGT
Organism: Cherax quadricarinatus; assembly: GCF_038502225.1. Classification (NCBI taxonomy): domain Eukaryota; kingdom Metazoa; phylum Arthropoda; class Malacostraca; order Decapoda; family Parastacidae; genus Cherax; species Cherax quadricarinatus. The sequence continues at coordinate 39,866,042 of NC_091313.1, forward strand.
TGGTGAAGCAGTGTAGCAGTGAGAAGTTTTGTTGGTGCAGCAGTGAAAAGTTGTGTTGGTGAAGCAGTGAGAACTTGTGTCAGTAGAGCAGTGAGAAGCTGCGTTGGTAAAGTAGTGTTGCAGAGAGAAATTGTGTTTGGTGCAGCAGCGAGAAGTTGTGTTGGTCTAGCAGCGAAAAGTTGTGTTGGTGAAGCAGTGACAAGTTGTGTTGGTGCAGCAGTGAGAAGTTGTGTTGGTGAAGCAGTGAGTTGTATTGGTGTAGCAGTGAGGAGTTGTGTTGGTGTAGCAGTGGGAAGTTGTGTTGGTGTAGCAGTGGGAAGTTGTGTTGGTGCAGCAGTGAGAAGTTGTGAAGGTGAAGCAGTGTAGCAGTGAGAAGTTGTGTTGGTGCAGCAGTGAGAAGTTGTGTTGGTGAAGCATTGAGAAATTGTGTTAGTGTAGCAGTGGGAAGTTGTGCTGGTGAAGTAGTGCAGCAGTGAGAAGATGTGTTGGTGCAGCAGTGAGAAGTTGTGATGGTGAAGCAGTGCAGCAGTGAGAAATTTGTTGGTGAAGCAGTGTAGCAGTGAGAAGTTGTGTTCGTGAAGCAGTGTAGCAGTGAGAAGTTGTGTTGGTGCAGCAGTGTAGCAGTGAGAAGTTTTGTTGGTGCAGCAGTGAAAAGTTGTGTTGGTGAAGCAGTGAGAACTTGTGTCAGTAGAGCAGTGAGAAGCTGCGTTGGTAAAGTAGTGTTGCAGAGAGAAATTGTGTTTGGTGCAGCAGCGAGAAGTTGTGTTGGTCTAGCAGCGAAAAGTTGTGTTGGTGAAGCAGTGACAAGTTGTGTTGGTGCAGCAGTGAGAAGTTGTGTTGGTGAAGCAGTGAGTTGTATTGGTGTAGCAGTGAGGAGTTGTGTTGGTGTAGCAGTGGGAAGTTGTGTTGGTGTAGCAGTGAGAAGTTGTGTTGGTGCAGCAGTGAGAAGTTGTGTTGGTGAAGCATTGAGAAATTGTGTTAGTGTAGCAGTGGGAAGTTGTGCTGGTGAAGTAGTGCAGCAGTGAGAAGATGTGTTGGTGCAGCAGTGAGAAGTTGTGATGGTGAAGCAGTGCAGCAGTGAGAAATTTGTTGGTGAAGCAGTGTAGCAGTGAGAAGTTGTGTTCGTGAAGCAGTGTAGCAGTGAGAAGTTGTGTTGGTGCAGCAGTGAGAAGTTGCGTTGGAGAAGCAGTGAGAAGTTGTGTTGGTGTAGCAGTGGGAAGTTGTGTTGGTGAAGTAGTCTTGCAGTGAGAAGTTGTATTGGTGCAGCAGTGAGAAGTTCTGTTGGTGCAACAGTGAGAAGTTGTGCTGGTTTAGCAGTGAAGAGTTGTGTTGGTGTAGCAGTGGGAAGTAGTGTTGGTGTAGCAGTGGGAAGTTGCGTTGGTGAAGTAGTGTTGCAGTGAGAAGTTGTGTTAGTGAAGTAGTATTGCAGTGAGAAGTTGTGTTGGTGAAGCAGTGTAGCAGTGAGAACTTGTGTTGGTGCAGCAGTGAGAAGGTGTGTTGGTGAAGCAGTGTAGCAGTGAAAAGTTGTGTTGGAGTAGCAGTGGGAAGTTGTTTTGTTGCAGCAGTGTGAAGTTGTGTTGGTGAAGTAGTGTTGCAGTGAGAAGCTGTGTTGGTGCAGCAGTGGGAAGTTGTGTTGGTGAAATAGTGTAGCAGTGAGAAGTTGTGTTGGTGAAGCAGTGAGAAGTTGTGTTGGTGAAGCAGTGTTGCAGTGAGAAGTTGTGTTCGTGCAGCAGTGTGAAGTTGTGTTGGTGAAGTAGTGTTGCAGTGAAAAGTTGTGTTGGTGAAGCAGTGAGAAGTTGTGTTGGTGAAGCAGTGTAGCAGTGAGAAGTTGGGTTGGTGCAGCAGTGTGAAGTTGTGTTGGTGAAGTAGTGTTGAAGCGAGAAGTTGTGTTGGTGCAGCAGTGGGCAGTTGAGTTTGTGAAGTAGTGTAGCAGTGAGAAGTTGTGTTGGTGAAGCAGTGTAGCAGTGAGAAGTTGTGTTGATGCAGCAGTGAGAAGTTATGCTGGTGTAGCAGTGAGGAGTTGTGTTGGTGTAGCAGTGGGAAGTAGTGTTGGTGTAGCAGTGGGAAGATGTGTTGGTGAAGTGGTATTGCACTGAGAAGTTGTTGGTGAAGCAGTGAAAAGTTGTGTTGGTGAAGCAGTATAGCAGTGAGAAGTTGTGTTGGTGCAGCAGTGAGAAGTTGTGTTGGTGAATCAGTGAAAAGTTGTGTTGGAGTAGCAGTGGAAGTTGTTTTGGTGCAGCAGTGTGAAGTTGTGTTGGTGAAGTAGTGTTGCAGTGAGAAGTTGTGTTGGAGCAGCATTGGGAAGTTGTGTTGGTGAAGTAGTGTAGCAGTGGGAAGTTGTGTTGGTGTAGCAGTGGGAAGATGTGTTGGTGTAGCAGAGAGAAGTTGTGTTGGTGAAGTAGTGTTGCAGTGAGAAGTGGTGTTGGTGAAATAGTGTAGCAGTGAGAAGTTGTGTTGGTGAAGAAGTGTAGCAGTGAGAAGTTGTGTTGGTGTAGCAGAGGGAGGTTGTGTTGGTGCAGCAGTGTGAAGTGGTGTTGGTGAAGTACTGTTGCAGTGAGAAGTTGGGTTGGTGAAGCAGTGGGAAGTTGTGTTGGTGAAGCAGTGTAGGAGTGAGAAGTTGTGTTGGTGCAGCAGTGAGAAGTTGTGTCGGTGAAGCAGTGAGAAGTTGTGTTGGTGAAGCAGTGTAGCAGTGACAAGTTGTGATAGTGTAGCAGTAAAAAGTTGTGTTGGTGAAGCAGTGTAGCAGTAAGAAGTTGTGTTGGTGAAGTAGTGTAGCACTGAGAAGTTGTGTTAGTGCAGAAGTGAAAAGTTGTGTTGGTGCAGCAGTGAGAAGTTGGGTTGGTGAAGTAGTGTTGCAGTGAGAAGTTCTGTTGGTGTACCAATGAGAAGTTGTGTTGGTGAAGTAGTGTTGCAGTGAGAATTTGTGTTGGTGTAGCAATGAGAAGTTGTGTTGGTGAAGTAGTGTTGCAGTGAGAAGTTGTGTTGGTGTAGCAATGAGAAGTTGTGTTGGTGAAGTAGTGTTGCAGAGAGAAGCTGTGTTGGTGTAGCAATGAGAAGTTGTGTTAGTGAAGTAGTGTTGCAGTAAGAAGTTGTGTTGGGGAAGCAGTGAGAAGTTGTGCTGGGGAAGCAGTGGGAAGTTGTGTTGGTGTAGCAGTGAGAAGTTGTGTTGGTGAAGCAGTGTAGAAGTTAGAAGTTGTGTTGGTGAAGCAGTGTAACAGTGAGAAGCTGTGTTGGTGCAGCAGTGAGAAGTTGTGTTGGTGAAGCAGTGTAGCAGTAAGAAGTTGTGTTGGGGAAGCAGTGAGAAGTTGTGTTGGGGAAGCAGTGGGAAATTGTGTTGGTGTAGCAGTAAGAAGTTGTGTTGATGAAGCAGTGAGAAGTTCTGTTGGTGCAGCAGTGAGAAGTTCTGTTGATGCAGCAGTGAAAAGATGTGTTGGAGTAGCAATGAGAAGTTGTGTTGGTGAAGTAGGGTTGCAGTGAGAAGTTGTGTTGGTGCAGCAATGAGAAGTTGTGTTGGTGAAGTAGTGTTGCAGGTAGAAGTTGTGTTGGTGAAGCAATGAGAAGTTGTGCTGATGAAGTAGTGTTGCAGTGAGAAGTTGTGTTGGTGCAGCAGTGAGAAGTTGTGTTGGCGCAGCAGTGAGTGGCTGTGTTGGTGAAGGAGTGTTGCAGTGAGAAGTTGTGTTGGTGTAGCAGTGAGAAGTTGTGTTGGTGCAGCAGTGAGAAGTTGTGTTGGTGAAGTAGTGTTGCAGTGAGAAGTTGTGTTTGTGCAGCAGTGAGAAGTTGAGTTGGTGTAGCAATGAGAAGTTGTGTTGGTTCAGCAGTGAGAAGTTGTGTTGGTGCAGCAGTGAGAAGTTGTGTTGGTGTAGCAATGAGAAGTTGTGTTGGTGCAGCAGTGAGAAGTTGTGTTGGTGCAGCAGTGAGAAGTTGTGTTGGTGTAGCAATGAGAAGTTGTGTTGGTGCAGCAGTGAGAAGTTGTGTTGGTGAAGTAGTGGTGCAGTGTGAAGTTGTGCTGGTGTAGCAATGAGAATTTGTGTTGGCAAAGTAGTGTTACAGTGAGAAGTTGTGTTGGTGCAGCAGTGAGAAGTTGTGTTGGTGCAGCAGTGAGAAGTTGCATTGGTGAAGTAGTGTTGCAGTGAGAAGTTGTGTTGGTGCAGAAGTGAGAAGTTGTGTTGGTGCAGCAGTAAGAAGTTGTGCTGGTGCAGCAGTGAGAAGTTGTGTTGGTGAAGTAGTGTTGCAGTGAGAAGTTGTGTTGGTGCAGCAGTGACTTGTGTTGGTGCAGCAGTGAGAAGTTGTGTTGGTGTAGCATTGAGATGTTGTGTTGGTGCAGCAATGAGAAGTTGTGTTGGTGAAGTAGTGTTGCAGTGAGAAGTTGTGTTGGTGCAGCAGTGAGAAGTTGTGTTGGTGAAGTATTGTTGCAGTTAGAAGTAGTGTTGGTGAAGCAATGAGAAGTTGTGTTGATGAAGTAGTGTTGCAGTGAGAAGTTGTGTTGTGCAGCAGTGAGAAGTTGTGTTGGTGAAGCAGTGAGAGGCTGTGTTGGTGAAGTAGTGTTGCAGTGAGAAGTTCTGTTGGTGAAGCAGTGAGAAGTTGTGTTGGTGCAGCAGTGAGAATTTGTGTTGGTGAAGAAGTGTTGCAGTGAGAAGTTGTGTTGGTAAAGCAGTGTAGCAGTGAGAAATTTTGTTGGTGCAGCAGTGTAGCAGTGAGAAGTTGTGTTGGTGAAGCAGTGTAGCAGTGAGAAGTTGTGTTGGTGAAGCAGTGTAGCAGTGAGAAATTTTGTTGGTGCAGCAGTGAGAAGTTGTGTTGGTGAAGCAGTGAGAAGTTGTGTTGGTGAAGCAGTGGTAAGTTGTGTTGGTGAAGTAGTGTTGCAGTGAGAAGTTGAGTTGGTGCAGAAGTGAGAATATGTGTTGGTGCAGAAGTGAGAAGTTTTGTTGCTTAAGCAGTGAGGAGTTGTGTTGGTGTAGCAGTGGGAAGTTGTGTTGGTGTAGCAGTGGAAAGTTGTGTTGGTGAAATAGTGTTGCAATGAGAAGTTGTGTTGGTGCAGCAGTGAGAAGCTGTTTTCGTGTAGCAGTGGGAAGTTGTGTTGGTGTAGCAGTGGGAAGTTGTGTTGGTGCAGCAGTGAGAAGTTGTGTTGGTGAAGCAGTGCAGCAGTTGGAAGATGTGTTGGTGAAGTAGTGTTTCAGTGAGAAATTTTGTTGGTGCAACAGTGAGAAGTTGTGTTGGTGTAGCAGTTGGAATTTGTGTTGCTGTAGCAGTGGGAAGTTGTGTTGGTGTAGCAGTATGAAGTTGTGTTGATGAAGTAGTGTTGCAGTGAGAAGTTGTCTTGGTGCAGCAGTGAGAAGTTGTGTTGGTGTAGCATTGGGAAATTGTGTTGGTGTAGCATTGGGAAATGGTGTTGGTGTAGCAGTGAGAAGTTGTGTTTGTGCAGCACTGAGAAGTTGTGTTGGTGAAGCAGTGTAGCAGTGAGAAATTGTGTTGGTGAAGAAGTGCAGCAGTGAGAAGCTGTGTCGGTGCAGCAATGAGAAGTTGTGTTGGTGAAGCAGTGTAGCAGTGGGAAGTTGTGTGTGTGCAGCAGTGGGAAGTTGTGTTGGTGAAGCAGTGTAGCAGTGAGAAGTTGTGTTGGTGAAGAAGTGTAGCAGTGAGAAGTTGTGTTGGTGAAGAAGTGTAGCAGTGAGAAGTTGTGTTGGTGAAGAAGTGTAGCAGTGAGAAGTTGTGTTGGTGTATCATGTGGGAGTTCGATACGTGGATTAGGGTAGAAATACTCACGTAGGCTGTTAATTACGTATTATTACTGTTATGTGGACAGAGCCCGCAGCCATTACCTATCTCCTTGGCTACACTCGTAAAACTGACTAGCCGGCTGGCCAGTACCCCGTAGTGGGTCTTTTGAAATAATGTCAGCTCAGCACAGACCGTGACTCAAGACGGTTGGTCGTTGAGTCAACGGACAGGTTACTGGTAACTGGTTACTACTACTGAGACTGGTAACTGGTTACTACTACTGAGAGCTCGGCGACGCTAACGTATGTCGTCCCGACATACAACTAATACAAACTAGAGATGGCAGGTATACGGCTTGGGCTGATTCTATACAATGTCAAAGTACACAACATGAAACATTATAGATACATAAGTAGAACATTGGAATGAAAGCTTACGTAACTGAAACTGTAATGTAATACAAGGTATACTATAGTACAACTTAAAACTCAACAAATGAACAACGAACTCAACATTGAGATTACAAGTGATAAAAACAAAAATTTTGATCGATCGATCTGTATTCATGTGATCTACGGATTCTGAGGAAGGAATATATACAAAGAAAGAGTGTTTAACAGAAAGGCAGATTCGGTGCACGCAAATCTAGACTGTTAACTCTCAGAATGCGGAGAGAACATGAACACAAAAAAAAAAATTCTTGAATACTGATAAGATGATACTGTAATTATTCATCTATACAGGTTATTTACTTAACCCCAACTCTGCTAGGGTAAGATTGGCATATGCAGAATGGGTGTCATCTCTGGGGGGATCAAACTCTGTAGCATTGGCTAACTCATGCTGTATTTGAGGCAAATCTGAATTGGAAGTTACAAATGATACTTGAGGATTTCTCAATACCTGTCATGTACGTAGGGAATAACGACATTCAGGTTGATCATCTGACTGAGTATCAGAGGAAGAGAGTACAGGATCAGGAGGATTGTCAGAGTCTGTCACATTAGTCTGGGTTGGAACATCATTATCATCACATACTAACTTCATATGATCCAAATGCGATTCTTTATACTGACCAGTACTAATCTCTCTAACCTTATACTTATTACCAGTGATATGTTCAACTACGCGATAAGGACCAACAAACTTTTGATCAAGCTTTGGCATTGCAGACGTTTTGTTAAAATTAGTCAGCATAACTCTCGAACCTACTTTGATTTTGGATGGCTTTACTCGAGTATTTGCGACTCTTGTAAATTCTGCTGTTGATTTGTGAAGTGTTTCACGGATTCTTCTAAAAACACTTTGAGCTAAGCTGGTACGAGTTGCTACGAAATCATCAGGGTTGTAATTTGGTTTCGGATTAGAATATAACAACTCATAAGGCAAACGTTTATCTACACCATACAATGCATAATGTGGAGTGTCACCTATAGAAACATTGTAAGCAGAATTTATAGCACACTGCACATCAGGTATAACTTCATCCCAAGTTTCACTATTGGGATTGATAGTGGCTCTCAAGACATCAAGTACTTTCTTATTGGTTCGTTCCGCTAACCCATTGCTGGCAGGATGATGAGGAACAATGGTGGATTTAGAGATCTTGTACAAGGTACACAAATTTTCAAGAATTTCATTACAGAATTCACCTCCATTATCTGTTACTAGGGACTTAGGGGTGGTTTGCCTGCAGATAATGCGTTCTTTAAACGCTTTAGCTACTGTCTCGGCAGTCTTATCTGCAATAGGAACTAACTCGCAATATCTGGTGAAATGGTCTACCATAACACACAGATGTTTGTTGCCTTGGAGGGAACATTGGAAATTAGTTAACAAATCTAGCGCAACTCTTTCCCAAGGTTCGCTAGTAGTTGGATACACTTGGATTGGATTAGGACCATTAGCATTGCCTTTATGTTGCATGCAGACACTACATTTCCTAACATACTCAGAAATATCAGTTGCCATACGAGGCCAAAAGTATTTCAATCTGGCTTGTTTTACTGAACGATCCATACCAGGGTGTGCAACACCTGGTACATCGTGAACTAGCTGTAGAGCTACATTCACTAGTGACTGTGGAATTACTAACTGGTATACTCTTCTGCTAGGAGTACCCAACTCGGCTGTTCGATACAGTAATTCTTGGTTCATGAGAAAGTCACTGATGGGAGCTGGCGGCTTCACAGTCAGAATAAGATCTTCCTGGAGCAGGAATCGTATCACACCAGACCACATGGGATCTGTTCGTTGAGCATTCTTTACATCTTCAGCACTAAATGGAGGGTCTGCAGTTACTATACTAACATGTCGCGATAAGGCATCTGCGACTACATTTGACTTGCCAGGTAAATGCTCAAAGGTGGGATTGAACTCTTGGATAGTCAAGGTCCATCTAGCTAACCTTCCAGTAGGTTGTTTGTTCTGGAATAAGGGTATCAGTGGAGCATGATCTGTCAAGACATGAACAGAGTACTGATAAATAATGTCTCGGAAGTGCTTTAAAGACCATACTATTGCTAAAGCTTCTTGCTCAGTTACTGTATAATTACGTTCAGCCTTTGTAAGGACTCGACTAGCAAATGCAACTGCGTTGTACTTGCCATCGGTCTTCTGAGCTAGTACGGCACCTATGCCAATTGAACTAGCATCAGTTGTCAGATAGAAAGGCTTAGAAAAAATCTGGAAATTTCAAAATTGGAGCAGATGTTAGCTTTTCTTTTAGAGTTTGGAATGCTCTTTCTTGACGGAAGGTCCAAACAAAAGGAGCATCTTTCTTAAGCAACTCAGTTAGAGGAGCAGCTATGGAAGAAAAATTGGCAATGAAAGATCTATAAAAACCTGCTAAGCCCACAAAGGATCTTACAGCATCAGCAGTTTTGGGAGTTGGAAAATTTAGTACTGCAGTTACTTTACTTTGGTCAGTCGTAACCCCTCTAGGAGTGACTACGTGACCAAGAAACTTAATTTCTGATCTGAAAAATTGACATTTTGACAGTTTGATCTTTAAATTGGCTTCTTCAAGCTTACCAAGTACTACATCAAGTCTTTTCAAGTGTGTATCCACGTCTTTAGACATGACGATTACGTCATCTAAGTACACCATAAGTGCATTACCTATGAGACCTCTAAAGATATTAGTCATGAGCCTTGAGAATGTGATAGGGGATGATCGTAATCCAAATGCCATACAGAGGAAGTGATAATGACCTGTAGGAGTGGAGAATGCAGTTAGTTCTTGGCTGTCCTCGTGAAGAGGGACTTGCCAAAACCCTTGTAACAAATCTAGGGTTGAAAAGACTTTGTTATCTCCGATATTACGTAAAAGATCACCCAGTACAGGGAGTGGAAAGCGATCTGGAATGGTTTTCGCGTTTAACTTCCTAAAGTCAATTACTGGACGCCAAGTACCATCCTTCTTAGGTACTAGTATCAAGGGTGCATTCCAAGGTGAATTGCTAGGTGCAATAACTCCATCATCAAGCATTTGATTGATCAATTCTTCTGCGACAGCAACTTGTGAATGAGGCATTCTGTACGCAGGTATGTAGATAGGTCTAGTACCAGGTTCAAGTGGAATACGATGGGACAATAAGTTCGTTATACCCATCTTCTCACCTGGTAAAGCAATGGCTTTACGACGTTTGTTCAACAGAGTCAACAAACGCTTGACTTCATCTGGGAAGTCAGTGGGAGCTAAGTCTTTCTCCTCAACTGGTGGAACAGATTGATCCAGTGAGGTGGATGAGGTCTCCCCGGCAGAAATAGCACCGACCCACTGGTCAGGTGACAACTCATCCTCTACCTGAACAGGGTAAGGATAGTGAACAAGGTCAACAAGATTGGTATTTGCTCTAAGGCGAACACTGTGACCAGAAGTGTTGGCCAGGTAGAAATGGATCTTACTATCTCTTACAACATGTAAGGATGGTTCAACAAATAGACCTTTTACTTTGCAGGAATCACTGTCAACTAGGACGTTATCACCATCTGGAACACTAGGAACAACTACAGACACTCTAGTGAGAGCACTAGCCGCAACAGAAACGCCTTTCTGCAGACGGCATGTGACATCAACAAGAGATGGCATTACTAGTTGCAAGTAATTGTTTTCCGACAAGGCGTCCCCTGTGGAGAAACTACTACTCGAACTAGCAGGCATTGCAGGGATAGGTTGAGCACTCAAGGCAATCTGAGCGTCCTCGGACACTTGAGGCATCGGACTATCCTGCAATTCTGAAGGTATAGGTGGAACACTGATGGGAGTGACAGAATTACCAGTGCCTGACCGCTTGGGTACGCTACTGGAGAATGCATTAGCTTGTAAGGACTTAATCCGTACATCATACTCTGCAGCAGTATAACAGATTTCGGATCCAAGCTGGTAACCCCAGAATGGAACGATCAAGTCGTCAATTTGTGCATGCCATCGATAAGGGTCGAGCACAATGCGTAAGTCTCGCATGGAAGCAAATCCCAGTAGAAGGTCACCAGGGAAAGTAATCTGGTCGACAACAAGGAAGGAAACAGTGAAGTCTCTACCTTGGATAGAAAAGGTTAGGGCAGTCGTACCTCGGACACGCAGGTGAGAACCAGATACTCCACTAAGGGAGGACACAGGAGTCGGTTCTACGAGAAGGACATGTCGTAACTTCTTATCCTTAAACAAACTAGACCTAATAATATTGATTTGCGCACCAGAGTCCATGAACAATTGAACGGGCGCATTATAAACAGATGCTTGCACTATAGGGCCTATGGTTGCATTGGAAGTTATGTGCAAACAAAAAGGTGGATTTTCATCAGAAAAGACTTGTTCTACTCCATCCCCAAAATCATCTATGTCAGAGACATGTGAAGCAACATCATCAGCAGGGTTGGCATGCTCGAGACTGCTTAAGGCTTCAAAGGAGTTGTGAACGGGGATGGTGTACTCATTATCACCTACTGTCACCATGGGGCGGTTTGACTGGGGCGCTCGAATTCCCCCGACTGGGAAGAACGAGCCTGGTTCTGGTGAGTTTGAGAATTGAATGAATGAGCCTGGTTCTGGTTATTTTGAAAACCACGAGATCTGTTTCCTCTACGGGTTCTGCGGTTGGAACGACCACGGAAAGATCTAGAGTACTGAAGGTTATAGAGAGCATTACACTCAGATGTGTCATGTCCATGTATTCTATGATAAGTACAGTAGGGAAGATCTGAGTACTCATCATCAGCACGACGTCTCTTAGGGTAACTATCAGGACAATTAATTGCAATATGGCCACGGAAACCACAGTTGTAACAATTCCGCCGACTATGGTTACTGAATGTACTATGAATACTACGAGGTGTATAACGACTCTGTACACTGGTTCTTGATGATCTCTGAGATGGTTGACGACCACGATTTGTCTCTGTGGCGCAAACAAGAGGTGGTGCAGACTGAGGCATATGTGTGACATTACTTTTAATACAAGGGAAAGTACCCTGGGGGCACAAGGAACGTACATGATTTAAGGCTGTAAGAGGTTCCATCGTTACAGTTGGAGGATCAGCCTCATAAGCACACACAGAAGCAGGCGGCATTAGTTCTTTAATTGCTCCAAAAGCTGCTATTTTAGCAATTGATTCTGTAAATGGTTTAGCCTCTTCAGGGAGAAAAGATGATGATTGGACAGCATTGATAAATGATGATAAAAGTTTGTCTAATCTAACAGCAAATGCACTCAACGATTCAGTACTCATGGGTGTAGCATTCACTAGTTCCCTAAGAACAACATATGGGTCAGCTGTTTTTACTGGGACAAGGAAAGAACGAATCAGTTCCTCATATTGTGACCACCTAGTAAGATTCCTGAAGTCTCGCATATCAAGGAGGTCAACAACGTGAACAGCAGCAGGAGATCGATAAAGAGCTCCTTTAGCAATTCTGATAAGGCTTTCCTCTGAAGGAGGACCTTCACCTAGGGCACTAGCACGAGAACGAATGGCTGCAAACCATGCTTCAAGACTATGTACATGGCCATTGAATAAAGGTAACGCATCAAGGGAATCACGAGTATAACTATAATATCTCGGTGTCTGAGTCAGTCTGTCAGTCGGTAAGGAACTGTGAGGACTGATGACAGGACCAGCAGTAGTAGCCTGAGAGGTCTGAGTGTCGACATTCACTAAAGTATCACTTGACGGTATGTGAGACATAATGGCAAAGTAGCACGAGAACAAATAAGGCAAAAATAATGAACAATAAAAATGATATAAAATTCTAGAATTGAAATGAAAAGATATACAACTAATTCTGCAGAATAATGTCTAAATACACTGCAAGAGGAAGGAAAACTCAATTTAAAGGACTATTGACCAAGAAAAAAAATTTACATTGAAATATACAAGTAAAAATATTACTGGAGACTGAATTAAATTCAAAATGAGCTGTCTTTACTCTTGCTAATAAAAAATTAATTAATTAAATTTTTTAAATCAAAGTGAAAGTGTAAAATAAAATTATTAAATTGTTAACTGGGAAATTTTAAATATTTTCTAAGAATGCATAGACAAAATTAAAATATAAATCATAAAAATAGCAATAAAAGAAAATAATTCACTGCAGAACAAGTTCAACAAAATAATTCACTTCAGAACAAGTGCAACAAAATAAGGTATAGAAATGATCACTGCAGTAATAAAGTGTCACTGGGAAAACTCAGGTAAAATAATGAATTAAAATTATGAAGAAAAAAAAGAAATAAACTAATTGAACACTTTAACTCTTAATTGTAAATTAGACAAAACAATTTACTCAAACAGAGTAAAGAAAACACTTTACGTTAAAAGTAATTGAAATTGCATCAAGAGTGAATTTGTTCAAGAATATAAAAATATGAAAAAAAAATAAAACACAGGAACAAAACAGGGAATATAACACTTACAGTGGCGGAGCACCCAACAGTATTAGTTTATTCTTACAACAAATTCCTGCTGTGACTGATACAACAAAATCTTGCTGTGACTGATACGACAAAAATTTGCTGGCAAAAATAATGGTACACAGTCTGCGAAAAAAAATTAGAGGAATGAGACACTGTTGGCATACGAAAAAAAAGACACACATAGAAATAAATGGATAATTTGGTATGCTGAAAGAATACAATAAAAAAAATGAATCACTTCACACAGGGTGACTGACTGGTACACTACACAATAATACTTACTAGAGACAGGAGTAGCATAAGAAAAAACACAGAATAAAAATATAAGATAAATAAAAACACTGAAAAAAATATTTTAAAAATTAACGAGTCAAAGAAAAACTGAAAACACAAGGTTTAGAGTACACAAACAATTTACTATAAATGTCTCACACATGCAAATGTCTTTAAATGCAAGAAAAATGTCTCAAAAAAAATTATCACTGAAGTCGGGAGTAGAAGACGGACGGTGAGTACTGGTGGGGGCGGGTGTATGGTGTCCCGCGCGGTGATGACGCCTCCTACATTCACTGTTGTCGTGAAGAAATGTGCTTTCTAGGCGAACTCACATAACTGGCTTTATCTCGTTGGCACCAGCTACAATCTCTTGACCAATTATGTGAGCCAAAACAGTACTAGGACCCGGTACAAGGGTGCAAATAACCACAGGTAGGTGGGTGGATGGCTGGTGGTGGTGGAAGAGAGTGGTGGGTGTGACTCTCGCTGGGGTACTGCCGCGCACCCCGGGTGGTGGGAGAGAGTGGTGGGGGGGACGCTGGGGGTCTGCCGCGCACCCCACTCACCCACGAAGGTGGCTTAACCCACTCTAAGCCACAGGAATGGTGAAAACCACTCTCAGCATCCAACAGGGAGCACAAAGCGATATAGACAATACCTCAGAGGAGCTTGGCTTACTTCTTACTGCGTGGCTTACTTCTCTCTCTCAGCTGGGTTAGAAGCTGGGTTGGCTGGCTGGCTTACCCCACGAGAATGGATGACTGGAAGACGTGTAACGATGCACAAAGCACGGAGGAGCAGTTGGATGACAGGAGACAGGCTGGATGATAGGCTGACTGGCGTTCACTTCCACAGTCTGGCTTACTGACTGGCTTAATTGCAAATCCGGGTCAACCCCTCGGAGATTGAAGCAATTAGCACACGAACTAAACCAGGAGCTTGAAAAGGCTGCAACAGGCTTGCAGGCAATAGGTTTGAGGGGAGTAGGCGACTGCTGGTGGCTGGAGGTGCGCGAGGGTAGAGCTGGTGGCTGCAGGTTCACCTATGACCCTGCCGGCTACTCACAACAGTCTTCAAACGCCTTGAATTACCCTTAAAAACGTAAATCCACGCTCCACACCGCTGTACACCATTTATCATGTGGGAGTTCGATACGTGGATTAGGGTAGAAATACTCACGTAGGCTGTTAATTACGTATTATTACTGTTATGTGGACAGAGCCCGCAGCCGTTACCTATCTCCTTGGCTACACTCGTAAAACTGACTAGCCGGCTGGCCAGTACCCCGTAGTGGGTCTTTTGAAATAATGTCAGCTCAGCACAGACCGTGACTCAAGACGGTTGGTCGTTGAGTCAACGGACAGGTTACTGGTAACTGGTTACTACTACTGAGACTGGTAACTGGTTACTACTACTGAGAGGTGCAGCAGTGAGAAGTTGTGTTGGTGAAGCAGTGAGAAGTTGTGTTGGTGTAGCAGTGGGAAGTTGTGTTGGTGAAGTAGTGTTGCAGTGAGAAGTTGTGTTGGTGTAGCAGTGAGAAGTTGTGTTGGTGAAGCAGTGTAGCAGTGACAAGTTGTGTTGGTGAAGCAGTGTAGCAGTGAGAAGTTTTGTTGGTGCAGCAATGAGAAGTTGTGTTGGTAAAGTAGTGTTGCAGTGAGAAATTGTGTTGGTGCAGCAGTGAGAAGTTGTGTTGGTCTGGCAGCGAAAAGTTGTGTTGGTGAAGCAGTGAGAAGCTGAGTTGGTGCAGCAGTGAGAAGTTGTGTTGGTGAAGCAGTGAGTTGTGTTGGTGTAGCAGTGAGGAGTTGTGTTGGTGTAGCAGTGGGAAGTTGTGTTGGTGTACCAGTGGGAAGTTGTGTTGGTGCAGCAGTGAGAAGTAGTGATGGTGAAGCAGTGTAGCAGTGAGAAGTTGTGTTGTTGCAGCAGTGAGAAGTTGTGTTGGTGAAGCATTGAGAAACTGTGTTAGAGTAGCAGTGGGAAGTCGTGTTGGGGAAGTATGCTGCAGTGAGAAGTTGTGTTGGTGTAGCAGTGAGAAGTTGTGTTGGTGAAGCAGTGTAGCAGCGAAAAGTATTGTTGGTGAAACAGTGTAGCAGTGAGAAGTTGTGTTGGTGAAGCAGTGTAGCAGTTAGAAGTTGTGTAGGAGCAGCAGTGAGAAGTTGTCTTGGTGCAGCAGTGGAAAGTTTTGTTTGTGAAATAGTGAAGCAGTGAGAAGTTGTGTTGGTTTAGCAGTGGGAAGTTGTGTTGGTGAAGTAGTGTTGCAGTGAGAAGTTGTGTTGGTGAAATAGTGTAGCAGTGAGAAGTTGTGTTGGTGTAGCAGCGGGAGGTTGTGTTGGTGAAGTAGTGTTGCAGTGAGAAGTTGTGGTGGTGCAGCAGTGGGAAGTTGTGTTGGTGTAGCAGTGGGAAGTTGTGTTGGTGTAGCAGAGGGAAGTTGTGTTGGTGAAGTAGTGTTGCAGTGAGAAATTGTGTTGGTGCAGCAGTGGGAAGATGAGTTGGTGTAGCAGTGGGAAGTTGTGTTCGTGTAGCAGAGGGAAGTTGTGTTGTTGAAGTAGTGTTGCAGTGAGAAGTTATGTTGGTGAAGTAGTGTTGCAATGAAAAGTTGTGTTGGTGAAGCAGTGGGAAGTTGTGTTGTTGAAGTAGTGTAGCAGTGAGAAGTCGTGTTGGTGCAGCAGTGAGAAGTTGTGTTGGTGCAGCAGTGGGAAGTTGTGTAGGTGAAGTAGTGTTGCAGTGAGAAGTTGTGGTGGTGCAGCAGTGAAAAGTTGTGTTGGTGCAGCAGTGAAAAGTTGTGTTGGTGAAGCAGTGCAGCATTGAGAAGTTGTGTTGGTGCAGCAGTGAGAAGTTGTGTTGGTGAAGCAGTGTAGCAGTGAGAAGTTGTGTTGGTGAAGCAGTGTAGCAGTTAGAAGTTGTGTTGGAGCAGCAGTGGGAAGTTGTTTTGGTGCAGCAGTGTGAAGTCGTGTTGGTGAAGTAGTGTTGCAGTGAGAAGATGTATTGGTGCAGCAGTGGGAAGTTGTGTTGGTGTAGCAGTGGGAAGTTGTGTTGGTGTAGCAGTGGGAAGTTGTGTTGGTGAAGTAGTGTTGCAGTGAGAAGTTGTGTTAGTGAAGTAGAGTAGCAGTGAGAAGTTGCGTTGGTTTAGCAGTGAGAAGTTGTGTTGGTGAAGTAGTGTTGCAGTGAGAAGTTGTGTTGGTGAAGTAGTGTAACAGTGAGAAGTTGAGTTGGTGTAGCAGCAGGAGGTTGTGTTGGTGCAGTAGTGTGAAGTTGTGTTGATGAAGTAGTGTTGCAGAGAGAAGTTGTGTTGCTGCAGCAGTGGGAAGTTGTGTTTGTGTAGCAGTGGGAAGTTGTGTTGGTGTAGCAGTGGGAAGTTGTGTTGGTGTAGCAGAGGGAAGTTGTGTTTGTGAAGTAGTGTTGCAGTGAGAAGTTGTGTTGGTGTAGCAGTGGGAAGTTGTGTTAGTGAAGAAGTCTTGCATTGAGAAGTTGAGTTCATGCAGCAGTGACAAGTTGTATTGGTGCAGCAGTGAGAAGTTGTGTTGTTGCAGCAGTGAGAAGTTGTTCTGGTGTAGCAGTGATGAGTTGTGATGGTGTAGCAGTGGGAAGTATTGTTGGTGTAGCAGTGGGAAGTTGTCTTGGTGAAGTAGTGTCAAAGTGAGAAGTTGTGTTGGTGAAGTAGTATTGCAGTGAGAAGTTGTGTTGGTGAAGCAGTGAGAAGTTCTTTTGGTGAAGCAGTGTAGCAGTGAGAAGTTGTTTTGGTGCAGCAGTGAGAAGGTGTGTTGGTGAAGCAGTGTTGAAGTGAAAAGTTGTGTTGGAGTAGCAGTGGGAAGTTGTCTTGGTGCAGCAGTGTGAAGTTGTGCTGGTGAAGTAGTATTGCAGTGAGAAGTTGTGTTGGTGCAGCAGTGGGAAGTTGTGTTGGTGAAGTAGTGTAGCAGTGAGAAGTTGTGTTGGTGAAGCAGTGTAGCAGTGAGAAGTTGTGTTGGTGCAGCAGTGAGAAGTTGTGTTGGTGTAGCAGTGGGAAGTAGTGTTGGTGCAGCAGTGAGAAGTTGTGTTGGTGAATCAGTGTAGCAGTGAAAAATTGTGTTGGAGTAGCAGTGGGAAGTTGTTTTGGTGCAGCAGTGTGAAGTTGTGTTGGTGAAGTAGTGTTGCAGTGAGAAGTTGTGTTGGTGAAGTGGTATTGCAGTGAGAAGTTGTGTTGGTGAAGCAGTGAGAAGTTGTGTTGGTGAAGCACTGATGCAGTGAGAAGTTGTGTTGGTGCAGCAGTGAGAAGTTGTGTTGGTGAATCAGTGTAGCAGTGAAAAGTTGTGTTGGAGAAGCATTGGGAAGTTGTTTTGGTGCAGCAGTGTGAAGTTGTGTTGGTGAAGTAGTGTTGCAGTGAGAAGTTGTGTAGGTGCAGCAGTGTGAAGTTGTGTTGGTGAAGTAGTGTAGCAGTGGGAAGTTGTGTTGGTGTAGCAAAGAGAAGTTGTGTTCGTGAAGTAGTGTTGCAGGGAGAAGTGGTGTTGGTGAAATAGTGTAGCAGTGAAAAGTTGTGTTGGTGAAGAAGTGTAGCAGTGAGAAGTTGTGTTGGTATAGCAGAGGGAGGTTGTGTTGGTGCAGCAGAGTGAAGTGGTGTTGGTGAAGTAGTGTTGCAGTGAGAAGTAGGGTTGGTGAAGCAGTGTAGCAGTGGGAAGCTGTGTTGGTGAAGCAGTGTAGGAGTGAGAAGTTGTGTTGGTGCAGCAGTGAGAAGTTGTGTCGGTGAAGCAGAGAGAAGTTGTGTTGGTGAAGCAGTGAGAAGTTGTGTTGGTGCAGCAGTGAGAAGTTGTGTCGGTGAAGCAGTGAGAAGTTGTGTTGGTGCAGCAGTGAGAAGTTGTGTTGGTCTAGCAGTGAAACGTTGTGTTGATGAAGCACTGAGAAGTTGTGTTGGTGCAGCAGTGAGAAGTTGTGTTGGTGAAGCAGTGTAGCAGTGAGAAGTTGTGTTGGAGAAGCAGTGTAGCAGTGAAAAGTTTCATTTATGAAGCAGTGTAGCAGTGAGAAGTTGTGTTGGTGCAGCAGTGAGAAGTTGTGTTGCTGAAGCAGTAAGAAGTTGTTTTTGATGTAGCAGAGGGAAGTTGTGTTGGTGAAGTAGTGTTTCAGTGAGAAGTTGTGTTGGTATAGCAGAGAGAAGTTGTGTTGGTGTAGCAGTGAGAAGTTGTGTTGGTGAAGGACTGTAGCAGTGAGAAATTGTGTTGGTGAAGCAGTGTAGCAGTGAGAAATTTTGTTGGTGCAGCAGTGACAAGTTGTGTTGGTGAAGTAGTGAGAAGTTGTGTTGGTGTAGCAGTGAGAACTTGTGTTGGTGCAGAAGTGAGAAGTTTTGTTGCTGAAGCAGTGAGGAGTTGCGTTGGTGTAGCAGTGGGAAGTTGTGTTGGTGTAGCAGTGGGAAGTTGTGTTGGTGAAATAGTGTTGCAGTGAGAAGTGTTGGTGAAGTAGAGTTGCAGTGATAAGTTGTGTTGGTGCAGCAGTGAGAATATGTGTTGGTGCAGCAGTGAGGAGTTGCATTGGTGCAGCAGTGAGAAGTTGTGTTGGTGCAGAAGTGAGAAGTTTTGTTGCTGAAGCAGTGAGGAGTTGTGTTGGTGTAGCAGTGGGAAGTTGTGTTGGTGAAATAGTGTTGAAGTGAGAAGTTGTGTTGGTGAAGTAGAGTTGCCGTGAGAATATGTGTTGGTGCAGCAGTGAGAAGTTGTTTTGGTGAAGCAGTGGGAAGTTGTGTTGGTGTAGCAGTGGGAAGTTGTGTTGGTGCAGCAGTGAGAAGTTGTGTTGGTGAAGCAGTGTAGCAGTGAGAAGTTGTGTTGGTGAAGTAGTGTTGCAGTGAAAAGTTGTGTTGGTGCAGCAGTGGGAAGTTGTGTTGGTGCAGCAGTTGGAAGTTGTGTTGGTGAAGTAGTGTTGCAGTGAGAAGTTGTGTTGGTGCAACAGTGAGAAGTTGTGTTGGTGTAGCAGTTGGAAGTTGTGTTGCTATAGCAGTGGGAAGTTGTGTTGGTGTAGCAGTATGAAGTTGTGTTGGTGAAGTAGTGGTGCAGTTAGAATTTGTGTTGGTGAAGTAGTGTTGCAGTGAGAAGTTGTGTTGGTGCAGCAGTGAGAAGTTGTGTTGGTGTAGCATTGGGAAACTATGTTGGTGCAGCATTGGGAAATTGTGTTGGTGTAGCATTGGGAAATTGTGTTGGTGTAGCATTGGGAAATTGTTTTGGTGTAGCAGTGTAGCAGCGAGAAGTTGTGTTTGTGCAGCAGTGAGAAGTTGTGTTGGTGAAGCAGTGTAGCAGTGAGAAGTTGTGTCGGTGAAGAAGTGCAGCAGTGAGAAGTTGTGTTGGTGAAGCAGTGAGAAGTTGTGTTGGTGAAGCAGTGTAGCAGTGAGAAGTTGTGTTTGTTTAGCTGTGAGAAGTTGTGTTGGTGAAGCAGTGTAGCAGTGAGAAGTTGTGTTATTGCAGCAGTGAGAAGTTGTGTTAGTGAAGGAGTGTAGCAGTGAGAAGTTGTGTTGGTGAAACAGTGTAGCAGTGAAAAGTTGTGTTGGTGCAGAATTGAGAAGCTGTGTTGGTGTAGCAGTAAGAAGTTGTGTTGGTGAAGTAGTGTTGAAGTGATAAGTTGTGTTGGTTCAGCAGTGAGAAGTTGTGTTGGTGCAGCAGTGAGAAGTTGTGTTGGTGTAGCAGTGAGAAGTTGTGTTAGTGTATCAGTGGGAAATTGTGTTGGTGTAGCAGTGGGAAGTTGTGTTAGTGCAGCATTGGGAAGTTGTGTTGGTTAAGTAGTGTTGCAGTGAGAAGTTGTGTTTGTGCAGCAGTGAGAAGTTGTGTTGGTGTAGCAGTGGGAAGTTGTGTTGGAGAAGCAGTGGGAAGTTGTGTTGGTGAAGCAGTGGGAATTTGTGTTGGTGTAGCAGTGAGAAGATGAGTTGGTGCAGAAGTGGGAAGTTGTGTTGGTGTAGCAGTGGGAAGTTGTGTTGGTGAAGCAGTGGGAAGTTGTGTTGGTGTAGCAGTGGGAAGTTGTGTTGGTGTAGCAGTGGGAAGTTGTGTTGGCGCAGCACTGGGAAGTTGTGTTGGTGAAGTAGTGTTGCAGTTAGAAGTTGAGTTGGTGCAGAAGTGGGAAATTGTGTTGGTGTAGCAGTGGGAAGTTATGTTGGCGCAGCACTGGGAAGTTGTGTTGGTGAAGTAGTGTTGCAGTGAGAAGTTGTGTTGGTGCAGCAGTAAGAAGTTGTGTTGGCCTAGCAGTGAAAAGTTGTGTTGGTGAAGCAGTGACAAATTTTGTTGGAGCAGCAGTGAGAAGTTGTGTTTGTGAAGTAGTGTAGCAGTGAGAAGTTCTGTTGGTGCAGCAGTGAGAAGTTGTATTGGTGAAGCAGTGAGAAGTTGTGTCAGTGGAGCAGTGAGAAATTGTGTTGGTAAAGCAGTGTTGCAGTGAGAAATTGTGTTGGTGCAGCAGCGAGAAGTTGTGTTGGTGAAGCAGTGAGAAGTTGTCTTGGTGCAGCAGTGAGAAGTTGTGTTGGTGTAGCAGTGGGAAGTTGCGTTGGTGAAGCAGTGATGCAGTGAGAAGTTGTTGGTGAAACAGTGTAGCAGCGAGAAGTTGTGTTGGTGAAGCAGTGAGAAGTTGTGTTGGTGCAGCAGTGAGAATTTGTGTTGGGGAAGCAGTGAAGCAGTGAGAAGTTGTGTTTGTGAAGCAGTGTAGCAGTGAGAAGTTGTGTTGGTGAAGCAGTGTAGCAGCGAGAAGTTTTGTTGGTGCAGCAATGAGAAGTTGTGTTGGTGAAGCAATGAGAAGTTGTGTCAGTGGAGCAGTGAGAAGTTGTGTTGGTAAAGTAGTGTTGCAGTGAGAAGTTGTGTTGGTGAAGCAGTGAGAAGTTGTCTTGGTGCAGCAATGAGAAGTTGTGTTGGTGCAGCAGTGAGAAGTTGTCTTGGTGCAGCAGTGAGAAGTTGTCTTGGTGCAGCAGTGAGAAGTTGTCTTGGTGCAGCAGTGAGAAGTTGTGTTGGTGAAGCAGTGAGTTGTGTTGGTGTAGCAGTGAGGAGTTGTGTTGGTGTAGCAGTGGGAAGTTGTGTTGGTGTACCAGTGAGACGTTTTGTTGGTGTAGCAGTGGGAAGTTGTGTTGGTGCAGCAGTTAGAAGTTGTGTTGGTGCAGCAGTGAGAAGTTGTGTTGGTGCAGCAGTGGGAAGTTGTGTTGGTGTAGCAGTGGAAAGTTGTGTTGGTGCAGCAGTGAGAAGTTGTGATGGTGAAGCAGTGAGAAATTGTGTTCGTGAAGCAGTGTAGCAGTGAGAAGTTTTGTTGGTGTAGCAGTGAGAAGTTGTGTTGGTGTAGCAGTGAGAAGTTGTGTTGGTGTAGCAGTGAGAAATTGTGTTCGTGAAGCAGTGTAGCAGTGAGAAGTTTTGTTGGTGAAGCAGTGTAGCAGTGAGAAGTTGTGTTTTTGAAGCAGTGTAGCAGTGAGAAGTTGTATTGGTGCAGCAGTGGGAAGTTGTGTTGGTGAAGTAGTCTTGCAATGAGAAGTTGAGTTGGTGCAGCAGTGAGAAGTTGTATTGGTGCAGCAGTCAGAAGTTGTGTTGGTGCAGCAGTGAGAGGTTGTGCTGGTGTAGCAGTGAGGAGTTGTGTTGGTGTAGCAGTGGGAAGTAGTGTTGGTGTAGCAGTGGGAAGATGTGTTGGTGAAGTATTATTGCAGTGAGAAGTTGTGTTGGTGAAGCAGTGAGAAGTTGTGTTGGTGAAGTATTATTGCAGTGAGAAGTTGTGTTGGTGAAGCAGTGAGAAGTTATGTTGGTGAAGCAGTGAGAAGTTGTGTTGGTGCAGCAGTGAGAAGGTGTGTTGGTGAAGCAGTGTAGCAGTGAAAAGTTGTGTTAGAGTAGCAGTGGGAAGTTGTGTTGGTGAAGTAGTGTTGCAATGAGAAGTTGTGTTGGTGCAGCAGTGGGAAGTTGTGTTGGTGAAGTAGTGTAGCAGTGAGAAATTGTGTTGGTGCAGCAGAGAGAAGTTGTGTTGGAGAAGCAGTGAGAAGTTGTGTTGGTGTAGCAGTGGGAAGTTGTGTTGGTGAAGTAGTGTTGCAGTGAGAAGTTGAGTTGGTGCAGCAGTGAGAAGTTGTATTGGTGCAGCAGTGAGAAGTTGTGTTGGTGCAGCAGTGAGAAGTTGTGCTGGTGTAGCAGTGAGGAGTTGTATTGGTATAGCAGTGGGAAGTTGTGTTGGTGTAGCAGTGGCAAGTTGTGTTGGTGAAGTAGTGTTGCAGTGAGAAGTTGAGTTGGTGAAGTTGTATTGCAGTGAAAAGTTGTGTTGGTGAAGCAGTGAGACGTTGTTTTGGTAAAGCAGTTTAGCAGCGAAAAGTTGTGTTGATGCAGCGGTGAGAAGTTGTGTTGGTGAAGCAGTGTAGCAGTGAAAAGTTGTGTTGGACTAGCAGTGGTAAGTTGTTTTGGTGCAGCAGTGTGAAGTTGTGTTGGTGAAGTAGTGTTGCAGTGAGAAGTTGTGTTCGTGCAGCAGTAGGAAGTTGTGTTGGTGAAGTAGTGTAGCAGTGGGAAGTTGTGCTGGTGTAGCAGTGGGAAGTTGTGTTGGTATAGCAGAGGGAAGTTGTGTTGGTGAAGTAGTGTTGCAGTGAGAATTGGTGTCGGTGAAGTAGTGTAGCAGTGAGAAGTTGTGTTGGTGAAGAAGTGTAGCAGTGAGAAGTTGTGTTGGTGTAGCAGCGGGAGTTTGTGTTGGTGCAGCAGTGTGATGTGGTGTTGGTGAAGTAGTGTTGCACTGAGAAGTAGTGTTGGTGAAATAGAGTAGCAGTGAGAAGATGAGTTGGTGTAGCAGTGAGAAGTAGTGTTGGTGAAGTAGTGTTGCAGTGAGAAGTTGTGTTGGTGAAGTAGTGTAGCAGTGAGAAGTTGTGTTTTTGAAGCAGCGGGAGGTTGTGTTGCTGGAGCAGTGTGAAGTTGTGTTGGTGTAACCGTGGGAAGTTGTGTTGGTGTAGCAGTGGGAAGTTGTGTTGGTGAAGTAGTGATGCAGTGAGAAGTTGTGTTGGTGCATCAGTGAGAAGTTGTGTTGGATTAGCAGTGGGAAGTTGTGTTGGTGTAGCAGTGGGAAGTTGTGTTGGTGAAGTATTGTTGCAGTGAGAATTTGTATTGGTGCATCAGCGAGAAGTTGTGTTGGTGTAGCAGTGAGAAGTTGTGTTCGTTTATCAGTGGGATGTTGTGTTGGTGTGGCATTGGGAAGTTGTGTTGATGCAGCAGTGGGAAGTTGTGTTGGTGCAGCAGTGGGAAGTAGTGATGGTGAAGCAGTGTTGCAGTGAGAAGCTGTGTTCGTGCAGCAGTGAGAAGTTCTGTTTGTCTAGCAGTGAAAAGTTCTGTTGGTGAAGCAGTGAGAAGTTGTGTTGGTGCAGCAGTGGGAAGTTGTGTTGGTGAAATAGTGTTGCAGTGAGAAATTGTGTTCGTGCAACAGTGAGAAGTTTTGTTGGTGAAGCAGTGTAGCAGTGAGAAGTTGTGTTGGAGCAGCAGTGAGAAGTTGTGTTGGTGAAGCAGTGTAGCAGTAAGAATTTGTGTTGGTGCAGCAGTGGGAAGTTGTGTTGGTGAAGCAGTGAGAAGTTGTGTAGGTGTAAAAGGTGGAAGTTGTGATTGTGAAGTAGTGTTGCAGTGAGAAGTTGTGTTGGTGAAGCAGTGTAGCAGAGAGAAGTTGTGTTGTTGCAGCAGTGAGAAGTTGTGTTGGTGAAGCAGTGAGACGTTGTGTTGGTGTAGCAGTTGAAGTTGCGTTGGTGAAGTAGTGTTGCAGTGAGAAGTTGGGGTTGGTGAAGCAGTGTAGCAGTGGGAAGTTGTGTTGATGAAACAGTGTAAGAGTGAGAAGTTGTGTTGGTGCAGCAGTGAGAAGTTGTGTCGGTGAAGCAGTGAGAAGTTGTGTTGGTGAAGCAGTGAGAAGTTGTGTTGGTGAAGTAGTGTTGCAGTGAGAAGTTGTGTTGGTGCAGCAGTGAGAAATTGTGTTGGTCTAGCAGTGAAAAGTTGTGTTGGTGAAGCACTGAGAAGTTGTGTTGGTGCAGCAGTGAGAAGTTGTGTTGGTGAAGCAGTGTAGCAGTGAGAAGTTGTTTTGGTGAAGCAGTGTAGCAGTGAAAAGTTTTATTTATTAAGCAGAGTAGCAGTGAGAAGTTGTGTTGGTGCAGCAGTGAGAAGTTGTGTTGCTGAAGCAGTAGGAAGTTGTTTTGGTGTAGCAGTGGGAAGTTGTGTTGGTGAAGTAGTGTTGCAGTGAGAAGTTGTGTTGGTGTAGCAGTGAGAAGTTCTGTTGGTGTAGCAGTGAGAAGTTGTGTTGGTGTAGCAGTGAGAAATTGTGTTGGTGAAGCAGTGTAGCAGTGAGAAGTTTTGTTGGTGCAGCAGTGAGAACTTGTGTTGGTGAAGCAGTGAGAAGTTGTGTTGGTGCAGCAGTGAGAAGTTGTATTAGTGCAGCAGTGAGAAGTTGTGTGGTGCAGAAGTGAGAAGTTTTGTTGCTGAAGCAGTGAGGAGTTGTGTTGGTGAAGCAGTGGGAAGTTGTGTTTGTGTAGCAGTGAGAAGTTGTGTTGGTGAAGTAGTGTTGCACTTAGAAGTTGTGTTGTTGAAGTAGAGTTGCAGTGAGAAGTTGTGTAGGTGCAGCAGTGGGAAGTTGTGTTGGTGTAGCAGTGGGAATTTGTGTTGGCGCAGCATTGGGAAGTTGTGTTGGTGTAACAGTGGGAAGTTGTGTTGGTGCAGCAGTGAAAAGTTGTGTTGGTGAAGCAGTGTAGCAGTGAGAAGTTGTGTTGGTGAAGTAGTGTTGCAGTGAAAAGTTGTGTTGGTGCAGCAGTGGGAAGTTGTGTTGGTGCAGCAGTTGGAAGTTGAGTTGGTGAAGTAGTGATGCAGTGAGAAGTTGTGTTGGTGCAACAGTGAGAAGTAGTGTTGGTGTAGGAGTTGGAAGTTGTGATGGTGTAGAAGTGGGATGTTGTGTTGGTGTAGCAGTGGGAAATTCTGTTGGTAAAGTAGTGTTGCAGTTAGAAGTTGTGTTGGTGAAGTAGTGTTGCAGTGAGAAGTTGTGTTGAAGCAGCAGTGAGAAGTTGTGTTGGTGAAGCATTGGAAAATTGTGTGGGTGTAGCATTGGGAAATTGTGTTGGTGTAGCATTGGGAAATTGTGTTGGTGTAGCAGTGTAGCAGTGAGAAGTTGTGTTTGTGCAGCAGTGAGAAGTTGTGTTGGTGAAGCAGTGTAGCAGTGAGAAGTTGTGTTGGTGAAGAAGTGTAGCAATGAGAAGTTGTTTTGGTGCAGCAGTGAGAAGTTGTGTTGGTGAAGCAGTGAGAAGTTGTGTTGGTGTAAAAGGTGGAAGTTGTGATGGTGAAGTAGTGTTGCAGTGAGAAGTTGTGTTGGTGAAGCTGTGTAGCAGTGAGAAGTTGTGTTGTTGCAGCAGTGAGAAGTTGTGTTGGTGAAGCAGTGAGACGTTGTGTTGGTGTAGCAGTTGAAGTTGCGTTGGTGAAGTAGTGTTGCAGTGAGAAGTTGTGTTGGTGAAGCAGTGTAGCAGTGGGAAGTTGTGTTGGTGAAGCAGTGTAAGAGTGAGAAGTTGTGTTGGTGCAGCAGTGAGAAGTTGTGTCGGTGAAGCAGTGAGAAGTTGTGTTGGTGAAGCAGTGAGAAGTTGTGTTGGTGAAGTAGTGTTGCAGTGAGAAGTTGTGTTGGTGCAGCAGTGAGAAGTTGTGTTGGTCTAGCAGTGAAAAGTTGTGTTGGTGAAGCACTGAGAAGTTGTGTTGGTGCAGCAGTGAGAAGTTGTGTTGGTGAAGCAGTGTAGCAGTGAGAAGTTGTGTTGGTGAAGCAGGGTAGCAGTGAAAAGTTTTATTTATTAAGCAGAGTAGCAGTGAGAAGTTGTGTTGGTGCAGCAGTGAGAAGTTGTGTTGCTGTAGCAGTAGGAAGTTGTTTTGGTGTAGCAGTGGGAAGTTGTGTTGGTGAAGTAGTGTTGCAGTGAGAAGTTGTGTTGGTGTAGCAGTGAGAATTTGTGTTGGTGTAGCAGTGAGAAGTTGTGTTGGTGTAGCAGTGAGAAATTGTGTTGGTGAAGCAGTGTAGCAGTGAGAAGTTTTGTTGGTGCAGCAGTGAGAACTTGTGTTGGTGAAGCAGTGAGAAGTTGTGTTGGTGTAGCAGTGGGAAGTTGTGTTGGTGAAATAGTGTTGCAGTCAGAAGTTGAGTTGGTGCAGCACTAAGAATATGTGTTGGTGCAGCAGTGAGAAGTTGTATTAGTGCAGCAGTGAGAAGTTGTGTTGGTGTAGAAGTGAGAAGTTTTGTTGCTGAAGCAGTGAGGAGTTGTGTTGGTGTAGCAGTGGGAAGTTGTGTTTGTGTAGCAGTGAGAAGTTGTGTTGGTGAAGTAGTGTTGCAGTTAGAAGTTGTGTTGTTGAAGTAGAGTTGCAGTGAGAAGTTGTGTAGGTGCAGCAGTGGGAAGTTGTGTTGGTGTAGCAGTGGGAATTTGTGTTGGTGCAGCATTGGGAAGTTGTGTTGGTGTAGCAGTGGTAAGTTGTGTTGGTGCAGCAGTGAGAAGTTGTGTTGGTGAAGCAGTGTAGCAGTGAGAAGTTGTGTTGGTGAAGTAGTGTTGCAGTGAAAAGTTGTGTTGGTGCAACAGTGGGAAGTTGTGTTGGTGCAGCAGTTGGAAGTTGAGTTGGTGAAGTACTGATGCAGTGAGAAGTTGTGTTGGTGCAACAGTGAGAAGTAGTGCTGGTGTAGCAGTTGGAAGTTGTGTTGGTGTAGCAGTGGGAAGTTGTGTTGGTGTAGCAGTGGGAAGTTCTGTTGGTAAAGTAGTGTTGCAGTTAGAAGTTGTGTTTGTGAAGTAGTGTTGCAGTGAGAAGTTGTGTTGAAGCAGCAGTGAGAAGTTGTGTTGGTGAAGCATTGGGAAATTGTGTGGGTGTAGCATTGGGAAATTGTGTTGTGTTGGTGAAGCTGTGAGACGTTGTGTTGGTTTAGCAGTTGAAGTTGCGTTGGTGAAGTAGTGTTGCAGTGAGAATTTGGTGGTGAAGCTGTGTAGCAGTGGGAAGTTGTGTTGGTGAAGCAGTGAGAAGTTGTGTTCGTGAAGCAGTGAGATGCTGTGTTGGTGAAGTAGTGTTGCAGTGAGAAGTTGTGTTGGTGCAGCAGTGAGAAGTTGTGTCGGTGAAGCAGGGAGAAGTTGTGTTCGTGAAGCAGTGAGATGCTGTGTTGGTGAAGTAGTGTTGCAGTGAGAAGTTGTGTTGGTGCAGCAGTGAGAAGTTGTGTTGGTTTAGCTGTGAAAAGTTGTGTTGGTGAAGCACTGAGAAGTTGTGTTGGTGCAGCAGTGAGAAATTGTGTTGGTGAAGCAGTGTAGCAGTGAGAAGTTGTGTTGGTGAAGCAGTGTAGCAGTGAAAAGTTTTATTTATTAAGCAGTATAGGAGTGAGAAGTTGTGTTGGTGCAGCAGTGAGAAGTTGTGTTGCTGAAGCAGTAAGAAGTTGTTTTGGTGTAGCAGTGAGAAGTTGTGTTGGTGTAGCAGTTGGAAGTTGTGTTCGTAAAGCAGTGTAGCAGTGAGAATTTGTGTTGGTGAAGTAGTGTTACAGTGAGAAGTTGTGTTGGTGTAGCAGTGACAAGTTGTGTTGGTGTAGCAGTGAGAAGTTGTGTTCGTAAAGCAGTGTAGCAGTGAGAATTTGTGTTGGTGAAGCAGTGTAGCAGTGAGAAGTTTTGTTGGTGCAGCAGTGAGAAGTTGTGTTGGTGAAGCAGTGAGAAGTTGTGTTGGTGTAGCAGTTGGAAGTTGTGTTCGTGAAGTAGTGTTGCAGTGAGAAGTTGAGTTGGTGCAGCACTGAGAATATGTGTTGGTGCAGCAGTGAGAAGTTGTATTGGTGCAGCAGCGAGAAGTTGTGTTGGTGCAGAAGTGAGAAGTTTTGTTGCTGAAGCAGTGAGGAGTTGTGTTGGTGAAGCAGTGGGAAGTTGTGTTGGTGTATCAGTGGGAAGTTGTGTTGGTGAAGTAGTGTTGCAGAGAGAAGTTGTATTGGTGCACCAGTGAGAAGTTGTTTTGGTGTAGCAGTGAGAAGTTGTGTTGGTGTAGCAGTGGGAATTTGTGTTGGTGCAGCATCGGGATGTTGTGTTGGTGTAGCAGTGGGAAGTTGTGTTGGTGCAGCAGAGAGAAGTTGTGTTGGTGAAGCAGTGTAGCAGAGAGAAGTTGTGTTGGTGAAGTAGTGTTGCAGTAAAATGTTGTGTTGTTGCAGCAGTTGGAAGTTGTGTTGGTGAAGTACTGTTGCAGTGAGAAGTTGCGTTGGTGCAACAGTGAGAAGTTGTGTTGGTGTAGCAGGTGGAAGTTGTGTTGGTGTAGCAATGGGAAGTTGTGTTGGTGTAGCAGTGGGAAGTGATGTTGGTGAAGTAGTGTTGCAGTTAGAAATTGTGTTGGTGAAGTAGTGTTGCTGTGAGAAGTTGTGTTGGTGTAGCATTAGGAAATTGTGTTGGTGTAGCATTGGGAAATTGTGTTGGTGTAGCATTGGGAAATTGTGTCGGTGTAGCAGTGAGAAGTTGTGTTGGTGCAGCAGTGAGAAGTTGTGTTGGTGAAGCAGTGAGAAGTTGTGTTGGTGAAGCAGTGTGAAGTTGTGTTGGTGAACCAGTGTAGCAGTGAGAAGTTGTGTTTGTGCAGCAGTGAGAAGTTGTGTTGGTGAAGCAGTGTAGCAGTGAGAATTTGTGTTGGTGCAGCAGTGAGAAGTTGTGTTGGAGAAGGAGTAAGAAGTTGTGTTGGTGTAAAAGGTGGTAGTTGTGATGGTGAAGTAGTGTTGCAGTGAGAAGTTGTGTTGGTGAAGCAGTGTAGCAGTGAGAAGTTGTGTTGTTGCAGCAGTGAGAAGTTGTGTTGGTGAAGCAGTGAGACGTTGTGTTGGTGTAGCAGTTGAAGTTGCGTTGGTGAAGTAGTGTTGCACTGAGAAGTTGTGTTGGTGAAGCAGTGTAGCAGTGAGAAGTTGTGTTGGTGAAGAAGTGTAGCAGTGAGAAGTTGTGCTGGTGAAGAAGTGTTGCAGTGAGAAGTTGTGTTGGTGCAGCAGTGGGAAGTTGTGTTGGTGCAGCAGTGAGAAGTTGTGTTGGTGAACCAGTGTAGCAGTGAGAAGTTGTGTTTGTGCAGCAGTGAGAAGTTGTGTTGGTGAAGCAGTGCAGCAGTGAGAAGTTGTGTTGGTGAAGAAGTGTAGCAGTGAGAAGTTGTGTTGGTGCAGCAGTGAGAAGTTGTGTTGGTGAAGCAGTGAGAAGTTGTGTTGGTGTAGCAGTGGGAATTTGTGTTGGTGAAGTAGTGTTGCAGTGAGAAGTTGTGTTGGTGTAGCAGTGAGAAGTTGTGTTGGTGAAGCAGTGTAGCAGTGAGAAGTTGTGTTGGTGAAGCAGTGTAGCAGTGAGAAGTTTTGTTGGTGCAGCAGTGAGAAGTTGTGTTGGTGAATCAGTGAGAAGTTTGGTCAGTGAAGCAGTGAAAGGATGTGTTGGTAAAGTAGTGTTGCAGTGAGAAATTGTGTTGGTGCAGCAGTGAGAAGTTTTGTTTTTCTAGCAGCGAAAAGTTTTGTTGGTGAAGGAGTGAGAATTTGTGTTGGTGCAGCAGTGAGAAGTTGTGTTGGTGAAGCAGTGAGTTGTGTTGGTGTAGCAGTGAGGAGTTGTGTTGGTGTAGCAGTGAGAAGTTGTGTTGGTGTAGCAGTGGGAAGTTGTGTTGGTGTAGCAGTGGGAAGTTGTGTTGGTGTACCAGTGAGAAGTTGTGTTGGTGTAGCAGTTAGAAATTGTGTTGGTGTAGCAGTGGGAAGTTGTGTTGGTGCAGCAGTGAGAAGTTGTGATGGTGAAGCAGTGTAGCAGTGAGAAGTTGTGTTGGTGCAGCAGTGGGAAGTTGTGTTGGTGAAGTATTGCTGCAATGAGAAGTTGTGTTGGTGTAGCAGTGAGAAGTTGTGTTGGTGAAGCAGTGTAGAAGTGAGAAGTTTTGTTGGTGAAGCAGTGTAGCAGTTAGAAGTTGTGTTGGAGCAGCAGTGAGAAGTTGTGTTGGAGAAGCAGTGAGAAGTTGTGTTGGTGTAGCAGTGGGAAATTGTGTTGGTGAAGTAGTGTTGCAGTGAGAAGTTGAGTTGGTGCAGCAGTGAGAAGTTGTGCTGGTGTAGCAGTTAGGAGTTGTGTTGGTGTAGCAGTGGGAAGTAGTGTTGGTGTAGCAGTGGGAAGTTGTGTTGGTGAAGTAGTGTTGCAGTGAGAAGTTGTGTTGGTGAAGCAGTATTCTCGTGAGAAGTTGTGTTGGTGAAGCAGTGAGAAGTTGTGTTGGTGAAGCAGTGTAGCAGTGAGAAGTTGTGTTGGTGCAGCAGTGAGAAGTTGTGTTGGTGAAGCAGTGTAGCAGTGAAAAGTTGTGTTAGTGTAGCAGTGAGAAGTTGTTTTGGTGCAGCAGTGTGAAGTTGTGTTGGTGTAGTAGTGTTGCAGTGAGAAGTTGTGTTGGTTAAGTAGTGTTGCAGTGAGAAGTTGTGTTGGTGCAGCAGTGGGAAGATGTGTTGGTGAAGTAGTGTAGTAGTGAGAAGTTGTGTTGGTGTAGCAGTGGGAAGTTGTGTTGGTGAAGTAGTGTTGCAGTGAGAAGTTGTGTTGGTGCAGCAGTGGGAAGTTGTGTTGGTGTAGCAGTGGGAAGTTGTGTTGGTGTAGCAGTGGGAAGTTTTGTTCGTGTAGCAGAGGGAAGTTGTGTTTGTGAAGTAGTGTTGCAATGAGAAGAGGTGTTGGTGAAGTAGTGTAGCAGTGAGAAGTTGTGATGGTGAAGAAGTGTAGCAGTGAGAAGTTGTGTTGGTGTAGCAGGGCGAGGTTGAGTTGCTGCAGCAGAGTGAAGTGGTGTTGATGAAGTAGTGTTGCAGTGAGAAGTTGTGTTGGTGAAGTAGTGTTGCAGTGAGAAGTTGTGTTGGTGAAGTAGTGTAGCAGTGGGAAGTTGTGTTGGTGTAGCAGCGGCAGGTTGTGTTGGTGCAGCAGTGTCAAGTTGTGTTGTTGTAGCAGTGGGAAGTTGTGTTGATGAAGCAGTGGGAAGTTTGGTTGGTGAAGTAGTGTTGGAATGAGAAGTTGTGTTGGTGCATCAGTGAGAAACTGTGTTGGTGTAGCAGTGGGAAGTTGTGTTGGTGTAGCAGTGGGAAGTTGTGTTGGTGAAGCATTGGGAAGATGTGTTGATGCAGCAGTGGGAAGTTGTGTTGGTGTGGCAGTGGGAAGTTTTGTTGGCGAAGTAGTGTTGCAGTGAGAAGTTGTGTTGGAGGAGCAGTGAGAATCAGTGTTTGTGTACCTGTGGGAAGTTCTGTTGGTGTAGCAGTGGGAAGTTGTGTTGGTGAAGTAGTGCTGCAGTGAGAAGTTGTGTTGGTGCATCAGTGAGAAGTTGTGTTGGTGTAGCAGTGGGAAGTTGTATTGGTGTATCAGTGTCAAGTTGTGTTGGTGTAGCATTGGGAAGTTGTGTTGATGCATCAGTGGGAAGTTGTGTTGGTGTAGCAGTGGGGAGTTTTGTTGGTGAAGTAGTGTAGCAGTGGGAAGTTGTGTTGGTGCAGCAGTGGGAAGTTGTGTTGGTGCAGCAGTGGGAAGTAGTGTTGGTGAAGTAGTGTTGCAGTGAGAAGTTGTGCTGGTGCAGCAGTGAGAAGTTGTGTTGGACTAGCAGTGAAAAGTTATGTTCGTGAAGCAGTGAGAAGTTGTGTTGGTGCAACAGTGAGAAGTTGTGTTGGTGAAGCAGTGTAGCAGTGAGAAGTTATGTTGGTGCAGCAGTGAGAAGTTGTGTTGGTGAAGCAGTGTAGCAGGGAGAAGTTGTGTTGGTGCAGCAGTGAGAAGTTGTGTTGGCGAAGCAGTGAGAAGTTGCGTTGGTGTATAAGGTGGAAGTTGTGTTGGTGAAGTAGTGTTGCAGTGAGAAGTTGTGTTGTTGCAGCAGTGAGAAGTTGTGTTGGTGAAGCAGTGAGACGTTGTGTTGGTGTAGCAGTGGGAAGTTGCGTTGGTGAGGTAGTGTTGCAGTGAAAAGTTGGGTTGGTGAAGCAGTGTAGCAGTGGGAAGTTGTGTTGGCGAAGCAGTGTAGGAGTGAGAAAATGTGCTGGTACAGCAGTGAGAAGTTGTGTTGGTGAAGCAGTGGGAATTTGTGTTGGTGCAGCATTGGGAAGATGTGTTGGTGTAGCAGTGGGAAGTTGTGTTGGTGCAGCAGAGAGAAGTTGTGTTGGTGAAGCAGTGTAGCAGAGAGAAGTTGTGTTGGTGAAGTAGTGTTGCAGTAAAATGTTGTGTTGGTGCAGCAGTGGGAAGTTGTGTTGGTGCAGCAGTTGGAAGTTGTGTTGGTGAAGTACTGTTGCAGTGAGAAGTTGTGTTGGTGAAGTACTGTTGCAGTGAGAAGTTGTGTTGGTGCAACAGTGAGAAGTTGTGTTGGTGTAGCAGTTGGAAGTTGTGTTGGTGTAGCAATGGGAAGTTGTGTTGGTGTAGCAGTGGGAAGTGATGTTGGTGAAGTAGTGTTGCAGTTAGAAATTGTGTTGGTGAAGTAGTGTTGCTGTGAGAAGTTGTATTGGTGCTGCAGTGAGAAGTTGTGTTGGAGTAGCATTAGGAAATTGTGTTGGTGTAGCATTGGGAAATTGTGTTGGTGTAGTATTGGGAAATTGTGTCGGTGTAGCAGTGAGAAGTTGTGTTGGTGCAGCACTGAGAAGTTGCGTTGGTGAAGCAGTGAGAAGTTGTGTTGGTGAAGCAGTGTGAAGTTGTGTTGGTGAACCAGTGTAGCAGTGAGAAGTTGTGTTTGTGCAGCAGTGAGAAGTTGTGTTGGTGAAGCAGTGTAGCAGTGAGAATTTGTGTTGGTGCAGCAGTGAGAAGTTGTGTTGGTGAAGGAGTAAGAAGTTGTGTTGGTGTAAAAGGTGGTAGTTGTGATGGTGAAGTAGTGTTGCAGTGAGAAGTTGTGTTGGTGAAGCAGTGTAGCAGTGAGAAGTTGTGTTGTTGCAGCAGTGAGAAGTTGTGTTGGTGAAGCAGTGAGACGTTGTGTTGGTGTTGAAGTTGCGTTGGTGAAGTAGTGTTGCACTGAGAAGTTGTGTTGGTGAAGCAGTGTAGCAGTGAGAAGTTGTGTTGGTGAAGATGTGTAGCAGTGAGAAGTTGTGCTGGTGAAGAAGTGTAGCAGTGAGAAGTTGTGTTAGTGCAGCAGTGGGAAGTTGTGTTGGTGCAGCAGTGAGAAGTTGTGTTGGTGAAGCAGTGTAGCAGTGAGAAGTTGTGTTTGTGCAGCAGTGAGAAGTTGTGTTGGTGAAGCAGTGCAGCAGTGAGAAGTTGTGTTGGTGAAAAAGTGAAGCAGTGAGAAGTTGTGTTGGTGCAGCAGTGAGAAGTTGTGTTGGTGAAGCAGTGAGAAGTTGTGTTGGTGTAGCAGTGGGAATTTGTGTTGGTGAAGTGGTGTTGCAGTGAGAAGTTGTGTTGGTGTAGCAGTGAGAAGTTGTGTTGGTGAAGCAGTGTAGCAGTGAGAAGTTGTGTTGGTGAAGCAGTGTAGCAGTGAGAAGTTTTGTTGGTGCAGCAGTGTAGCAGTTAGAAGTTGTGTTGGTGAAGTAGTGTTGCAGTGAGAAGTTGCGTTGGTGTAGCAGTGAGAAGTTGTGTTGGTGTAGCAGTGAGAAGAGTTGTTGGTGAAGCAGTGTAGCAGTGAGAAGTTGTGTTGATGAAGCAGTGTAGCAGTTAGAAGTTGTGTTGGTGAATCAGTGAGAAGTTGTGTCAGTGAAGCAGTGAAAGGATGTGTTGGTAAAGTAGTGTTGCAGTGAGAAATTGTGTTGGTGCAGCAGTGAGAAGTTGTGTTTTTCTAGCAGCGAAAAGTTTTGTTGGTGAAGGAGTGAGAATTTTTGTTGGTGCAGCAGTGAGAAGTTGTGTTGGTGAAGCAGTGAGGTGTGTTGGTGTAGCAGTGAAGAGTTGTGTTGGTGTAGCAGTGGGAAGTTGTGTTGGTGTACCAGTGAGAAGTTGTGTTGGTGTAGCAGTTAGAAGTTCTGTTGGTGTAGCAGTGGGAAGTTGTGTTGGAGCAGCAGTGAGAAGTTGTGTTGGAGAAGCAGTGAGAAGTTGTGTTGGTGTAGCAGTGGGAAATTGTGTTGGGGAAGTAGTGTTGCAATGAGAAGTTGAGTTGGTGCAGCAGAGAGAAATTGTGCTGGTGTAGTAATGAGGAGTTGTGTTGGTGTAGCAGTGGGAAGTTGTGTTGGTGAAGTAGTGTTGCAGTGAGAAGTTGTGTTGCTGAAGCAGTATTCTAGTGAGAAGTTGTGTTGGTGAAGCAGTGAGAAGTTGTGTTGGTGAAGCAGTGTAGCAGTGAGAAGTTGTGTTGGTGCAGCAGTGAGAAGTTGTGTTGGTGAAGCAGTGTAGCAGTGAAAAGTTGTGTTAGTGTAGCAGTGAGAAGTTGTTTTGGTGCAGCAGTGTGAAGTTGTGTTGGTGTAGTAGTGTTGCAGTGAGAAGTTGTGTTGGTGAAGTAGTGTTGCAGTGAGAAGTTGTGTTGGTGCAGCAGTGGGAAGATGAGTTGGTGAAGTAGTGTAGCAGTGAGAAGTTGTGTTGGTGTAGCAGTGGG
This sequence comes from Cherax quadricarinatus, assembly GCF_038502225.1. NCBI lineage: Eukaryota > Metazoa > Arthropoda > Malacostraca > Decapoda > Parastacidae > Cherax > Cherax quadricarinatus. Next base: position 39,900,276 of record NC_091313.1, read on the forward strand.
AAGTTGTGTTGGTGAAGTAGTGTTGCAGTGAGAAGTTGTGTTGGTGCAGCAGTGGGAAGTTGTGTTGGTGTAGCAGTGGGAAGTTGTGTTGGTGTAGCAGTGGGAAGTTGTGTTCGTGTAGCAGAGGGAAGTTGTGTTTGTGAAGTAGTGTTGCAATGAGAAGAGGTGTTTTGAAGTAGTGTAGCAGTGAGAAGTTGTGATGGTGAAGAAGTGTAGCAGTGAGAAGTTGTGTTGGTGTAGCAGGGCGAGGTTGAGTTGCTGCAGCAGTGCGAAGTGGTGTTGATGAAGTAGTGTTGCAGTGAGAAGTTGTGTTGGTGAAGTAGTGTAGCAGTGGGAAGTTGTGTTGGTGTAGCAGCGGCAGGTTGTGTTGGTGCAGCAGTGTCAAGTTGTGTTGTTGTAGCAGTGGGAAGTTGTGTTGATGAAGCAGTGGGAAGTTTGGTTGGTGAAGTAGTGTTGGAATGAGAAGTTGTGTTGGTGCATCAGTGAGAAACTGTGTTGGTGTAGCAGTGGGAAGTTGTGTTGGTGTAGCAGTGGGAAGTTGTGTTGGTGAAGCATTGGGAAGATGTGTTGATGCAGCAGAGGGAAGTTGTGTTGGTGTGGCAGTGGGAAGTTTTGTTGGCGAAGTAGTGTTGCAGTGAGAAGTTGTGTTGGAGGAGCAGTGAGAATCAGTGTTTGTGTACCTGTGGGAAGTTCTGTTGGTGTAGCAGTGGGAAGTTGTGTTGGTGAAGTAGTGCTGCAGTGAGAAGTTGTGTTGGTGCATCAGTGAGAAGTTGTGTTGGTGTAGCAGTGGGAAGTTGTATTGGTGTATCAGTGTGAAGTTGTGTTGGTGTAGCATTGGGAAGTTGTGTTGATGCATCAGTGGGAAGTTGTGTTGGTGTAGCAGTGGGAAGTTTTGTTGGTGAAGTAGTGTAGCAGTGAGAAGTTGTGTTGGTGCAGCAGTGGGAAGTTGTGTTGGTGAAGTAGTGCTGCAGTGAGAAGTTGTGTTGGTGCATCAGTGAGAAGTTGTGTTGGTGTAGCAGTGGGAAGTTGTATTGGTGTATCAGTGTGAAGTTGTGTTGGTGTAGCATTGGGAAGTTGTGTTGATGCATCAGTGGGAAGTTGTGTTGGTGTAGCAGTGGGAAGTTTTGTTGGTGAAGTAGTGTAGCAGTGAGAAGTTGTGTTGGTGCAGCAGTGGGAAGTTGTGTTGGTGCAGCAGTGGGAAGTAGTGTTGGTGAAGTAGTGTTGCAGTGAGAAGTTGTGCTGGTGCAGCAGTGAGAAGTTGTGTTGGACTAGCAGTGAAAAGTTATGTTCGTGAAGCAGTGAGAAGTTGTGTTGGTGCAACAGTGAGAAGTTGTGTTGGTGAAGCAGTGTAGCAGTGAAAAGTTGTGTTGGTGCAGCAGTGAGAAGTTGTGTTGGTGAAGCAGTGTAGCAGGGAGAAGTTGTGTTGGTGCAGCAGTGAGAAGTTGTGTTGGTGCAGCAGTGCAGCAGTGAGAAGTTGTGTTGGTGAAGAAGTGTAGCAGTGGGAAGTTGTGTTGGTGCAGCAGTGGGAAGTTGTGTTGGTGCAGCAGTGAGAAGTTGTGTTGGTGAAGCAGTGTAGCAGTGAGAAGTTGTGTTTGTGCAGCAGTGAGAAGTTGTGTTGGTGAAGCAGTGCAGCAGTGAGAAGTTGTGTTGGTGAAGAAGTGTAGCAGTGAGAAGTTGTGTTGGTGCAGCAGTGAGAAGTTGTGTTGGTGAAGCAGTGAGAAGTTGTGTTGGTGTAGCAGTGGGAATTTGTGTTGGTGAAGTAGTGTTGCAGTGAGAAGTTGTGTTGGTGTAGCAGTGAGAAGTTGTGTTGGTGAAGCAGTGTAGCAGTGAGAAGTTGTGTGGGTGAAGAAGTGTAGCAGTGAGAAGTTGTGTTGTTGCAGCAGTGGGAAGTTGTGTTGGTGCAGCAGTGAGAAGTTGTGTTGGTGAAGCAGTGTAGCAGTGAGAAGTTGTGTTTGTGCAGCAGTGAGAAGTTGTGTTGCTGAAGCAGTGCAGCAGTGAGAAGTTGTGTTGGTGAAGTAGTGTTGCAGTGAGAAGTTGTGTTGGTGTAGCAGTGAGAAGTTGTGTTGGTGAAGCAGTGTAGCAGTGAGAAGTTGTGTTGGTGAAGCAGTGTAGCAGTGAGAAGTTTTGTTGGTGCAGCAGTGAGAAGTTGTGTTGGTGAATCAGTGACAAGTTGTGTCAGTGAAGCAGTGAAAGGATGTGTTGGTAAAGTAGTGTTGCAGTGAGAAATTGTGTTGGTGCAGCAGTGAAAAGTTGTGTTTTCTAGCAGCGAAAAGTTTTGTTGGTGAAGGAGTGAGAATTTGTGTTGGTTCAGAAGTGAGAAGTTGTGTTGGTGAAGCAGTGAGTTGTGTTGGTGTAGCAAGGGAAAGTTGTGTTGGTGTAGCAGTGGGAAGTTGTATTGGTGTAGCAGTGAGAAGTTGTGTTGGTGTAGCAGTGGGAAGTTGTGTTGGTGCAGCAGTGAGAAGTTGTGATGGTGAAGCAGTGTAGCAGTGAGAAGTTGTGTTGGTGCAGCAGTGAGAAGTTGTGTTGGTGAAGCATTCAGAAACTGTTAGTGTAGCAGTGGGAAGTTGTGTTGGTGAAGTATTGCTGCAGTGAGAAGTTGTGTTGGTATAGCAGTGAGAAGTTGTGTTGGTGAAGCAGTGTAGAAGTGAGAAGTTTTGTTGGTGAAGCAGTGTAGCAGTGAGAAGTTTTGTTGGTGAAGCAGTGTAGCAGTTAGAAGTTGTGTTGGAGCAGCAGTGAGAAGTTGTGTTGGAGAAGCAGTGAGAAGTTGTGTTGGTGTAGCAGTGGGAAATTGTGTTGGGGAAGTAGTGTTGCAGTGAGAAGTTGAGTTGGTGCAGCAGAGAGAAGTTGTGCTGGTGTAGCAGTGAGGAGTTGTGTTGGTGTAGCAGTGGGAAGTAGTGTTGGTGTAGCAGTGGGAAGTTGTGTTGGTGAAGTAGTGTTACAGTAAGAAGTTGTGTTGGTGAAGCAGTATTCTAATGAGAAGTTGTGTTGGTGAAGCAGTGAGAAGTTGTGTTGGTGAAGCAGTGTAGCAGTGAGAAGTTGTGTTGGTGCAGCAGTGAGAAGTTGTGTTGGTGAAGCAGTGTAGCAGTGAAAAGTTGTGTTAGTGTAGCAGTGAGAAGTTGTTTTGGTGCAGCAGTGTGAAGTTGTGTTGGTGTAGTAGTGTTGCAGTGAGAAGTTGTGTTGGTGAAGTAGTGTTGCAGTGAGAAGTTGTGTTGGTGCAGCAGTGGGAAGATGTGTTGGTGAAGTAGTGTAGCAGTGAGAAGTTGTGTTGGTGTAGCAGTGGGAAGTTGTGTTGGTGAAGTAGTGTTGCAGTGAGAAGTTGTGTTGGTGCAGCAGTGGGAAGTTGTGTTGGTGTAGCAGTGGGAAGTTGTGTTGGTGTAGCAGTGGGAAGTTGTGTTCGTGTAGCAGAGGGAAGTTGTGTTTGTGAAGTAGTGTTGCAATGAGAAGAGGTGTTGGTGAAGTAGTGTAGCAGTGAGAAGTTGTGATGGTGAAGAAGTGTAGCAGTGAGAAGTTGTGTTGGTGTAGCAGGGCGAGGTTGAGTTGCTGCAGCAGTGCGAAGTGGTGTTGATGAAGTAGTGTTGCAGTGAGAAGTTGTGTTGGTGAAGTAGTGTAGCAGTGGGAAGTTGTGTTGGTGTAGCAGCGGCAGGTTGTGTTGGTGCAGCAGTGTCAAGTTGTGTTGTTGTAGCAGTGGGAAGTTGTGTTGATGAAGCAGTGGGAAGTTTGGTTGGTGAAGTAGTGTTGGAATGAGAAGTTGTGTTGGTGCATCAGTGAGAAACTGTGTTGGTGTAGCAGTGGGAAGTTGTGTTGGTGTAGCAGTGGGAAGTTGTGTTTGTGAAGCATTGGCAAGATGTGTTGATGCAGCAGTGGGAAGTTGTGTTGGTGTGGCAGTGGGAAGTTTTGTTGGCGAAGTAGTATTGCAGTGAGAAGTTGTGTTGGAGGAGCAGTGAGAATCAGTGTTTGTGTACCTGTGGGAAGTTCTGTTGGTGTAGCAGTGGGAAGTTGTGCTGGTGAAGTAGTGCTGCAGTGAGAAGTTGTCTTGGTGCATCAGTGAGAAGTTGTGTTGGTGTAGCAGTGGGAAGTTGTATTGGTGTATCAGTGTGAAGTTGTGTTGGTGTAGCATTGGGAAGTTGTGTTGATGCATCAGTGGGAAGTTGTGTTGGTGTAGCAGTGGGAAGTTTTGTTGGTGAAGTAGTGTAGCAGTGAGAAGTTGTGTTGGTGCAGCAGTGGGAAGTTGTGTTGGTGCAGCAGTGGGAAGTAGTGTTGGTGAAGTAGTGTTGCAGTGAGAAGTTGTGCTGGTGCAGCAGTGAGAAGTTGTGTTGGACTAGCAGTGAAAAGTTATGTTCGTGAAGCAGTGAGAAGTTGTGTTGGTGCAACAGTGAGAAGTTGTGTTGGTGAAGCAGTGTAGCAGTGAGAAGTTGTGTTGGTGCAGCAGTGAGAAGTTGTGTTGGTGAAGCAGTGTAGCAGTGAGAAGTTGTGTTGTTGCAGCAGTGAGAAGTTGTGTTGGTGAAACAGTGAGACGTTGTGTTGGTGTAGCAGTGGGAAGTTGCGTTGGTGAAGTAGTGTTGCAGTGAGAAGTTGGGTTGGTGAAGCAGTGTAGCAGTGGGAAGTTGTGTTGGCGAAGCAGTGTAGGAGTGAGAAGTTGTGCTGGTACAGCAGTGAGAAGTTGTGTTGGTGAAGCTGTGAGAAGTTGTGTTGGTGAAGTAGTGTTGCAGTGAGAAGTTGTGTTGGTGCAGCAGTGAGAAGTTGTGTTGGTCTAGGAGTGAAAAGCTGTGTTGGTGAAGCACTGAGAAGTTTTGTTGGTGCAGCAGTGAGAAGTTGTGTTGGTGAAGCAGTGTAGCAGTGAGAAGTTGTGTTGGTGAAGCAGTTTAGCAGTGAAAATTTTATTTATGAAGCAGTGTACCAGTGAGAAGTTGTGTTGGTGCAGCAGTGAGAAGTTGTGTTGGTGAAGTAGTGTTGCAGTGAGAAGTTGTGTTGTTGAAGCAGTGTAGCAGTTAGAAGTTGTGTTGGTGAAGCAGTGTAGCAGTGGGAAGTTGTGTTGGTGAAGTAGTGTTGCAGTGAGAAGTTGCGTTGGTGTAGCAGTGAGAAGTTGTGTTGGTGTAGCAGTGAGAAGTTGTGTTGGTGAAGCAGTGTAGCAGTGAGAAGTTGTGTTGATGAAGCAGTGTAGCAGTTAGAAGTTGTGTTGGTGCAGCAGTGAGAAGTTGTGTTGGTGAACAGTGAGAAGTTGTGTTGGTGTAGCAGTGGGAAGTTGTGTTGGTGAAGTAGTGTTGCAGTGAGAAGTTGAGTTGGTGCAGCAGTGAGAATATGTGTTGGTGCAGCAGTGAGAAGTTGTACTGGTGCAGCAGTGAGAAGTTGTGTTGGTACAGAAGTGAGAAGTTGTGTTGCTGTAGCAGTGAAGAGTTGCGTTGGTGTAGCAGTGGGAAGTTCTGTTGGTGTAGCAGTGGGAAGTTGTGTTGGTGAAGTAGTGTTGCAGTGAGAAGTTGTGTTGGTGAAGTAGTGTTGCAGTGAGAAGTTGTGTTGGTACAGCAGTGTGAAGTTGTGTTGGTGCAGCATTGGGAAGTTGTGTTGGTGTAGCAGTGGGAAGTTGTGTTGGTGCAGCATTGGGAAGTTGTGTTGGTGAAGCAGTGGGAAGTTGTGTTGGTGCAGCAGTGAGAAGTTGTGTTGGTGAAGCAGTGTAGTAGTGAGAAATTTTGTTGGTGAAGTGTTGCAGTGAAAAGTTGTGTTGGTGCAGCAGTGGGATGTTGTGTTGGTGCAGCAGCTGGAAGTTGTGTTGGTGAAGTAGTGTTGCAGTGAGAAGTTGTGTTGGTGCAGCAGTTAGAAGTTGTGTTGGTGTAGCAGCTGCAAGTTGTGTTGGTGTAGCATTGGGAAATTGTGTTGGTGTAGCACTGGGAAATTGTTTTGGTGTAGCATTGGGAAATTGTGTTGGTGTAGCAGTGAAAAGTTGTGTTGGTGCAGCAGTTGGAAGTCGTGTTGGTGAAGTACTGTTGCAGTGAAAAGTTGTGTTGGTGCAGAAGTGGGAAGTTGTGTTGGTGCAGCAGTTGGAAGTTGTGTTGGTGAAGTAGTGTAGCAGTGAGAAATTGTGTTGGTGCAGCAGTGAGAAGTTGTGTTGGAGTAGCAGTTGGAAGTTGTGTTGTAGCAGTGGGAAGTTTTGTTGGTGTAGCAGTGGGAAGTTGTGTGGGTGAAGTATTGTTGAAGTTAGAAGTTGTGTTGGTGAAGTAGTGATGCAGTGAGAAGTTGTGTTGGTGCAGCAGTGAGAAGTTGTGTTTGTGTAGCAGTGGGAAGTTGTGTTGGTGTAGCTGTGGGAAGTTGTGTTGGTGCAGCAGTGAGAAGTTGTGTTGGTGAAGCAGTGTAGCAGTGAGAAGTTGTGCCTGTGAAGTAGTGTTGCAGTGAAAAGTTGTGTTGGTGCAGAAGTTGGAAGTTGTGTTGGTGCAGCAGTTGGAAGTTGTGTTGGTGAAGTAGTGTTGCAGTGAGAAGTTGTGTTGGTGCAGCAGTGAGAAGTTTTGTTGGTGTTGCAGTGGGAAGTTTTGTTGGTGTAGGAGTGGGAAGTTGTGTTGGTGTAGCAGTGGGAAGTTGTGTTGGTGAAGTAGAGTTGCAGTGAGAAGTTGTGTTGGTGAAGTAGTGTTGCATTGAGAAGTTGTGTTGGTGCAGCAGTGAGAAGTTGTGTTGGTGTAGCAGTAGGAAGTTGTGTTGGTGTAGCAGTGGGAAGTTGTGTTGGTGTAGCATTGGGAAGTTGTGTTGGAGTATCAGTGGGAAGTTGTGTTGGTGCAACTGTGAGAGGTTGTGTTGGTGATGCAGTGTAGCTGTGAGAAGTTGTGTTGTTGAAGTAGTATTGCTGTGAAAGGTTGTGTTGGTGCTGCAGTGGGAAGTTGTGTTGGTGCAGCAGTTGAAAGTTGTGTTGGTGCAGCAGTTGAAAGTTGTGTTGGTGAAGTAGTGTTGCAGTGAAAAGTTGTGTTGGTGCAGCAGTTGGAAGTTGTGTTGGTGCAGCAGTTGAAAGTTGTGTTGGTGAAGTAGTGTTGCAGTGAGAAGTTGTGTTGGTGCAGCAGTGAGAAGTTGTGTTGGTGTAGCAGTGGGAAGTTGTGTTGGTGTAGCAATGGGAAGTTGTGTTGGTGCAGCAGTCGGAAGTTGTGTTGGTGTAGCAGTGGGAAGTTGTGTTGGTTAAGTAGTGTTGCAGTGAAAAGTTGTTGGTGCAGCAGTGAGAAGTGTTGGTGAAGCAGTGAGAAGTTGTGTTGGTGAAGTAGTGTTGCAGTGAGAAGTTGTGTTGGTGCAGGAGAGAATTTGTGTTGGTGAAGTAGTGTAGCAGTGAGAAGTTGTGTTGGTGCTGCAGTGAGAAGTTGTGTTGGTGAAGCAGTGTAGCAGTGAGAAGTTGTGTTGGTGAAGCAGTGTAGCAGTGAGAAGTTGTATTGGTGCAGCAGTGAGAAGTTATGTTGGTGAAGCAGTGAGAAGTTTTGTTGGTGTAGCAGTGGGAATTTGTGTTGGTGTAGCAGTTGGAAGTTGTGTTGGCGTAGCAGTGGAAAGTTTTGTTGGTGCAGCATTGGGAAGTTGTGTTGGTGAAGTAGTGTAGCAGTGAGAAGTTATGCTTGGTGAAGTAGTGTTGCAGTGAAAAGTTGTGTTAGTGCAGCAGTGGGAAGTTGTGTTGGTGCAGCAGTTGGATGTTGTGTTGGTGAAGTAGTGTTGCAGTGGGAAGTTGTGTTGTTGCAGCAGTGAGAAGTTGTGTTGGTGAAGCAGCGTAGCAGTGAGAAGTTGTGTTGGTGAAGCAGTGTAGCAGTGAAAAGTTGTGTTTTTGCAGCAGTGAGAAGTTGTGTTGGTGAAGTAGTGAGAAGTTGTGTTGGTGTAGCAGTGAGAAGTTGTGTTGGTGAAGCAGTGTAGCAGTGAGAAGTTGTGTTGGTTAAGCAGTGTAGCAGTGAGAAGTTGTGTTGGTGCAGCAGTGAGAAGTTGTGCTGGTGAAGCAGTGAGAAGTTGTGTTGGTGTAGCAGTGGGAAGTTGTGTTGGTGAAGTAGTGTTGCATTGAGAAGTTGAGTTGGTGCAGCAGTGGGAAGTTGTTGGTGCAGCAGTGAGAAGTTGTATTGGTGCAGCAGTGAGAAGTTGTGTTGGTGTAGGAGTGGAAAGTTGTGTTGCAGTTAGAAGTTGTGTTGGTGCAGCAATGGGAAGTTGTGTTGGTGAAGAGTGTAGAGGTAGAATTAGCTGTTAATGTACAGAGGTGTGAACAGTGCACAAGATCGCACGTGACACACTGTTACCAGAAATATTCAGGTCTCAGGACTGGTTTATGTTGTGACTAGTTTATGCTCGTTAAATTGAAACTATAAATTATTGTCATTATATACCAGACACTGCGAATAAAAATATCAAGATTACGAAAACTTGCCTACACTGTAATAATGTTCCCAAGCGAAGTTCTGGTAGGGTACAATGCTGTGTCTGCCAGGAGTTAAGCCATGTTCCAGGAGTTGATATTCTCTATATACCAGCACTGATGCTGAAGAAAGGAAATATTTTTGGCTCTGCTCGAAAGACAGAAACCAGCGGATCAAATATCATAAATATTTAAAAAGAGAAACAGTAAGAGAAAAATGTCCTTCTTGGAGAAAATATAAATATTATATGGCAGACGGAAAAGTAAGAGAGTGGAAAGAGTGATGCAGCTGGAGGTGTCACCCCTGGTGCAGCTGGAGGTGTCACCCCTGGTGCAGCTGGAAGTGTCACCCCTGGTGCAGCTGGAGTTGTCACCCCTGGTGCAGCTTGAGCTGGTAGTGGTACAGATGCTGGTACAGGCACCGCAGATCGCTGGAGGTCAGGAAAAACTGCATCAGTTGGGAACCCAGTTCCCCAAAATTCTAGCAAACAAAAATCAAATCTGTGCAGATTCTATGCCTTGCGTATCTGTAGGCATGGAATATCTGGAAAAAAAAAACGAAGGGGACGTACAATTTTGACCACTTCCCCTCCCCCCCCCCAAAAAAAATGACCTTATCTACTGGGAACCCCTGGAAGCACTGGACTTGTACTCGCTGGAACGCAGCCGAGAGAGATATATCATAATCTACACTTGGAAAATCCTACAAGGAATGGTCCCGAATCTGCACACAGAAATCACTTCCAATGAAAAGTAGAGGCGCCATTAGTGCACTAAGAGGAAACACAATAAGTGTCCGGGGCCCAAGACTGTTCAACAGCCTCCCATCATGCATAAGGGGAATTACCAATAGGCCCCTGACTGCCTTCAAGAGGAAACTGGACAGATACTTAAAAGTCGGTGCCGGATCTACGTGCGGCCAGCAGTAACAGCCTGGTTTATCAGGCCCTGATCCACCAGGAGGAGTGAGTCCGTCTTCTTCTGGTAAAATTTTCACCCTGAAATATGTTATTCAACAATTCGTGAAAGACAATGCTACAACTCAAACTGCCATTTAAAAGGAACCAGAAGGTACAGATCCCACAAACCTTGGGAAACAAACCATGGTAGTTACCACCCGTCAATAGAGAGAGATTTTCTAGTGCCAGGAAGAAAAAAAAACTGGCAGAAAATGACATTTGTATTAGCAAATATACATCCATCAACCAACAACAATATACATTTCATCAGTGGATTCCTCAAAGATTCAGATGCAATGTACCAGCTTCCTCAGAAACCCACATAAAAGATGATTTTGACAACGAAATATGGATACCAGGATACAACTTAGTTAGATGCCGCAGAAAAAACAGGCAGCAAGAAATGGCTTGCCTGTATGTCAGAGAGTCGCTCATCTTTTCAGAATTACTAAACTCCACAAATGATGTAGTTGAAGTTTTGGTAGTAAAGCTTGAAACCCTAGCCACCAGATGCAACTTCCCAACAATTCAAGGAACATCTTTTGAAATTTACAACTGTCCCGAAAATCTTCCAATTCCAGCCCCAAATATAATACTAATAATAATAATAATAATAATAATAATAATAATAATAATAATAATAATAATAATAATAATACGTTAATTATATCTTTATTTACTACAAGTACACGTACAAAGTATACAGTCCTAGCTGACATCAATGACATACTACTATATACAAAGCCTCTTGTTATGCAGAGCATTTCGGGAAAATTAAGTCAGCTTTGTCCCAGGATGCTACCCACACCAGTCCACTAACACCCAGGTACCCATTTTACTGATGAGTGAACATAGATAACCTGTGTAAAGAAACACGCCCAATATTTTCACCCTAGTTGGGAATCGAACCCAGACACTCGCCGTGTGTAGCCAGAGCTTTAGCCACCAGGCCAAGTGATTTCGTCTTAAGACATCTAAAATAGAAGATTGTGACAAATAATGTTATAGCGGATAACTCCAGGCAGATCAGATGAAAATTCACGCACACATTAGCTATTACATATCTACAGCAAAATCACTTTAAGCAAGCAAATAGTAGGACCAAAAAGACTGAAAAATGCACTTGGCCTAATTTTCACTAATTCTGTAAATATTACAGAATGAAAGACAATACACTCGGATCACAATATAATCGAAGTACAGACATGTATGTGTCTTGTCCAACAAACTGAAATCATTTATGAGGATGTCTTCGCCAACTTCAGCCTCAATAACAAAAGCATCCAGTAGGATCAAATTAACCATGTCCTAAACGAAACTTGCTGGGAAGATGTCCTAAACAACACGGGTCCTAACCTAAGCCGAGAAAGAATAAACTATGTGACACTTGGGCTATGCTCAAGCCACATTCCGCTATAAATAAAAGAAGAGAAGATGTAAATTAGAAAGGGAGAAAAATGCTACCTCTACACGCGAAGGTGAAGAATCACAGAGCTGCTCCAAGTGGCCAGTATATCTGGAACACGGAAAGAGGCACTGGCTAGAGAAATAGAAAAAGTCGTACTTAAGCTAAATGAATTACACAATAGCAAGGAACAACAAAAAAACCTAAAGGTATAAATGAATTGGAATAAATCCAAATTATTTCTTTTCTTGTGCCAAAACTATGGCAAAACCCTCATCCAGTATTGGACCCCTGCTTAAAGTGTGGGACTTACACAGATGATAGCAAAGAAATGAATGAGATACTGAGGCCTCAATATGACTCAGTGTTTAGTGAGTCGCTAATCAGACTAAGGGTCGACAATCTAAATATTTTTTTGTATGACTGAAATTCAATATTTGTTTACAGCATTATGGTTGTAGAGATTCTCTACAACCATGGTACTGTAAACACCACCTCCAAGGCTCAGGGACTGATTACCTCATCTTTTGTATATAGTTCTGTTTTCTAATTATGTCCAAGAATCTGTATTGATAAAGCCACTGGATGGCGAAACGTCTACAGTAAAGAAAACCAGATGTTGCACAAGTGTCTTAACTTTCATATATATATATATATATATATATATATATATATATATATATATATATATATATATATATATATATATATATATATATATATATATATATTATACATATATATAACGTCGTGCCGAATAGGCAGAACTTGCGATCTTGGCTTAAATAGCAACGTTCATCTTGCCATATAGGACAAGTGAAAATTTGTGTATGCAATAATTTCGCCAAAATCATTCTGAACCTAACGAAAAAATATATATTTCACTGTGTTTCTTTAGTATTAAATTACTGTAAACAAATCTAAAATACATTTAGTTGGGTTAGGCTAAAATAAATTCTTTTTATAATAAGGTTACGTAAGTTTTCTAAGATTCTTTTGGTGCAAAATTAAAAATTTTTACATTAACATTAATGAAAAAAATATATCTTCAAACGTACAAGATTTTTTTTTAGAAAAGGCTTAATTTTAAATGAGTTCTTGCTAACTGACCAGTTTTACATATTCGGCACGACATATATATATATATATATATATATATATATATATATATATATATATATATATATTAAGTTCTTTCTAAAATTTTCTCTTATACGTTTATAGATATACATATTTCATTTATGTAATGGAAAGATTTTTAATTTTGTACCAAAAGAACCTTAGAAAACTTACCTAACCTTATTATAACAAGCGCAATTTAATTTTGCCTAATCCAACTAAATATATTTTAGATAAGTTTACAATAATTTAATAATAAAAAACACAATGAAAAATATTTTTTTCGTTACGTTCAGAATAATTTTTGCGACATTATTTCATATATAAATTTTCTGTTGCCTTATTCGGCAAAAAGAGCGTTGCTATTGAATCCAAAATCGCAAGTTTTGCTTATTTGGCAGGTCATATATGTATAAATACATTAATGTGTGTGCACACTCCCCAAAAATGTTCATGAAATTGAAATTGTTAGTATCCATAATGACATACTACCAAGAACTATGTATTTAAAAACCTAATTTCGCTTTCCATAAATGACTCATAACTTTTTCAACATGTATAACTATGTTTTATTCTCCTTTCCTGAGTTCTTCTTCTTTGTTTACAACCCAACAATAGGCACATTACATTTATAATTTATTATATATTGCATTTTTTTTTTCAAGATATTATGAAATTACTTTAAGCTTTGCATATTAACTCTGTTGTTATATGTATGAATGAATTCATTACTATTTTTTGATAAAAATCATTAATACAGAGGTGTGGGAGAGCGAGTGTGGCTACACAGGTTGACACAAAGCTGCAGTAACAGTCACAGTAAAGCGTCATGGGAGCTACTACTTGGCTGGTCTTAACTTGGGTGTTGGTCGCTCTGGCCTCCATTACTGTCTACGGGAAACGCCAAAAAGCAAGTGAAGAAACTTATTTTCGTATTTTAAGCACTGACTCTCATTCTCTCCTTTTCTTTATAATTGAACGAAAGGAACTTAAAAAAACTGGATTTTCAAAATATTCCTTCACAAGTAGTACTTTCCTTTTCACTATGGTATTTGAGGTGGTAGATCATGGTGGTGTATATGATATTGTGTATATGGACTTCAGGAAACCTTTGATAGAATTCTACACGGGAGATTGTTGAGGAAAGAAGTGGCACGCGGAATAAGAGTGATTTTTTTTCCATATCAGAGGCGTGGTTGACAGACAGGCAACAGAAAGTTTGCATAAATTAGAAGAAATCAGAGTGGGCAGGCGTTACAAGAGGTGCTCCACAAGGGTCAGTGCTGGTCCCATTGTTTTTCGAAATATGCATAAACAACATATATGAAAAAATATATAGCGCCATAAGCAAATTTGCCAATGACACCAAAGTAAGCTGTCAGATTAATTCCGACGAGGACACTAGATCTGGTTAAGTTGATGCAGTGGTCAGAGAAGTGGCAGATTCAGTTAAATGAATGCAAATGTAAGTTTCTAAGCCTGGTTAGCAGTAATGTGAAGCCAAGACAAGAGTGTATCAGTGTTTGCAATTAAGCTAATAAAATTCTTGGCTTCATATCAAGAGGTATAAATATGAGGAGGCCTCAGGTTATACTTCGGCTCTATATATATCTCTGGTTAGACCTCATTTAGACTATGCTGCCCGGTTCTGGTCACCATAGCACAGAATAACAAAAATAAGCTGGAAAATATACAGAGAATGATGACAATGATGTTCCCATGCATCACAAATCTTTCCTACAATGATAGACTGAGGGCACTGAATCTGTACTTACTGGAAAAGGCGCAGAGTTAGAGAGGATAAGACTGAGGTGTAGATGGGAATCAGGAATAAATGAAGGGGCTATAAATAATGTGGTAAAAATATCTAATGAAGACAGGACTCGAAGCAATGGATTAAAAAATATAATGATATTGTATATATTCTGTGATAACTATTTCTGATATAAAATTATCAGTGCAAAATAATAATAATAATAATAATAATAATAATAATAATAATAATAATAATAATAATAATAATAATAATAATAATAATAATAAAAATAAGTATAATATCGTTATTTACTACAAGTACAAGGTATACAGTCCTAGCTGACGTCAGTGACATACAACTATACAGAAAGTCGCTTGTTATGCTGAGCATTTCGGGCAAATTAGGTCAATTTTATCCCAGGATGCGACCCACACCAGTCCACTAACACCCAGGTACCCATGTTACTGATGGGTGAACATAGACAACCGGTGTAAGGAAACACGTCCGATGTTTCCACCCCGTCGGCGGGAATCGAACCCGGACCCTCATCATGTGAAGCGAGAGCTTTTGCCACCAGGCCACGGCTCACCGTGGCCTGGTGGCAAAAGGACTGGAAGTTATCTAACAATATACTGAAGCCGATAGGAAACGCTGAAACAAGAGCAGGGATATGACTGGCTAAAAATAAGAAAGTTATAGAATTTAACATAATATATTGCTGTCTAGATTATAGTAAAGTAATAAGGTGCTTTTTAACACTAGCCTTGAACTGGTTGGCAATAAAGAACTATTGGAGTTTTCAGGAAGAGAGTCCAGATTTTAGGGCCTTATACACGAATAGAGTTTTTACACAGTTTGTTTCTGACACGAGGGATATCAAAGAGATGTTTGCCTCGTATTATGTCTATGAGTCCCGTTTGACATCCACACGGTAGCAGATTGAGATTAGCCATGGAGTTTTCCACTCCCTGAATGTGGCTGGTGCTAGGGAAAGTAAATTTAGCGTCCTCACTGGACACCTAACGTTTTATGCCATGGTGGCGTTGTGGTCTAGGGTGTCCAGAGTTTACCTAACTTCAGGGAAGGCTGCCTAAACGCCTCGGGTTCGATTCTCGGCTTTATACCGCTCGCTTCCATAGTTAAACAGGTAAAACTTACGATTTTGTAAGGCAAGCGAAAATTTGTGTATGCAATAATTTAGCAAAAATCATTCTGAACCTGACGAAAAAATATATTTTATTGTGTTTGTTTATTATTAAATTATTGTAAACTTATCTAAAATATATTTAGTTTGATTAGGCTAAATTAAATTGCGCTTATTTTAATAAGGTTAGGTAAGTTTTCTTCTGATATAAAATTATTATTTTTTCATTAACATAACCGAAAAAAACTTACAAAAGAAAATTTTGAAAAGGACTTAATTTTAAATGAGTTCCTGCTAATTGACTAATTTTATCTATTTGGTACGGCGTATACATATATATCCTCATCTTCATATCTGACATAGACAGGGATATTAGCCACAGCGCCATGTCATCTTTTGCAGATGACACCCGAATTTGCATGACAGTGTCCTCCATTGTACACTCCGCAAGACTCCAGGCGAACATCAGCCAAATCTTTAAATGGGCCGCAGAAAACAATATGAAGTTCAATTATGAGAAATTTCAATTACTCCGATACGGAAAACGTGAGGGAATTAAAATTACATCTGAGTATAAAACAAATTCCAACCACACAATAGAGCGAAAAGCTAATGTCAGAGACCTGGGAGTGATCATGTCAGAAGATCTCACCTTCAAGGACCATAACATTGTATCAATCGCATCTGCTAGAAAAATGACAGAATGGATAATGAGAACCTTCAAAACTAGGGAGGTCAAGCCCATGATGACACTCTTCAGGTCACTTGTTCTATCTAGGCTGGAATATTGCTGCACACTGACAGCACCTTTCATGGCAGGTGAAATTGCTGACCTAGAAAATATTCAGATAACCTTAACATTTACCTGGAGTTTACCTGGAGAGAGTTCGGGGGTCAACGCCCCCGCGGCCCGGTCTTTGACCAGACCGCATAAATGAGATAAAACACTTCAATTACTGGGAGCGTTTGAAGTTCCTGAACCTGTACTCTCTAGAACACAGGCGGGAGATATACATGATTATATACACTTGGAAAATCCTAGAGGGACTAATACCAAACTTACACCCGAAAATCACTCCCTGTGACAGCAAAAGACTCGGCAGACGATGCAACATCCCCCGATGAAAAAGCAGGGGTGCCACTAGCACGATAAGAGAACACACAATAAATGTCAGGGACCCAAGACTTTTCAAGTGCCTCCCAGCATACATAAGGGGGATTACCAATAGACCCCTGTCTGTCTTCAAGCACCTAAAGCCAGCACCTAAAGTCAGTACCTGACCAGCCGGGCTGTTGTCCGTACGTCGGTTTGCGTGTGGCCAACAGTAACAGCCTGGTTGATCAGTCCTTGATCCACCATGAGGCCTAGTCACGGACCAGGCCGCAGGGGCGCTGACCTTCGGAACCCTCTCTAGGTATACTCTAGGTGTATTTATGTATATATATATATATATATATATATATATATATATATATATATATATATATATATATATATATATATATATGGGTGGGTGCAGGAGGAAAGAGGAGTGATTGGTGGAATGATGAAGTAAAGGGTGTGATAAAAAAGAAAAAGGTAGCTTGTGAGAGGTTTTTACAGAGCAGAAGTGTTATAAGAAGAGCAGAGTATATGGAGAGTAAAAGAAAGGTGAAGAGAGTGGTGAGAGAGTGCAAAAGGAGAGCAGATGATAGAGTGGGAGAGGTACTCCCAAAAAATTTGGATGAAAATAAGAAAAAAATTGGAGTGAGATAAACAAGTTAAGAAAGCCTAGGTAACAAATGGATTTGTCAGTTAAAAACAGAGTAGGAGAGTTAGTAGATGGGAGATGGAGGTATTGGGTAGATGGCGAGAATATTTTCAGGAACTTTTAAATGTCGACGAAGAAAGGGAGGCGGTAATTTCATGCACTGGCCAGGGAGGTATACCATCTTTTAGGAGTGAAGAACAGGATGTGAGTGTGGGGGAGGTGCGTGAGGCATTATATAGAATGAAAGGGGGTAAAGCAGCTAGAACTGAAATATTAAAAGCAGGGGGGGATAGTGTTGGAGTGGTTGGTATTTTTGTTTAATAAATGTATGAACGAGGGGAAGGTACATAGAGATTGGCAGAGGGCTGAGTATACCTGGAAAAGTGTATACTAGGGTTATTATTGAAAGAATTAGAGGTAAGACAGAAAGTAGGCTTGCAGATGAGCAAGGAGGCCTTAGAGTGGGTAAGGGATGTGTAGATCAAGTGTTCACATTGAAACATATATGTGAACAGTATTTAGATAAAGGTAGATAAGTTTTCATTTCATTTATGGATTTAGAAAAGGCATATGATAGAGTGGATAGAGGAGCAATGTGGCAGATGTTGCAAGTATATGGAATAGGTGGTAAGTTACTAAATGCTGTAAAGAATTTTTATGAGGATAGTGAGGCTCAGGTTAGGGTGTGTGGAAGAGAGGGAGACTACTTCGCAGTAAAAGTAGGTCTTAGACAGGGATGTGTAATGTCACCATGATTGTTTAATATATTTATAGATGGGCTTGTAAAAGAAGTAAATGCTAGGGTGTTCGGGAGAGGGTTGGGATTAAATCATGGGGAATCAAACACAAAATGGGATTTGACACAGTTGCTTTTCGCTGATGAGACTGTGCTTATGGGAGATTCTATTCTAAAGGAAAGTTGCAAAGGTTAGTGGACGAGTTTGGGAGTGTGTGTAAAGGTACAAAGGTGAAGTGAACATAGACAAGAGTGAGGTGATGAGAGTATCAAATGATTTAGATAAAGAAAAATTGGATATCAAATTGGGGAGGAGGAGTATGAAAGAAGTGAATGTTTTCAGATACTTGGGAGTTGACGTGTCGGCAGATGGATTTATAAAGGATGAGGTTAACCATGGAAATGATGGAGGAAAAAAGGTGAGTGGTGCGTTGAGGTATATGTGGAGACAAAAAACAACATTATCTATGGAGGCAAAGAATGGAATGTATGAAAGTATAGTGGTACCAACACTCTTATATGGGTGTGAAGCTTGGATTGTAAATGCTGCAGCGAGGAGGCGGTTGGAGGCAGTGGAGATGTCCTGTCTAAGAGAAATGTGTGGTATAAATATTATGCAGAGAATTCGGAGTGTGGAAATTAGGAGAAGGTGTGGAGTTAATAAAGTATTAGTCAGAGGGCTGAAGAAGGGTTGTTGAGGTTGCTTGGTCATTTAGAGAGAATGGATCAGAGTAGAATGACATGGAGAATGTATAAATCTGTAGGGGAAGGAAGGTGGGGTAGGGGTCGTCCTCGAAAAGGTTGGAGGGAGGGGGTAAAGGAGGCTTTGTGGGCGAGGGGCTTGGATTTCCAGCAAGCATGCGTGAGCGTGTTAGATAGGAGTGAATTGAGACGAATGGTGTTTTGGACCTGATGAATTGTTTGAGTGTGAGCAGGGTAATATTTTGTGAAGGGATTCGGGGAAACCAGTTATTTTTATATAGCCGGACTTGAGTCCTGAAAATGGGAAGTACAATGCCTGCACTTTAAAGGAGGGGTTTGGGATATTGGCAGTTTGGAGGGATATATTGTGTATCTTTATACGTATATGCTTCCAAATTGTTGTGTTCTGAGCACCTCTTTACGTGCTTGGCTAGGTGTGGGTTCCAAACTGGTGCCGCATACTCCAATATGGGCCTAACGTACACGGTGTACAGGGTCCTGAACGATTCCTTATTAAGATGTCGGAATGCTATTCTGAGGTTTGCTAGGCGCCCATATGCTGCAGCAGTTATTTGGTTGATGTGCGCTTCAGGAGATATGCCTGGTGTTATACTCACCCCAAGATCTTTTTCCTTGAGTGAGGTTTGTAGTCTCTGGCCCCCTAGACTGTACTCCGTCTGCGGTCTTCTTTGCCCTTTCCCAATCTTCATGACTTTGCACTTGGTGGGATTGAACTCCAGGAGCCAATTGCTGGACCAGGTCTGCAGCCTGTCCAGATCCCTTTGTAGTTCTGCCTGGTCTTCGATCGAGTGAATTCTTCTCATCAACTTCACGTCATCTGCAAACAGGGACACCTCAGAGTCCATTCCTTCCGTCATGTCGTTCACAAATACCAGAAACAGCACTGGTCCTAGGACTGACCCCTGTGGGACCCCGCTGGTCACAGGTGCCCACTCTTACACCTCGCCACGTACCATGACTCGCTGCTGTCTTCCTGACAAGTATTCCCTGATCCATTGTAGTGCCTTCCCTGTTATCCCTGCTTGGTCCTCCAGTTTTTGCACCAATATCTTGTGTGGAACTGTGTCAAACGCCTTCTTGCAGTCCAAGAATGTGTGTGTGTGTGTGTGTGTGTGTGTGTGTGTGTGTGTGTGTGTGTGTGTGTGTGTGTGTGTGTTCATCTAATTTCTCACCTAATTGTGGTTGCAGGGATCGAGTCTTAACTCCTGGCCTCTTCACTGGTTGCTACTAGATCTACTCTCTCCCTGCTACATGAGCTTTATCATACCTCTTCTTAAAGCTATGTATGGATCGTGCCTACACTACATCACATTCCAGACTGTTCCACTTCCTGACAACTCTATGACTGAGTGTGTGTGTGTGTGTGTGTGTGTGTGTGTGTGTGTGTGTGTGTGTGTGTGTGTGTGTTTAGTTTCACTAGTAATTGAATTTCTACTTGTTAGTCCTGTGTGTGCTTGTTTGCAATCTTTGTTAAAAACTGCGTAAACACAGTGATAATGGCTTTCTTTGTACTTAGCAAATCAAAATTGTAATTACACATTGTAAACTATTCTAAGAAATAAAATAATTAATCCTTACTAAGAAACATATGAAGATCTTAAGGTAAAATTTACTTACTGTTTTCAAGTTTTAATGTTATTCAGGAGAACTTGTTATCTGGCACAATAAAGACTTTCTTATTTCGTAACCAAAACAGTAATTTAATAACTAGTGAGGTTCAATGATATAATAGAAACACTCACTGGTGATGTACGTTACTTGTGTTTGTTGGTATTGCAGGTGGTGCAGCAAGAACCCTCACAGCTGGCTCGGCAGGCGTCCCCATTGAAGGGCCAGGGTATGACTTGTCTTGATGCTGGAGGAGAGTGTCTACTCACCCACAGTTGGTGCCACTTTCCTCTACCATACTTCGATGACTGTTCCCACCCCACTGCCATTTGCTGCCATCGTGAGTCTGCTCATCTGTTATCCGGTTTTCCAACACCTTTGGTTGAACAATAGATTAAAATATCTCATTGGTCAAAAGAGAGGCATATATAGGCGAATCAAAAGAGGAGAGGGGCAGTTAAGAAATCAATATATTCAGTTAAAGGGAGAAATAAAAACGGGAATAAGAAAAGCAAAAAGAGATTATGAGGTTAAAGTTGCAAGAGGATTGAAGACTAACCCAAAAGGATTCTTTCAGCAGTAAGATTAGGGACAAGATAGGCCCACTCAAAAGTTACTCAGGTCAGCTCACTGACAGTGATAAGGAAATGTGTAGAATTTTTAACACTTACTTCCTCTCAGTTTTTGCACAGGAAGATACTAGTGATATTCCAGAAATAATAAATTATATAGAACAGGAGGATAATAAACCATGCAAGATTAGGGTCACAAGTGACATGGTTCTTAGACAAATAGATAAATTAAAACCAAACAATTCCCCAGGCCCTGATGAACTGTATGCAAGGGTTCTAAAGGAATGTAAAGAGAAGCTTAGCAAACCTTTGACTAATCCTTTCAATATATCACTACAAACTGGCATGGTGCCAGATAAGTGGAAAATGGCAAATGTGATACCTATTTTCAAAGCAGGTGACAGGTCCTTAGCTTCGAATCACAGACCAATAAGACTAACCTCCATAGTGAGTAAATTTAAGGAATCAATAATTGCCAAGACAATTTGTAACCATCTTGAAAAGCATAAATGAATTAAGGAATCTCAGCACAGTTTTACAAAAGGGCATTCCTGCCTTACGAATTTGTTGACTTTTTTCACTAAGGTATTTGAGGAGTTAGATCGTGGAAGTGAATATGATATTGTATACATGGACTACAGTAAGGCTTATGATAAGGTCCCACATCAGGGACTATTGAGGAAAATTAAGGCACACAGAATAGGAGAATTTTTTTTCCTGGATAGAGGCATGGTTGATAAATAGGCACCAGAGTTTGAATAAATGGGGAAAAATCAGAGTGGGGAAGTGTCACGAGTGGTGTTCCACAGAGGTCAGTATTGGGCCCCTTGTTGCTCACATTCTACATAAACTCTATATATCCTTTGTAAGGCCTCATTATGCTGCACAGTTTTAGTTACCGTATTACAGAATGGATATGAATATTCTGGAAAACGTACAGAGGAGGATGACAAAGTTGATCCCACGCATCAGAAATCTTCCCTATGAGGATAGACTGAGGGCCCTGAATCTGTACTCTCTGGAAAGGCATAAAATTAGGGGGATTATGATTGAGGTGTATAAATGGAAAACAGGAATAAATACAGGGGATGTAAACAGTCTACTAATAATATCTAGCCTAGACAGGAATCACAGAAATGGTTTTAAGTTGGAAAAATTCATATTCAGGAAGGATATAGGAAAGCACTGGTTTGGTAACAGAGTTGTGGATGAGTGGAACAAACTCCCAAGTACAGTTATAGTGGTTAAAACGTTGTGTAGTTTTAAAAATAGGTTACATAAATGCATGAGTGGGTGCGGGTGGGTGCGAGTTGGACCTGACTAGCTTGTGCTACTAGGTCAGATGCCGTGCTCCTTCGTTAAGTGAATGTGACCTGACCTGACTAGGTTAGGGCATTGGCTTAAGCCGGTGGGAGACTTGGACCTGCCTTGCATGGGCCAGTAGGCCAGTTGCAGTGTTTCTTCTTTCTTATGTTTGAATACCCAACATGAGTGTACACTCTTGTCTGCAGCTGTTCTACTATACCTTTGTACACCAAGCGTGAGTTTACACACTTGTGACCCCTTGTTCCAACACCACCTCCCAACACATTAATCATAACACTTGTTGACAACTAGTAATATAACTCCCGTCTGCTGCCAACGTGGATATTCCTTGTGGCCTTTGTTATTGTAATTTCATACCGACTGTTTCTCCAACAGAGTTAAAAAATTGTGTGACTCCAAGTGTAGATCGTTATCTGTATAAATTATGAGCGCAGACAATTATTTTGTTATGACTTACTCGATTCATCTGTGATGGAATAATAAAAGTTCACGTCTGTAGGATTAACATTTATAAATTTTGAAAAACCACAAACTAGTGGACCCCCGGTTAACGAACTTTTTTCATTCCAGTAGTACGTTCAGGTGCCAGTACTGACCGAATTTTTTCCCATAAGGAATATTGTGAAGTAGATTAGTCCATTTCAGACCCCCAAACATACACGTACAAACGCACTTACATAAATACACTTACATAATTGGTCGCATTTGGAGGTGATCGTTCAGTACTCAGTGGTCAGTCGTCACGTGAGGTCACAGACCCTGAGCTGCTTTGGGGATTAGTGTGGACGGTTACAAAGCATGGCTTGCTTCTGCAGTGTTTTAAAAATTGAGGTTGGAGAGTTGAAGGAGGAGGTCTTGCTTCTCCAGGAGGAGATTAGGAGGCTGAAGGTCCACCTCAATGGGTCTGGGAGAGAGTGTGAGGTGGCTGGAGTTGTGGGGAATGAGGCTTCTAGCAGCGAGGTGCAGTCTGTCTCTCGCTGTGAGGAGGCTGTAGTTGGGGAGGCAGCAACGGCTACCAGCAGTGAGGTGCAGCCCAGCACCTGCTACAAGTGGCGAGTAGTTCACAGTAATGGAAGGCGCATCAGAGTAAGGAAAGTTAAGAGTGAAGATCTGAAGGTAGGAAATCGCTTCTCTGTTCTTCAGGATGAATGTACTTCAGTGGCCAGTGAAGGTAAGGGTACTACTGCCCCTGCTAATGGAGGTAAGCGCATTCTTGTGGTTGGTGACTCTCAGGTAAGATACTTTGACCATGCTTTTTGTAATAGGAATAAGAAGATGAGAGATAGAGTGTGCTTCCCTGGAGCTGGTGTTGGGGACATTGTCAACAGGCTGGATAATATCATGTCAGGTAATAGGAGCAAGCCCATTATCTGTCTCAGTGCTGGTGGAAATGATATTGGGAAGGGTAGGAGAGAAGAGCTGCTAGATAAGTACAGGTCAGCTATAGATTTCATTAAGTCTAAGGGAGGGATCCCAATCATATGTAGCATCTTGCCTAGAAGGGGAGTAGGAAATGAATGGTTGTCTAGGGCAATTGGTGTAAATTGCTGGCTAGACAGATACTGCAAGGAACTTGCAATCCCATTCATTGACAACTGGAACAACTTTTATGGCAAACATGATATGTATGCAAGGGATGGGGTACATCTCTCTGGGGCTGGGGTGGTAGCACTTGCAGACTCGATTGAGAAGGCCATTGGTGAAATGCCTATGATTTTAAACTGATGGAAGATAGAGGTATGGGTGTGTGTGGGAAACAAGCAGGTTGCAACACTTGGGTTGGAAACAGTAAATGTATAAAAGGCATTCAGCATGAAGTTATAAATAAAGACAAAAGATCAGGTCAGCAAACAAAGGGGGACAGCAGAGGGCAGCAAGGGACTAGCTCCCTTAAGGTTTACTATACTAATAGCAGGAGTGTAAGAAATAAGATAGATGAGCTAAGATTAATTGCAAGTGCAGGAAACATAGATATTATTGCTATAACAGAGACCTGGCTCAATCTGAAAGATAGAGAGATGCCCTCTGAATGTCACATACAAGGCTATAAATTATTCCACACTGACAGGGTCAACAGGAAAGGTGGTGGAGTAGCGATGTATGTCAGAGACAATTTAAATTGTTGTGTTAGACAAGATATTAAATTAGAAGCGTCAGCCACTGAATCTGTTTGGTTACAGCTTCTCGAGGGCCGAGAAAAACTAATTTTGGGTGTGATTTACAGGGCCCCAAATCTTGATAGGGAGTGCAGTAAACTTCTATGGGACGAAATTCGTAAGGCATCTACATACGAAAATGTTGTGCTAATGGGAGATTTCAACTATAGACAGATTGACTGGAGCAATTTGACAGGAAATTTAGAGTCAGGTGACTTTCTTGATACGATCCAGGATTGTTTTTTAAAACAGTTTGTGACAGAGCCAACTAGGGGAAATAACCTCCTTGACTTGGTTCTTGCCAGTAGGGAAACACTAATTAATAATCTTGAGGTTAATGATGAGCTTGGGGAAAGTGATCACAAATCACTCAGTTTTAATATATCATGGAATTCCCCTAATAATGGCAATCAAGTCTCCGTCCCTGACTTTCGCTTGGCTGATTTCATAGGACTGAAAAATTACTTAGGTGGGCTGAACTGGAATGACCTGACTAAGGGTCAGGTAGGTGGTGATGGTTGCCGATATGATGCTTTCCAGGGCATAGTTCTAGCTGCTCAGTCAAATTATGTTCCAAATAGGGAAATCAGATCAAACAAAAATGATCCTAAATGGATGAACAATAGATTAAAATATCTGATTGGTCAAAAGAGAGGCATATATAGGCAAATCAAAAGAGGAGAGGGGCAATTGAGAAATCGATATATTCAGTTAAAGAGAGAAATAAAAAAGTGAATTAGAAAAGCAAAAAGAGATTATGAGGTTAAAGTTGCAAGAGAATCGAAGACTAACCCAAAAGGATTCTTTCAGGTATACAGAAGTAAGATCAGGGACAAGATAGGCCCACTCAAAAGTTCCTCGGGTCAGCTCACTGACAGTGATAAGGAAATGTGTAGAATTTTTAACACATACTTCCTCTCAGGTTTTACACAGGAGGATACCAGCGATATTCCAGTAATGATAAATTATGTAGAACAGGACGATA
This sequence comes from Cherax quadricarinatus, assembly GCF_038502225.1. Taxonomy (NCBI): domain Eukaryota; kingdom Metazoa; phylum Arthropoda; class Malacostraca; order Decapoda; family Parastacidae; genus Cherax; species Cherax quadricarinatus. The sequence goes on from NC_091313.1 coordinate 39,924,863, forward strand.
ATAAACTGTGCACTATTAGGGTCACAAGTGACATGGTCCTTAGGCAAATAGATAAATTAAAACCTAACAAATCCCCAGGCCCTGATGAACTGTATGCAAGGGTTCTAAAGGAATGTAAAGAGGAGCTTAGCACACCTTTGGCTAATCTTTTCAACATATCACTACAAACTGGCATGGTGCCAGATAAGTGGAAAATGGCAAATGTGATACCTATTTTCAAAACAGGTGACAGGTCCTTAGCTTCGAACTATAGACCAATAAGCCTAACCTCCATAGTGGGAAAATTTATGGAATCAATAATTGCCGAGGCAGTTCGTAGCCACCTTGAAAAGCATAAATTAATCAACGAATCTCAGCATGGTTTTACAAAGGGGCGTTCCTGCCTTACGAATTTATTAACTTTTTTCACTAAGGTATTTGAGGAGGTAGATCATGGTAATGAATATGATATTGTGTATATGGACTTCAGTAAGGCTTTTGACAGGGTCCCACATCAGAGACTATTGAGGAAAATTAAAGCACATGGAATAGGAGGAGAAATTTTTTCCTGGATAGAGGCATGGTTGACAAATAGGCAGCAGAGAGTTTGCATAAATGGGGAGAAATCAGAGTGGGGAAGTGTCACGAGCGGTGTTCCACAGGGGTCAGTGTTGGGCCCCCTGCTGTTCACAATCTACATAAACGACATAGATGAGGGCATAAAGAGCGACATCGGCAAGTTTGCCGATGACACCAAAATAGGCCGTCGAATTCATTCTGACGAGGACATTCGAGCACTCCAGGAAGATTTGAATAGACTGATGCAGTGGTCGGAGAAGTGGCAGATGCAGTTTAATATAGACAAATGCAAAGTTCTAAATGTTGGACAGGACAATAACCATGCCACATATAAACTAAATAATGTAGATCTTAATATTACGGATTGCGAAAAAGATTTAGGAGTTCTGGTTAGCAGTAATCTGAAACCAAGACAACAGTGCATAAGTGTTCGCAATAAAGCTAATAGAATCCTTGGCTTCATATCAAGAAGCATAAATAATAGGAGTCCTCAGGTTGTTCTTCAACTCTATACATCCTTGGTTAGGCCTCATTTAGATTATGCTGCACAGTTTTGGTCACCTTATTACAGAATGGATATAAATTCTCTGGAAAATGTACAAAGGAGGATGACAAAGTTGATCCCATGTATCAGAAACCTTCCCTATGAGGATAGACTAAGGGCCCTGAATCTGCACTCTCTAGAAAGACGTAGAATTAGGGGGGATATGATTGAGGTGTATAAATGGAAGACAGGAATAAATAAAGGGGATGTAAATAGTGTGCTGAAAATATCTAGCCTAGACAGGACTCGCAGCAATGGTTTTAAGTTGGAAAAATTCAGATTCAGGAAGGATATAGGAAAGTACTGGTTTGGTAATAGAGTTGTGGATGAGTGGAACAAACTCCCAAGTACCGTTATAGAGGCCAGAACGTTGTGTAGCTTTAAAAATAGGTTGGATAAATACATGAGTGGATGTGGGTGGGTGTGAGTTAGACCTGATAGCTTGTGCTACCAGGTCGGTTGCCGTGTTCCTCCCTTAAGTCAATGTGACCTGACCTGACTAGGTTGGGTGCATTGGCTTAAGCCGGTAGGAGACTTGGACCTGCCTCGCATGGGCCAGTAGGCCTTCTGCAGTGTTCCTTCGTTCTTATGTTCTTATGTTCTTAAGCGGGGGTCCACTGTATCAGCATTTTAATTCGCTCTCAGTATTTAACGGAAGAATAGCTCTATTTCAGGTGTCTTTCCCAGTAATATTTTCACGTTTCGCGAGATTTTCGCTGACTTGACTGGGAGCCAGCCAGTCACAGTCCAGCCAGTCCCAGACCAGCCAGTCCCAGTCCAGCCAGGCCCAGTCCAGCCAGGCCCAGTCCAGCCCTTGGTAACATAATGTGAGCCATGCTGCTTGCGAAAACATAATTATATTAACGTGATCACGATGCCTGTGGTAAGATAATGAAACCCATGCAGCCTGTGGAAACATTGTGTGACCCATGCTGTCTGTCATAGCATAATGTGATAAATACTGCATGTGATAGTATAATGTGACCCAAGCTGCCCGTGGTAATATAAAATGATCTATGCTACTTGTAGTAACAATGTGACTACCTCCAAATAATGTGACTCACGCGTGGCCCATTCTGCCAGTGATAACATGATGTGACAAATACTGCATCTGGTAACAATGTGATGTATGCGGTCTGTGGTAAAATATTATATCACATGCTGCCTATGTTGGCATCATGTATTACCATTGTCTGTGGTAATACAATGCTGTCTAACGAATATAATGCAATCTTTGCGGCCCATACAGTCTGTAGTATTAAAATGGTATAAAATACCGACAGATTGTTAGGTAAGACACATATGCAACAGTTAGGTATCTTTATTTCGAAACGTTTCGCCTACACAGTAGGCTTCTTCAGTCGAGTACAGAAAAGTTGATAGAAGCAGAAGATACTTGAAAACGATGTAATCAGTCCATCACCCTTAAAGTTTTGAGGTGGTCAGTCCCTCAGTCTGGAGAAGAGCATATTGTTTCAGACAACGGAACAATGCTCTTCTCCAGACTGAGGGACTGACCACCTCAAAACTTTAAGGGTGATGGACTGATTACATCGTCTTCAAGTATCTTCTGCTTCTATCAACTTTTCTGTACTCGACTGAAGAAGCCTACTGTGTAGGCGAAACGTTTCGAAATAAAGATACCTAACTGTTGCATATGTGTCTTACCTAACAATCTGTCGGTATTTTATACCATTTTAATGTTCATTCTGTGTACGAATGGTATATAATACCGACAAGATGAGAGTAAGACACATGTGCAACATCTGGGTATCTTTATTGTAGACGTTTCGCCATCCAGTGGCTTTATCAATACAAATTCCAGGACATAACTTGAAGACAGTAGAACTATGTACAGAAGATGAGGTAATCAGTCCCTCAACCTAGGAGTAGGTGCGAACAGCACCATAGTCGTGGAGATTCTGAAGCAGAAGAAAGAATCCTGGCGCTTATATAGTAACGTCAGGTGAAGCAGACGAGGGCAAATTCACTGGTTGGCGGGATTCCCCAGTGGAAGTAGGTCCGTCCCAAAGAGATGGGTTGGTTGTAGTAGTAGATGTCGTAGTCGTGAAGGTTATGTACATGTCCTCAGAATTAAGATTCCATGATGTTGCAGTGTCTGACAAGTTGTGTACGAATGGTATATAATACCGACAAGATGAGAGTAAGACACATGTGCAACATCTGGGTATCTTTATTGTAGACGTTTCGCCATCCAGTGGCTTTATCAATACAAATTCCAGGACATAACTTGAAGACAGTAGAACTATGTACAGAAGATGAGGTAATCAGTCCCTCAACCTAGGAGTAGGTGCGAACAGCACCATAGTCGTGGAGATTCTGAAGCAGAAGAAAGAATCCTGGCGCTTATATAGTAACGTCAGGTGAAGCAGACGAGGGCAAATTCACTGGTTGGCGGGATTCCCCAGTGGAAGTAGGTCCGTCCCAAAGAGATGGGTTGGTTGTAGTAGTAGATGTCGTAGTCGTGAAGGTTATGTACATGTCCTCAGAATTAAGATTCCATGATGTTGCAGTGTCTGACAAGTTGTGTACGAATGGTATATAATACCGACAAGATGAGAGTAAGACACATGTGCAACATCTGGGTATCTTTATTGTAGACGTTTCGCCATCCAGTGGCTTTATCAATACAAATTCCAGGACATAACTTGAAGACAGTAGAACTATGTACAGAAGATGAGGTAATCAGTCCCTCAACCTAGGAGTAGGTGCGAACAGCACCATAGTCGTGGAGATTCTGAAGCAGAAGAAAGAATCCTGGCGCTTATATAGTAACGTCAGGTGAAGCAGACGAGGGCAAATTCACTGGTTGGCGGGATTCCCCAGTGGAAGTAGGTCCGTCCCAAAGAGATGGGTTGGTTGTAGTAGTAGATGTCGTAGTCGTGAAGGTTATGTACATGTCCTCAGAATTAAGGTTCCATGATGTTGCAGTGTCTGACAAGTTGTGTACGAATGGTATATAATACCGACAAGATGAGAGTAAGACACATGTGCAACATCTGGGTATCTTTATTGTAGACGTTTCGCCATCCAGTGGCTTTATCAATACAAATTCCAGGACATAACTTGAAGACAGTAGAACTATGTACAGAAGATGAGGTAATCAGTCCCTCAACCTAGGAGTAGGTGCGAACAGCACCATAGTCGTGGAGATTCTGAAGCAGAAGAAAGAATCCTGGCGCTTATATAGTAACGTCAGGTGAAGCAGACGAGGGCAAATTCACTGGTTGGCGGGATTCCCCAGTGGAAGTAGGTCCGTCCCAAAGAGATGGGTTGGTTGTAGTAGTAGATGTCGTGAAGGTTATGTCAGACACTGCAACATCATGGACTGATTACCTCATCTTCTGTACATAGTTCTACTGTCTTCAAGTTATGTCCTGGAATTTGTATTGATAAAGCCACTGGATGGCGAAACGTCTACAATAAAGATACCCAGATGTTGCACATGTGTCTTACTCTCATCTTGTCGGTATTATATACCATTCGTACACAACTTGTCAGACACTGCAACATCATGGAATCTTAATTCTGAGGACATGTACATAACCTTCACGACTACGACATCTACTACTACAACCAACCCATCTCTTTGGGACGGACCTACTTCCACTGGGGAATCCCGCCAACCAGTGAATTTGCCCTCGTCTGCTTCACCTGACGTTACTATATAAGCGCCAGGATTCTTTCTTCTGCTTCAGAATCTCCACGACTATGGTGCTGTTCGCACCTACTCCTAGGTTGAGGGACTGATTACCTCATCTTCTGTACATAGTTCTACTGTCTTCAAGTTATGTCCTGGAATTTGTATTGATAAAGCCACTGGATGGCGAAACGTCTACAATAAAGATACCCAGATGTTGCACATGTGTCTTACTCTCACAATGTTCATTCTGTCAGACACTGCAACACAAGGGTATCTTGGTACAGACCATCAACTTCGACAACCTCTACTAGTGAGAACGGCTGGGTTTGAGAGGGACCTGCCCTCCCAAAGCAACCTACGTCTCACCTCCTGGCACTATATAAGGCCCCATTCTGTCACTTCAACTTCGGCACATCACACAGTTGCTCTGCACCACAAGAAGCCTCTCTTCGACCCCGCCGGGGTGTAGAATTTATATTCTACAAACGTCACATCCTTTTCACAATGCTGTCGAATCGTGTGAAAATCAAGCCTGTGAATGGTGCAATAAATGACTCCTCGAAGTTAGCTTTAGCTACCGTCGTAAGGACCTGCCTGCAGGTCAAATTTACGGCAAACCACTCTCTGAAAGACTCCTTCATTGTCGTCTGCACAGATGACACGGAAGCACTAAAACTAATGGACGACTCATCAATCAGGACCCTACAAACGCAACAATTCACTCTTTCCCCGTCTCCATTCTTGAAGTCGAAACGTTCGGTCTTTGTGAAAAGACTGGACAATATCGTCACCTCTCTCTCTACTGAAGCACTGAAGACATCTATTGAGGAACAAAACACCTGGGCCTCGGTAGACAGCATCTCCAAGATCCCCAATGCCTCATCTATGCTAAAGATTACATTCTCAGACATCTCCATGGCTGCCCAAGCTATCTCTGACGGTCTGGCCATCTCATATTACCACATTCACCCAAGTCATATAGAACAAGAACGTTTCACATACATCTCCCACTGCTGGACCTGCTACTCCTATAATCACACCACCAAGGACTGCCCCATCAAGGATATGAAGTTTTGTTCAAAATGTGGGAATAATGGACACGATTTCAGATCCTGCACCATTACTACAGCACCAACATGTCTTAACTGCAAGGGTAATCATCATACTCTTGCAGCTAAGTGCCCACTCAGGAAAGAAATCATATTGAAGAAAACTAAAGTTCTGAAGAACACCTCCAATTCACCGACATACGCTGCAATAACCAAACCACAAACCGACACCATCAAGACTCTACACGCTAATCTACAGGCACCATCGCCCAGCAACTCCCTCTCTCCACTCCCCGACGGTGCTCCCTCAAAGGTGCTGTACTGCATGGTGTATGCACACCTTGCAAACGCAGCAAGCCCCGGCACTTTCAACACCACTATTAACGAACTATTCCGTCTGAACAACATGCCTGCCTTCAATTTTCCGGACTCCACACCTTCAGAAGACATCCTCAAGATCCTTCCCAACGTCCTGAACTTTTCTGCACCTGCAGACCTGTCTCCTGCCCAAGCAACTGCTCCTGTAACTTCTATAACCACTTCCACCGCTGACAACGATGATCAAGTTGCCTCAACCACCGTCTCCCACCTCTCCCAGCCTGCTGTTACACAACCATTACACCTCACAGCTGCTCCTGTCGACCCTCAGTCACCTGCTACAACCATTGTAGATTCTCCCAATGAATTCACTCCAGAAGAGGAAGATAACGACGACTCCAGTAAACCCTCATGGGAAAACCTTACTTTTTACACTTCTCCTTCAAATACTGACACCATGACCTGTACTGAACTCTACAAAAGCCTCGGTGCTGGAACAGTCAAGTATGCATGTGAATCACCGCTTCACTTCACACTCACCCAAGTTCTTGAGTTCATCAAGCCTCTACGTTTCACCTTCAGTAACAAGGCTAAACTATACCACCTATCTAGAAGCAGCTTTAAAAAGTTCGAAAATGGCTCCATTGCTAACCTGCCTCCTCAGTTACTCCTATAACTCCCATATGTGTTCTACCCTCTGATGTGACCTAGCCTGCTGCCAGCTACTCAAGATTCAAGACTTCAACTACCACAAGTTCAATGCAACAGTCCCTGCTATTCCTGTTCTCAAGTCTGCACCACGATCGCCTTAGCTGCTGGGTTAAGCCCTGGCTCTGTTTCTCTGACTAAGAACACTCCTCTCCAGAGCTATTCTTCATCTGTCCCATCTTCCCCGCTCATCCCATTGGGATCTTACCTGAACTTGTTTGCTTTGCTTACTTCAACTTCATATTGTTTCAGACAACGGAACAATGCTCTTCTCCAGACTGAGGGACTGACCACCTCAAAACTTTAAGGGTGATGGACTGATTACATCGTTTTCAAGTATCTTCTGCTTCTATCAACTTTTCTGTACTCGACTGAAGAAGCCTACTGTGTAGGCGAAACGTTTCGAAATAAAGATACCTAACTGTTGCATATGTATCTTACCTAACAATCTGTCGGTATTTTATACCATTTTAATACTACAGACTGTATGGGCCGCAAAGATTGCATTATATTCGTTAGACAGCATTGTATTACCACAGACAATGGTAATACATGATGCCAACATAGGCAGCATGTGATATAATATTTTACCACAGACCGCATACATCACATTGTTACCAGATGCAGTATTTGTCACATCATGTTATCACTGGCAGAATGGGCCACGCGTGAGTCACATTATTTGGAGGTAGTCACATTGTTACTACAAGTAGCATAGATCATTTTATATTACCACGGGCAGCTTGGGTCACATTATATTATCACATGCAGTATTTATCACATTATGCTATGACAGACAGCATGGGTCACACAATGTTTCCACAGGCTGCATGGGATTCATTATCTTACCACAGGCTTCGTGACCACGTTAATATAATTATGTTTTCGCAAGCAGCATGGCTCACATTATGTTACCAAGGGCTGGACTGGGCCTGGCTGGACTGGGCCTGGCTGGACTGGGACTGGCTGGTCTGGGACTGGCTGGACTGTGACTGGCTGGCTCCCAGTCAAGTCAGCGAAAATCTCGCGAAACGTGAAAATATTACTGGGAAAGACACCTGAAATAGAGCTATTCTTCCGTTAAATTGTAATACTGAGAGCGAATTAAAATGCTGATATCCTGCAAATAAGCTAAGATCTCCAACACTGGAGCTGTACAATAATAATGACAAACTAGTTAAAATTTGCGCCAAAGAAGCACATATGTCAAGCAGTTCACATTTATCTAGAAATATATGTTACTTACTGTTGTTGAGTGTTAAGCCAATAGATGACAGCCTAGAATATTACAGTCCTTATCACATTGTGTCAACCTATGAACTGCAGTGCATATTTGGTGGATACAAGTGAGAATAGGACCTACCTTGCTCGTGTAATGGTAGCTTGTGGCACTGACTGTGCCATATAGGCCGGGAGTGATGTCTTGAGTGCTGCTAATCTCCATACATCTCCATAATATCCTATCACTTGCAACTCGTCATACAGTCACTTTAATACCGCCAATCTTTATTCACGGTAGAGAGATTTTCCCCAACGTTCACTTATGCCTGAGTGCACACCGCAAAACGTTAACACACTTTACACTTTATCGTGGATTACTACACTAGCGTTTACACTGCACTAGTTAAACTTCCTAGTGGAGATTGTCAGTATTCCAGAGTCGACCTCAAATTCACTGTTGTCTTTGCGTTCGACAGGATACTTCGTGACATATCCTCACTGACTTCTTAAGTCCATCTGGCCTCTGGAGCCCTGTAGGGCGTCGTAGTTCCTCATCCCATAAAGAAAGCACTGACCTCAGCTTTATAGACATTCATTGCTAGCTTTTGCAACAGAGTTTAACACAAGTGGGCTGTTTTCTTGTTGTTTAGCATTGTTTGAAATTATAATACCCCTGACTTGTAGATTAAGTAGAGGGTATTTTTATTTGAAATTTGACTGCTATGGGAAAATAGCAGTTACTCTAGGTTTAGTTGCTCAGAAACTCTAGTAAGGAGAGAGGCGTGTCTTGTGACTCCTTGTACACATATGGTTTTAATAAAGCTCTTGTGGGAACAAGGAAGTGGAAGAGTTCACTAGCCCCTTCCACGAGGGCTGAGGGGGCTGAGAGTTAACCCCCTTTCTTTGACAGTGATTTTTTCCACTATGACTCCAGTGTGGGAAATTTCCTTGGCTTACTGAAACCACTGTACTGGACATCTCTGACCCTGTCATGAAAGAACACCTCACTCGTGTGGAAATTAATCCTGGATCCACGTCTCAAATTTCATAGGTGTACATGACTCAACCACGTCAAACATTCCCTCTATAATCACTATTAATTAATCATCCAGTCGGCAGTGTAGACAGTGCAGTTGTCGGGGCCCCACAGGTGTGGTGTAACTGGCTGCCAGTAATAAATGTCAAGCTGGCAGGGTGAGGGATTAACCTCCAGCCTACCTGACATTATACTTTTCATCTGGCCTGGATACAATCTATCCTTTTCATTACGCATTCTGGTCTCTCCCGTATGCATTGATTAGTCAGTAGTAGTAAGCAAACTCGCCTTAGCTTAATCTCATAATATAAAACTAATATATCTAAGTTCATTGTGGCTCTATTGCTCACTCTGTACATATTGTATTGTCAGTGTTGGTGGTGAGGATGTACTGGGACTCACACACTGCCCTTGTTGTATGCTGTCACCCGCATTATTTTGTGATCCTGCCTTTACTGGTGTACTACAGGATCACTTGGCCAGTTACCAGAGGTACAGGGAGCATAGATCACAATATGTTACCATTGGGAGCATATGTTATGCAGTGTGTAACAGAAAAATATTTTATGTAGAATAACGCTCCGTATAAAGTCATTTTCCGTGTAGCATACGGAAAGTGGACGTGTATTATTCCCTGAAAGCGAACGCGTTTTATTCCTGTCAGTCAGGCAGTGGCCAGGACAGGAGCAGATGAGAGGTTCGTTTAGTTCAGTACGAGTCCGTGGTGACGGGGGTAAAGTTATCATGTTTGGGCGGAAGTTTGAGTAGGTAATTTTGGCAAGTTTTTTAGTGTATATTGTAGGTGTTCGTGTTAAAGTGCTCTCATGTTTATTTGTAAGGCCTTAGTATGCAGAGGCCTGTTTATGCGAGAACACTGTATGGTGTTTTGCCTGCTGGTAATTAGTCTACCAGACAGAAGTGAAGACGGAGGTGCATATGTGTCATGGTGCCTCCCTGTTCATAAATGTTCATTTTTTTGTTTAACTCATTAGTATCAGTGTGCAAGTGAGCTAATATGAACTGGAGTGGATTTTTTTTTTTTGGAGTAGATTGTAAGTTGTATGTAAGTTACTATTATTATTAATATATAGATATATTTTTTATAGGTGAGTTTTTGTCCTTCCTTCCTAATAATAATTAATAATGTTTAATATATAAGTACATGCTGGCCAAAGGTTTGCTCTGTATTTCAGTGTAATTTTATAACCCCGAGACAGCAGTGTGAGCAGCCTTAAGGAGCCAGGAACATTTTTAGTTAACATACGACATCAAAATCGTAACATCATGTCACATAGTTTCCAGAGGGAGCATAAGTCACATTATACTACCCGAGGCAGCATGGCAACATATTACCACATGCAGAATGAACCACATTATCTTACTATAGTAGTGATGGGTCACATGTTACCACAGCCATCAGGGTCACATCATGTTATCGCACGCTCCGTTGGTCACAATATGCTACTCCACGCAACATGGTCACATTATTTCACCGCAGGCAGCGTGGTCACATTGTTACCACAGGCAGCGTGGATCACATGATTCCACAGGCAACATGTGCCACATGATTCCATAGGCAACATGAGTACATGTTACCACATTTAGCATGACCATATAGAGTTACCAAATGCAACATAGATTCATTATGGTGCCCCATGCAGCATAAGTTACATAATAACATGCAACATGGTACACATTGTTACCCCCGGCATCACGTTTCACACTATGCTACCACAGACAACATAACATTTTCTTACTACGTAGAGCATGAGTCATTATGTTGCTATAAGCAGCATATATTCCACTGTTACCACAGGCAGCATGTGACACATGGCAGCACAGACATCATGATCGAATTATGTTATCAAGGGAAGCATAGGTCATGTTAACATAAGCAGCACACATCGCATGTTACCACATGCAACATGGATCACGTATGTCCACAGACAGCATGCGTCTGTGGACATGTTACCACAAGATGCATGGTACACATTATGCTGCTAAAGGCAGCATGCATCACATTATATTTCCACAGAAATAATAGATCACTTTATGCTACCACTGAGAGCATAAGTCACACTATGTTACAAAATGAATCAACTATGATATTATTGGCATCACTGGTTGTATTATGGTGCCAGTGGCAGCAAGAGTCACATTATGTTACCACAGGCTACATGTGTCACATTATGTTACCACAGGCTGCATGTGTCACATTGTTACCACAGGCTGCATGTGTCACATTGTTACCACAGGCTGCATGTGTCACATTAAGTTACCACAGGCTGCATGTGTCACATTATGTTACCACAGGCAGCATGAGTGAAAATATGTTATCACAGGCAGCATGTGTCACATTATCTTACCACAGGCAGCATGAGTGACAATGTGTTATCACAGGCAGCATGAGTGACACTATGTTATCACCGTCACAGGCAGCATGTGTCACATTATGGTATCAAAAGCAGCACGTGCCACATTATGTTCCCACAGGCAGCATGAGTCACATTATGCTACCATAGGCAGCATGAGTCACATTATGTTCCCACAGGCAGCATGAGTCACATTATGCTACCATAGGCAGCATGAGTCACATTGTTTCCACAGGCAGCATGAGGCACATTATGCTACCATAGGCAGCATGAGTCACATTATGTTCCCACAGGCAGCATGAGTCACATTATGCTACCATAGGCAGCATGAGTCACATTGTTCCCACAGGCAGCATGAGTCACATTATGCTACCATAGGCAGCATGAGTCACATTGTTTCCACAGGCAGCATGAGGCACATTATGCTACCATAGGCAGCATGAGTAACATTATGTTCCCACAGGCAGCATGAGTCACATTATGCTACCATAGGCAGCATGAGTCACATTATGTTCCCACAGGCAGCATGAGTCACATTATGCTACCATAGGCAGCATGAGTCACATTGTTTCCACAGGCAGCATGAGTCACATTATGCTACCATAGGCAGCATGAGTCACATTATGTTCCCACAGGCAGCATGAGTCACATTATGCTACCATAGGCAGCATGAGTCACATTATGTTCCCACAGGCAGCATGAGTCACATTATGCTACCATAGGCAGCATGAGTCACATTATGTTCCCACAGGCAGCATGTGTCACATTATGCTACCATAGGCAGCATGAGTCACATTATGTTCCCACGGGCAGCATGAGTCACATTATGCTACCATAGGCAGCATGAGTCACATTATGTTCCCACAGGCAGCATGAGTCACATTATGCTACCATAGGCAGCATGAGTCACATTATGTTCCCACAGGCAGCATGAGGCACATTATGCTACCGTAGGCAGCATGAGTCACATTATGTTTCCACAGGCAGCATGAGTCACATTATGCTGCCATAGGCAGCATGAGTCACATTATGTTCCCACAGGCAGCATGAGTCACATTATGCTACCATAGGCAGCATGAGTCACATTATGTTCCCACAGGCAGCATGAGGCACATTATGCTACCGTAGGCAGCATGAGTCACATTATGTAACCACAGGCAGCATGAGGCACATTATGCTACCATAGGCAGCATGAGTCACATTATGTTCCCACAGGCAGCATGAGTCACATTATGCTACCATAGGCAGCATGAGTCACATTATGTTCCCACAGGCAGCATGAGTCACATTATGCTACCGTAGGCAGCATGAGTCACATTATGTAACCACAGGCAGCATGTGTCACATTATGCTACCATAGGCAGCATGAGTCACATTATGTTCCCACAGGCAGCATGAGGCACATTATGCTACCGTAGGCAGCATGAGTCACATTATGTAACCACAGGCAGCATGTGTCACATTATGTAACCACAGGCAGCATGTGTCACATTATGTAACCACAGGCAGCATGTGTCACATTATGTAACCACAGGCAGCATGAGGCACATTATGCTACCGTAGGCAGCATGAGTCACATTATGTAACCACAGGCAGCATGAGTCACATTATGTAACCACAGGCAGCATGTGTCACATTATGCTACCATAGGCAGCATGAGTCACATTATGTTCCCACAGGCAGCATGAGGCACATTATGCTACCGTAGGCAGCATGAGTCACATTACGTTACCACAGGCAGCATGAGTGACAATGTATTATTATAGGCAGCATGAGTCACATTATGTTACCACAGGCTACATGTGTCACATTATGTTATCACAGGCAGCATAAGTGACAATGTCATCACAGGCAGCATGAGTCACATTATGCTACCACAAACAGCATAAGTGACAAAATGTTATCACAGGCAGCATATCACATTATGCTACCACAGGCAGCATGAGTGACAATATGTTACCACAGGCAGCATATAACATTATGTTACCACAGGCAGCATGAGTGACAAAATATCACAGGCAGCATGTCACATTATGCTACCACAGGCAGCATAAATTTCATTATGTAGAAACATGCTATATGGGTGACATTACGGCATCACAGTCAGCGCTGGTTACATTACGTTACCACAGGTATCCTTTGTCACATTATCTTACCACACCCAATAAGTGGCACATTATGCAACACAGGTAGCATGAATCACATTGTTACCATACACAGCATGAATCACATTGTTACACCCAGGCAGCATCAGTCACATTCTTTTGCAACAGGCATATGTGATGCTATATTGCTAAAGATAACAGAGGTAACATTTTAATACCACATTATATCACATTATGTTACTTCACACAGCATGTATCCCTTTAAGTAAAAACAAGTAGCATGGAACACTTTTCTATGTTATCAAAGGCAGCATGAGTCGTGTTATGAAGAGCACATGTGTTACATAATGTCATCACATGATGCATGAGTCACATTATGGTGCCAAAATTAGCATGCATAATATTATGTCAACACAGGCAGCATACCTGGAGTATACCTGGAAGGGGCTTCGGGGGTCAACTCCCCCGCGGCTCGGTCCGAAACCATGCCTCGTGGTGGATCAGGGTCTGATCAACCAGGCTGTTACTTTGACCTCACGCAATTGACGTACGAACCACAGCCCGGCTGGTCAGGTACTGACTTTAGGTGCCTGTCCAGCACCTTGAAGACAGCCAGGGGTCTATTTGTCATCCCCCTTATGTATGCTGGGAGGCAGCTGAATTGTCTTGGGCCCCTGACACTTAATGTGTTGTCTCTCAGTGTACTCGTGGCAATCTTGCTTTTCATTGTGGGGATATTGCAACGCTTGCCATGTCTTTTGCTTTAGTAGGGAGTGCTTTTCATCTGAAGATTTGGCACTAATCCCTCTAGGATTTTCCAAGTGTATATTATCATTTATCTTTCTCGCCTGCGATCCAAGCAGCACAGGTCAATAGACTTCAACCATTCTCAGTAATTTAGGTGCTGTATGGTACTTATAAGTACACTGAAAGTTCTCTGTATATTGTCCAGGTCTGCAATTTCTCCTGCCTTAAAAGGGGCCGTTAGTGCCCAGCAATATTCCAGCCTAGAGACAACAAGCGAAATGAAGAGACTCATCACGGGGTTGGCATCCCTAGATTTAAAGGTTCTCATTATCCATCCCATCATTTTCCTAGAAGATGTGGTAGATACAGTGTTTTGATCTTTGAAAGTGAGCTTCTCTAACATTATCACTCTCAGGTCCTTCACATTAGTCTTTTGCTCGTAACTTTACTCTGTTTACTATTAATCTTGGTGTTCTGCGTGTTAGGAAGTTACAGATTCATCTACCAACTTTTTCTGTTATATCTTTAACACTCACTTTGTGTGCTAATACACCATGATCGCACTTGTCGAAGGCTTTTGCAAAGTCTGTGTATAATATATCTGCATTTTGTTTATCCTCCAGTGCATCTAAGTGATCCAGTAGCTGTGAGAGGCAGGAGCGACCTGCTCTAAACCCATGCTGCCCTGAGTTGTGCAACTGATGGGTATCCAAGTGGTTGGTGATCTTGTTTCTTAGAACCCTTTCAACTTTATTTTTGTGATGTGGGACGCTAGCGCTATCTGTCTGTAATTCTTTACAATTGCTTTACTGCCACCTTTGTGGAGTGTGGCTATGTCTGTCGTTTTTGGTGACTGTGGGATGACCCCTTTGTCTGTGCTTCCTCTCCTTAGAATAGTTAAGGCACGTGAAAAGGGTTTCTTGCAGTTCTTGATGAACACGGAATTTCACTAGTCTGTGCCAGGGGAAGAGTACATGGGTATGTCATATATTGCTTTTTCAAAGTCCTGTGGTGTTAAATAGTATCAGAAATTCTTGAATTAACCAAATTTTGAATCTTGGTTATTAAAAATTAATTTAGATTATAGTCCCTTAGTCTAATTAACGTCTCACTAAATGTTGAGCCATACTGGGACTTCAGTATCTCACTTATTTCTCTGCTGTCATTTGTGTAAGTCATCTAGTTTAAGCAGGGGCCCAATACTGGATGTATTTGTTGAACTAGATTTAACATAGGAAAAGAAATATATATTTTTTTCAGTTTCATTTATGGCATTATGTTCTTCCCGTGTTTCATGGCTCCTGTACTATTCATTAAGCTTAAGCTTGATAATTTCTATTTCTCAGGCCTTTGCCTCCTTCCGTATTTCAGATATACTGGCCCCTTCCAGCAGCTCTGTGATTCTTCGCCTTTGTCTGTAGAGGAAGCGTCTCTTTCTCTTTCTAGTTTACATCTCTTCATTTTTCTTACGGGAATGTGCTCTGAACATACCTCAAGTGCCCCAGAGTCAATTTTTTCTAGGCAGAAGATCGGATCCGTGTTGTTTGGGATATCTTCCCAGCTTTTTTCATTGCTTGCTCCCACTGTATGTTTCTGTTACTGAAGTTGAATTTGGTGAAAGCACTCTCATAACTGAGCACATTTTGCTGGTCAGGAGCCCTGCACATACATGTCTGTACTTCTATTATGTTGTCGCATTTGATTCTGTTACATGTCGTACCAGATCAACACTTTTAGTGAAGTCTTGTTGCAGATATTTAATTGCTCGTTTGTGTGTGACTTTTTATCTGAGCTGCTTCCTGGGGTTATCTCTGCTAAAACATTATTTGCCACTTTTCTCCATTTTAGTTGTTTTAAGTTACAATCACCCAGCAACTAGATATTTAGGGCTGGGGTTTAGATATTTTCCAGACGGTGGTCAGTTTTCGGAGACTGTTCCTAGAATTGTGGGAAGTTGTGTCAGGTGACTTGTATACAACCACAATGATAAGGTTTTGGTTTTCAGTCTTTACTGCCAAAGCTTCAACTACATCATTTGTGGTGTTTAGTAATTCCGAGCAAATGAGCGGAATTATCAAGCTTAAGCTTAATGAATAGTACAGGAGCCATGAAACACGGGAAGAACATAATGCCATAAATGAAACTGAAAAAAATATATATTTCTTTTCCTGTTAAATCTAGTTCAACAAATACATCCAGTATTGGGCCCCTGCTTAAACTAGATGACTTACACAAATGACAGCAGAGAAATAAGTGAGATACTGAAGTCCCAGTATGGCTCAACGTTTAGTGAGACGTTAATTAGACTAAGGGACTATAATCTAAATTAATTTTTAATAACCAAGATTCAAAATTTGGTTAATTCAAGAATTTCTGATACTATTTAACACCACAGGACTTTGAAAAAGCAATATATGACATACCCATGTACTCTTCCCCTGGCACAGACTAGTGAAATTCCGTGTTCATCAAGAACTGCAAGAAACCCTTTTCACGTGCCTTAACTATTCTAAGGAGAGGAAGCACAGACAAAGGGGTCATCCCACAGTCACCAAAAACGACAGACATAGCCACACTCCACAAAGGTGGCAGTAAAGCAATTGTAAAGAATTACAGACAGATAGCGCTAGCGTCCCACATCACAAAAATAAAGTTGAAAGGGTTCTAAGAAACAAGATCACCAACCACTTAGATACCCATCAGTTGCACAACTCAGGGCAGCATGGGTTTAGAGCAGGTCGCTCCTGCCTCTCACAGCTACTGGATCACTTAGATGCACTGGAGGATAAACAAAATGCAGATATATTATACACAGACTTTGCAAAAGCCTTCGACAAGTGCGATCATGGTGTATTAGCACACAAAGTGAGTGTTAAAGATATAACAGAAAAAGTTGGTAGATGAATCTGTAACTTCCTAACACGCAGAACACCAAGATTAATAGTAAACAGAGTAAAGTTACGAGCAAAAGACTAATGTGAAGGACCTGAGAGTGATAATGTTAGAGAAGCTCACTTTCAAAGATCAAAACACTGTATCTACCACATCTTCTAGGAAAATGATGGGATGGATAATGAGAACCTTTAAATCTAGGGATGCCAACCCCATGATGATTCTCTTCATTTCGCTTGTTGTCTCTAGGCTGGAATATTGCTGGGCACTAACGGCCCCTTTTAAGGCAGGAGAAATTGCAGACCTGGACAATATACAGAGAACTTTCAGTGTAGTTATAAGTACCATACAGCACCTAAATTACTGAGAATGGTTGAAGTCTATTGACCTGTGCTGCTTGGATAGCAGGCGAGAAAGATAAATGATAATATACACTTGGAAAATCCTAGAGGGATTAGTGCCAAATCTTCAGATGAAAAGCACTCCCTACTAAAGCAAAAGACATGGCAAGCGTTGCAATATCCCCACAATGAAAAGCAAGAGTGCCACGAGTACACTGAGAGACAACACATTAAGTGTCAGGGGCCCAAGACAATTCAGCTGCCTCCCAGCATACATAAGGGGGATGACAAATAGACCCCTGGCTGTCTTCAAGGTGCTGGACAGGCACCTGAAGTCAGTACCTGACCAGCCGGGCTGTGGTTCGTACGTCAATTGCGTGAGGTCAAAGTAACAGCCTGGTTGATCAGACCCTGATCCACCACGAGGCATGGTTTCGGACCGAGCCGCGGGGGAGTTGACCCCCGAAGCCCCTTCCAGGTATACTCCAGGTATGCTGCCTGTGTTGACATAATATTATGCATGCTAATTTTGGCACCATAATGTGACTCATGCATCATGTGATGACATAATGTAACACATGTGTTCTTCATAACACGACTCATGCTGCCTTTGATAACATAGAAAAGTGTTCCATGCTACTTGTTTTTACTTAAAGGGACACATGCTGTGTGAAGTAACATAATGTGACATAATGTGGCATTAAAATGTTACCTCTGTTATCTTTAGCAATATAGCATCACATATGTCTGTTGCAAAAGAATGTGACTGATGCTGCCTGGGTGTAACAATGTGATTCATGCTGTGTATGGTAACAATGTGATTCATGCTACCTGTGTTGCATAATGTGCCACTTATTGGGTGTGGTAAGATAATGTGACAAAGGATACCTGTGGTAACGTAATGTAACCAGCGCTGACTGTGATGCCGTAATGTCACCCATATAGCATGTTTCTACATAATGAAATTTATGCTGCCTGTGGTAGCATAATGTGACATGCTGCCTGTGATATTTTGTCACTCATGCTGCCTGTGGTAACATAATGTTATATGCTGCCTGTGGTAACATATTGTCACTCATGCTGCCTGTGGTAGCATAATGTGATATGCTGCCTGTGATAACATAGTCACTCATGCTGCCTGTGGTAACAATGTGACATGCTGCCTGTGGTAACATATTGTCACTCATGCTGCCTGTGGTAGCATAATGTGACACATGCTGCCTGTGATAACATTTTGTCACTTATGCTGTTTGTGGTAACATAATGTGACACATGCTGCCTGTGATAACATTTTGTCACTTATGCTGTTTGTGGTAGCATAATGTGACTCATGCTGCCTGTGATGACATATTGTCACTTATGCTGCCTGTGGTAAGTGTGACACATGCTGCCTGTGATGACATATTGTCACTTATGCTGCCTGTGGTAAGTGTGACACATGCTGCCTGTGGTAACAATGTGACTCATGCTGCCTGTGATGACATTGTCACTTATGCTGCCTGTGATAACATAATGTGACACATGTAGCCTGTGGTAACATAATGTGACTCATGCTGCCTATAATAATACATTGTCACTCATGCTGCCTGTGGTAACGTAATGTGACACATGCTGCCTGTGGTTACATAATGTGACTCATGCTGCCTACGGTAGCATAATGTGCCTCATGCTGCCTGTGGGAACATAATGTGACTCATGCTGCCTATGGTAGCATAATGTGACACATGCTGCCTGTGGTTACATAATGTGACTCATGCTGCCTACGGTAGCATAATGTGACTCATGCTGCCTGTGGGAACATATTGTGACTCATGCTGCCTATGGTAGCATAATGTGACTCATGCTGCCTGTGGAAACAATGTGACTCATGCTGCCTATGGTAGCATAATGTGCCTCATGCTGCCTGTGGTTACATAATGTGACTCATGCTGCCTACGGTAGCATAATGTGCCTCATGCTGCCTGTGGGAACATAATGTGACTCATGCTGCCTATGGTAGCATAATGTGACTCATGCTGCCTGTGGGAACATAATGTGACTCATGCTGCCTATGGTAGCATAATGTGACTCATGCTGCCTGTGGAAACATAATGTGACTCATGCTGCCTACGGTAGCATAATGTGCCTCATGCTGCCTGTGGGAACATAATGTGACTCATGCTGCCTATGGTAGCATAATGTGACTCATGCTGCCTGTGGGAACATAATGTGACTCATGCTGCCTATGGTAGCATAATGTGACTCATGCTGCCCGTGGGAACATAATGTGACTCATGCTGCCTATGGTAGCATAATGTGACTCATGCTGCCTGTGGGAACATAATGTGACTCATGCTGCCTATGGTAGCATAATGTGACTCATGCTGCCTGTGGGAACATAATGTGACTCATGCTGCCTATGGTAGCATAATGTGACTCATGCTGCCTGTGGGAACATAATGTGACTCATGCTGCCTATGGTAGCATAATGTGACTCATGCTGCCTGTGGAAACAATGTGACTCATGCTGCCTATGGTAGCATAATGTGACTCATGCTGCCTGTGGGAACATAATGTGACTCATGCTGCCTATGGTAGCATAATGTGACTCATGCTGCCTGTGGGAACATAATGTTACTCATGCTGCCTATGGTAGCATAATGTGCCTCATGCTGCCTGTGGAAACAATGTGACTCATGCTGCCTATGGTAGCATAATGTGACTCATGCTGCCTGTGGGAACATAATGTGACTCATGCTGCCTATGGTAGCATAATGTGACTCATGCTGCCTGTGGGAACATAATGTGACTCATGCTGCCTATGGTAGCATAATGTGACTCATGCTGCCTGTGGGAACATAATGTTACTCATGCTGCCTATGGTAGCATAATGTGCCTCATGCTGCCTGTGGAAACAATGTGACTCATGCTGCCTATGGTAGCATAATGTGACTCATGCTGCCTGTGGGAACATAATGTGACTCATGCTGCCTATGGTAGCATAATGTGACTCATGCTGCCTGTGGGAACATAATGTGACTCATGCTGCCTATGGTAGCATAATGTGCCTCATGCTGCCTGTGGAAACAATGTGACTCATGCTGCCTATGGTAGCATAATGTGACTCATGCTGCCTGTGGGAACATAATGTGACTCATGCTGCCTATGGTAGCATAATGTGACTCATGCTGCCTGTGGGAACATAATGTGACTCATGCTGCCTATGGTAGCATAATGTGCCTCATGCTGCCTGTGGAAACAATGTGACTCATGCTGCCTATGGTAGAATAATGTGACTCATGCTGCCTGTGGGAACATAATGTGACTTATGCTGCCTATGGTAGCATAATGTGACTCATGCTACCTGTGGGAACATAATGTGACTCATGCTGCCTATGGTAGCATAATATGACTCATGCTGCCTGTGGGAAGATAATGTGGCACGTGCTGCTTTTGATACCATAATGTGACACATGCTGCCTGTGACGGTGATAACATAGTGTCACTCATGCTGCCTGTGATAACACATTGTCACTCATGCTGCCTGTGGTAAGATAATGTGACACATGCTGCCTGTGATAACATATTTTCACTCATGCTGCCTGTGGTAACATAATGTGACACATGCAGCCTGTGGTAACTTAATGTGACACATGCAGCCTGTGGTAACAATGTGACACATGCAGCCTGTGGTAACTTAATGTGACACATGCAGCCTGTGGTAACTTAATGTGACACATGCAGCCTGTGGTAACAATGTGACACATGCAGCCTGTGGTAACATAATGTGACACATGTAGCCTGTGGTAACATAATGTGACTCTTGCTGCCACTGGCACCATAATACAACCAGTGATGCCAATAATATCATACCTGGAGTTTACCTGGAGAGAGTTCCGGGGGTCAACGCCCCCGCGGCCCGGTCTGTGACCAGGCCTCCTGGTGGATCAGAGCCTGATCAACCAGGCTGTTGCTGCTGGCTGCACGCAAACCAACGTACGAGCCACAGCCCGGCTGATCAGGAACTGACTTTAGGTGCTTGTCCAGTGCCAGCTTGAAGACTGCCAGGGGTCTGTTGGTAATCCCCCTTGTGTGTGCTGGGAGGCAGTTGAACAGTCTCGGGCCCCTGACACTTATTGTATGGTCTCTTAACGTGCTAGTGACACCCCTGTTTTTCATTGGGGGATGGTGCATCGTCTGCCAAGTCTTTTGCTTTCGTAGTGAGTGATTTTCGTGTGCAAGTTCGGTACTAGTCCCTCTAGGATTTTCCAGGTGTACATAATCATGTATCTCTCCCTCCTGCGTTCCAGGGAATACAGGTTTAGGAACCTCAAGCGCTCCCAGTAATTGAGGTGTTTTATCTCCGTTATGCGCGCCATGAAAGTTCTCTGTACATTTTCTAGGTCGGCAATTTCACCTGCCTTGAAAGGTGCTGTTAGTGTGCAGCAATATTCCAGCCTAGATAGAACAAGTGACCTGAAGAGTGTCATCATGGGCTTGGCCTCCCTAGTTTTGAAGGTTCTCATTATCCATCCTGTCATTTTTCTAGCAGATGCGATTGATACAATGTTATGGTCCTTGAAGGTGACATCCTCCGACATGATCACTCCTAGGTCTTTGAC
The DNA here is from genome assembly GCF_038502225.1 of Cherax quadricarinatus. NCBI lineage: Eukaryota > Metazoa > Arthropoda > Malacostraca > Decapoda > Parastacidae > Cherax > Cherax quadricarinatus. Next base: position 39,947,019 of record NC_091313.1, read on the forward strand.
GTTGGTGTTTCGCTCTATTTTGTGGCCAGAATTTGTTTTGTACTCTGATGAAGATTTAATTTCCTCATGTTTACCATATCTGAGTAATTGAAATTTCTCATCGTTGAACTTCATATTGATTCTTTTTGTAACATAGTGTGACTTATGCTCTCAGTGGTAGCATAAAGTGATCTATTATTTCTGTTTAAATATAATGTGATGCATGCTGCCTTTAGCAGCATAATGTGTACCATGCATCTTGTGGTAACATGTCCACAGACGCATGCTGTCTGTGGACATACGTGATCCATGTTGCATGTGGTAACATGCGATGTGTGCTGCTTATGTTAACATGACCTATGCTTCCCTTGATAACATAATTCGATCATGATGTCTGTGCTGCCATGTGTCACATGCTGCCTGTGGTAACAGTGGAATATATGCTGCTTATAGCAACATAATGACTCATGCTCTACGTAGTAAGAAAATGTTATGTTGTCTGTGGTAGCATAGTGTGAAACGTGATGCCGGGGGTAACAATGTGTACCATGTTGCATGTTATTATGTAACTTATGCTGCATGGGGCACCATAATGAATCTATGTTGCATTTGGTAACTCTATATGGTCATGCTAAATGTGGTAACATGTACTCATGTTGCCTATGGAATCATGTGGCACATGTTGCCTGTGGAATCATGTGATCCACGCTGCCTGTGGTAACATAATGTGACCACGCTGCCTGCGGTGAAATAATGTGACCATGTTGCGTGGAGTAGCATATTGTGACCAACGGAGCGTGCGATAACATGATGTGACCCTGATGGCTGTGGTAACATGTGACCCATTACTACTATATTAAGATAATGTGGTTCATTCTGCATGTGGTAATATGTTGCCATGCTGCCTCGGGTAGTATAATGTGACTTATGCTCCCTCTGGAAACTATGTGACATGCTGTTACGATTTTGATGTCGTATGTTAACTAAAAATGTTCCTGGCTCCTTAAGGCTGCTCACACTGCTGTCTCGGGGTTATAAAATTACACTGAAATACAGAGCAAACCTTTGGCCAGCATGTACTTATATATTAAACATTATTAATTATTATTAGGAAGGAAGGACAAAAACTCACCTATAAAAAATATATCTATATATTAATAATAATAGTAACTTACATACAACTTACAATCTACTCCAAAAAAAAAAATCCACTCCAGTTCATATTAGCTCACTTGCACACTGATACTAATGAGTTAAACAAAAAAATGAACATTTATGAACAGGGAGGCACCATGACACATATGCACCTCCGTCTTCACGTCTGGTAGACTAATTACCACCAGGCAAAACACCATACAGTGCTCTCGCATAAACAGGCCTCTGCATACTAAGGCCTTACAAATAAACATGAGAGCACTTTAACACGAACACCTACAATATACACTAAAAAACTTGCCAAAATTACCTACTCAAACTACCGCCCAAACATGATAACTTTACCCCCGTCACCACGGACTCGTACTGAACTAAACGAACCTCTCATCTGCTCCTTTCCTGGCCACTGCCTGACTGACAGGAATAAAACGCGTTCGCTTTCAGGGAATAATACACGTCCACTTTCCGTATGCTACACGGAAAATGACTTTATACGGAGCGTTATTCTACATAAAATATTTTTCTGTTACACACTGCATAACATATGCTCCCAATGGTAACATATTGTGATGTATGCTCCCTGTACCTCTGGTAACTGGCCAAGTGATCCTGTAGTACACCAGTAAAGGCAGGATCACAAAATAATGCGGGTGATAGCATACAACAAGGGCAGTGTGTGAGTCCCAGTACATCCTCACCACCAACACTGACAATACAATATGTACAGAGTGAGCAATAGAGCCACAATGTACTTAGATATATTAGTTTTATATTATGAGATTGAGCTAAGGCGAGTTTGCTTACTACTACTGACTAATCAATGCATACGGGAGAGACCAGAATGCGTAATGAAAAGGATAGATTGTATCCAGGCCAGATGAAAAGTATAATGTCAGGTAGGCTGGAGGTTAATCCCTCGCCCTGACAGCTTGACATTTATTACTGGCAGCCAGTTACACCACACCTGTGGGGCCCCGACAACTGCACTGTCTACACTGCCGACTGGATGATTAATTAATAGTGATTATAGAGGGAATGTTTGACGTGGTTGAGTCATGTACACCTATGAAATTTGAGACGTGGATCCAGGATTAATTTCCACACGAGTGAGGTGTTCTTTCATGACAGGGTCAGAGATGTCCAGTACAGTGGTTTCAGTAAGCCAAGGAAATTTCCCACACTGGAGTCATAGTGCAAAAAATCACTGTCAAAGAAAGGGGGTTAACTCTCAGCCCCCTCAGCCCTCGTGGAAGGGGCTAGTGAACTCTTCCACTTCCTTGTTCCCACAAGAGCTTTATTAAAACCATATGTGTACAAGGAGTCACAAGACACGCCTCTCTCCTTACTAGAGTTTCTGAGCAACTAAACCTAGAGTAACTGCTATTTTCCAATAGCAGTCAAATTTCAAATAAAAATACCCCCTACTTAATCTACAAGTCAGGGGTATTATAATTTCAAACACAATGCTAAACAACAAGAAAACAGCCCACTTGTGTTAAACTCTGTTGCAAAAGCTAGCAATGAATGTCTATAAAGCTGAGGTCAGTGCTTCCTTTATGGGATGAGGAACTACGACGCCCTGCAGGGCTCCAGAGGCCAGATGGACTTAAGTAGTCAGTGAGGATATGTCACGAAGTATCCTGTCGAACGCAAAGACAACAGTGAATTTGAGGTCGACTCTGGAATACTGACAATCTCCACTATGAAGTTTAACTAGTGCAGTGTAAACGCTAGTGTAGTAATCCACGATAAAGTGTAAAGTGTGTTAACGTTTTGCGGTGTGCACTCAGGCATAAGTGAACATTGGGGAAAATCTCTCTATCGTGAATAAAGATTGGCGGTATTAAAGTGACTGTATGACGAGTTGCAAGTGATAGGATATTATGGAGATGTATGGAGATTAGCAGCACTCAAGACATCACTCCCGGCCTATATGGCACAGTCAGTGCCACAAGCTACCATTACACGAGCAAGGTAGGTCCTATTCTCACTTGTATCCACCAAATATGCACTGCAGTTCATAGGTTGACACAATGTGATAAGGACTGTAATATTCTAGGCTGTCATCTATTGGCTTAACACTCAACAACAGTAAGTAACATATTTCTAGATAAATGTGAATTGCTTGACATTGTGCTTCTTTGGCGCAAATTTTAACTAGTTTGTCATTATTATTGTACAGCTCCAGTGTGGGAGATCTTAGCTTGTTTGCAGGATAATTGATTCAAACGTAGATGCCATGGAACTTCAGGAGGATTTAGACAAACTCAATTCGTGGTCAGAAAAGTGGCAGGTGCAGTTCAGTATAGATAAATGCAAAGTTCTGAAGCTCAGGAAGGTCTATAACCCTAGCACTTACAAGCTAATAATGTATAAAGCTGTAGTATAACCGCTGGACTTCTGTTGCTTACGCTTCTTAATGTAAATTCCAAAAATCTGTTTGCCTTATTACGTACGCTTAAGCGTTGCTGTCATGGTTTAAGGTTGCTGCTTACCATATCCCCCAACTTAGCCATATAGATTGTGAAAAAGACTTGAGGGATATGGTAAGCAACAACCTTAAACCAATGCTTAAGTGTACGTACTGAGGCAAACAGTTCTGGTCTCCATGTTATAGAATGGATATAAATTCATTAGAAAACATTCAGCAAAGAATGTCAAAATTAATACATAGCATCAGTAGTCTCCTGTATGAAGAAAGATTGAAGTCCCTTAAATTACATTCACTTGTAAGATGAAGAATGAGAGAACACATGATCGAAGTGTATAAGTTTACCTGGAGTTTACCTGGAGAGAGTTTCGGGGGTCAACGCCCCCGCGGCCCGGTCTGTGACCAGGCCTCCTGGTGGATCAGCGCCTGATCAACCAGGCTGTTGCTGCTGGCTGCACGCAAACCAACGTACGAGCCACAGCCCGGCTGATCAGGAACTGACTTTAGGTGCTTGTCCAGTGCCAGCTTGAAGACTGCCAGGGGTCTGTTGGTAATCCCCCTTATGTGTGCTGGGAGGCAGTTGAACAGTCTCGGGCCCCTGACACTTATTGTATGGTCTCTTAACGTGCTAGTGACACCCCTGCTTTTCATTGGGGGGATGGTGCATCGTCTGCCAAGTCTTTTGCTTTCGTAGTGAGTGATTTTCGTGTGCAAGTTCGGTACTAGTCCCTCTAGGATTTTCCAGGTGTATATAATCATGTATCTCTCCCTCCTGCGTTCCAGGGAATACAGGTTTAGAAACCTCAAGTGGAAGATGGATATTAACAAAGGGGATATAAATAAGGTTTTGAGAATATAAATCCAAGAAAGAACCCACAATAATTGATTCAAATTACCTGGAGTTTACCTCGAGAGAATTCCGGGGGTCAACGCCCCCGCGGCCCGGTCTGTGACAAGACCTCATGGTGAAGCAGGGCCTGATCAACCAGGCTGTTACTGCTGGCTGCACGCAATCCAACGTACGAGCCACAGCCCGGCTGGTCAGGTACCGACTTTAGGTGCTTGTCCAGTGCCAGCTTGAAGACTGCCAGGGGTCTGTTGGTAATTCCCCTTATGTATGCTGGGAGGCAGTTGAACAGTCTTGGGCCCCCTGACACTTATTGTGTTGTCTCTTAACGTGCTAGTGACACCCCTGCTTTTCATTGGGAGAATGTTGCATCGTCTGCCGAGTCTTTTGGTTTCATAGAGAGTGATTTTCGTGTGGAAGTTTGGTAATAGTCCCTCTAGGATTTTCCAGGAGTATATAATCATGTATCTCTCCTGCCTGCATTCCAGGGAGTACAGGTTCAGGAAACTGGGGTGCTTTATCTCTGTTATGTGTGCCATGAGGGTTCTCTGTACATTTTCTAGGTCAGCAATTTCACCTGCCTTGAAAGGTGCTGTTAGTGTGCAGCAATATTCCAGCCTAGATAGAACAAGCGACCTGAAGAGTGTCATCATGGGTTTAGCATCTCTAGTTTTGAAGGTTCTCATCCATCCTGCCATTTTTCTAGCAGATGCGATTAATACAGTGTTATGGTCCTTGTAGGTGAGATCCTCCAACATGATCACTCCCAGGTCTTTGACGTTAGTTTCTCGTTCTATTGTGTGGCAGGAATTTGTTTTATACTCTGATGAAGTTTTAATTTCCTCATGTTTACCATATCGGAGTAATTTAAATTTGTCATCGTTGAACTTCATATTGTTTTCTGCAGCCCACTGAAAGATTTGGTTGATGTCCGCCTGGAGCCTTGCAGTGTCTGCAATGGAAGACACTGTTATGTAGATTCTGGTGTTATCTGCAAAGGAAGACACGGTGCTGTAGCTTACATCTTTGTCTATGTCAGATATGAGGATGAGGAACAAGATGGGAGTGAGTACTGTGCCCTGTGGAACAGAGCTTTTCACCGTAGCCGCCTCAGACTTTACTCTTTTTGTTCTATTTGTCAGGAAATTATAGATCCATCTACCAACTTTTTCTGTTATTCCTTTACCACGCATTTTGTGAGCTATTACGCCATGGTCACTTGGCGAAGGCTTTTGCAAAGTCATTGTATATTACTTCTGCATTCTTTTTGTCTTTTAGTGCATCTAGGACCTTGTCGCAGTGATCCAGTCATTGGGACACACAGGAGCGACCTGCTCTAAACCCATGTTACCCTGGGTTGTGTAATTGATGGGTATCTAGATGGGTGGCGATCTTACTTCTTAGGACCCTTTCGAAGAATTTTATGATATGGGATGTTAGTGCTATCGGTCTGTAGACCTTTTCTATTGCTTTACTGCCGCCTTTGTGGAGTGGGGCTATGTCTGTTGTTTTTAGTAACTGTGGGACGACCCCAGTGGCCATGCTCCCTCTCTATAGGATGTTCAAAGCACGTGATAGGGGTTTCTTGCAGTTCTTGATGAACACGGAGTTCCATGAGTCTGGCCCTGGGGCAGAGTGCATGGGCATGCCATTTATCGCCCGTTCGAAGTCATTTGGCATCAGGATAACATCAGATAGGCTTGTGTTTCCACTTCTACGGCTCTCTCATAAAAAATTCATTTAGATCTTCGACTCAAAATTCATTTAAATCTTCCCAATATGACTCTCAGTCTGGTTAGCGGCTTGCTAAAAATTGAGTCATATTGGGACTTGAGTAGCTCACTCATTTCCTTGCTGTCATCTGTGTAGGACCCATCTTGTTTAAGTAGGGGCCCAATACTGGACGTTGTTCTCAACTTTGATTTGGCATAAGAAAAGAAATACTTTGGGTTTCTTTCGATTTCTTTTATGACTTTTAGTTCTTCCCGCGATTCCTGACTCCTATAAGATTCCTTTAGCTTTATTTCGATGTTTGCTATTTCTCTGACCAGTGTCTCCCTACGAATTTCAGATATATTGGCCTCTTTTAGCCTCTCTGTTATTCTTTTCCGTCGCCTGTAAAGATGGCGCCTGTCTCTTTCTATTTTACATCTATTCCTTCTTTTTCTTAAAGGTATATGCCCTGAGCAAACATCGAGTGCCACAGAGTTAATCTGTTCTAGGCATAGGTTGGGGTCTGTGTTGCTTAGTCTATCTTCCCAGCTTATATCACTTAGGACTTGGTTTACTTGGTCCCACTTTATGTTCTTGGTACTGAAGTTGAATTTGGTGAAGGCTCCCTCATGAGTGATCCCATATTGTCGGTCTGGGGCTCCGCGTATACATGTCTGAACCTCAATTATGTTGTGATCCGAGTATATCGTTTTTGATATGGTGACATTTTGTATCAGATCATCATTGTCAGTGAAGATGAGGTCTAGTGTATTATCCAGTCTAGTAGGCTCTATTATTTGCTGGTTTAAGTTGAATTTTGTGCAGAGATTTAAAAGCTCGTGTGTGTGTGTGAGAGAGAGAGAGAGTTCTCGTCTGAGCTGCTTCCTGGTGTTATCACTGCAACAACATTATTTGCTATATTCCTCCATTTTAGGTGCCTTAAGTTGAAATCCCCCAGGATCAAGATGTTGGGGGCAGTAGCTGGAAGATTTTCCAGATATTGATCAATTTTCAACAGCTGCTCCTGGAATTGTTGGGACGTTGCATCCGGAGGCTTGTAGACTACCACAATGACTAGATTTTGATTCTCGATCTTTACTGCTAAAACTTCAAGTACATCATTTGATACACAAATAACCCGCACATAAAAGAGAGAAGCTTACGACGACGTTTCGGTCCGACTTGGACCATTGACAAAGTCACTTTGTCAATGGTCCAAGTCGGACCGAAACGTCGTCGTAAGCTTCTCTCTTTTATGTGCGGGTTATTTGTGTATCGTTCCAGTCACGGTATGCTGCCTTTTTGTTATTTATACATCATTTGAGGCATTAAGCAGTTCTGTGCAAATAAGTGACTCTGCGATTTACAGGTCAACCTTCCCCCACTCTCCTTTTGCCTGTTCACTCTGTTGCATCTGTATAGGTTGTAACCTGGGATCCATATTTCGTTGTCCAAGTGATCCTTTATGTGGGTCTCTGGCATTTGCCTCTGCAAGCAGTCCATGGATGAAAGATATTTTGTTGCTCGTTACTGGATTTAAACCCTGTATATTTGCAAAGAAGAATGTCATTGGATTGATGGTATTGGTGGTACTGGGGATGACTTTTTTTTCCGGCACTAATATCTGTATCTGTTGGTTTGGAGTGGAGGTCATCGACTCTGATTCCACTCCAGAAATGACTGGATTTGGTTTACGATTTCTTCAATTTCCTGCCAGTTTTTTCCCCTTCCTGGCACTAAAAAACCTCTCCCTCTAGAGTGGCTACAGCTACCCAGGTTTTCCCCTGGTCTAGATGTTTTGTATCTCTTTGTCCCTTTAGATGGTGTGCCTGACATTTTAAGTAATAGCACTGTCTTTTCTGTACTGAAGAGGGACACATTTCAAGGTGAAAAAGCTTACTGCTGACCAGATCAGGGTTAGAAATGCAGTCAGAATTTCAAGCTTGAAACCACCAAAACATTGTTTTGCGGATTTACAGATATTTAGAATCACTTTAAACAATAGTCTCAAAACTTTAGAGATTAAATATAACACAGACTAATGAGACTGGTTTATCAGTGGTATTGTGCAGGATAAGTTGTAACAACAAACTATTAAATGATTAAATATCATGTTCAACAAACGCTATTTCTCTTGTAAAGAGATTAACAAAAGTTTACAAGATATAGCTTCTTGCATACATGCAACGAGACAAGATGATAAACCCACAGATCCTACTGTGGATACCAAACTTCCAACTCAGCATAAGAGTGTGTCTACTCCCATTAAATCGTCATCGAATGTGAAATCACATGTAGGTACTTATCAAGCTGTGAATACAACTGACAGTAAAAAGACTGTCACGCCTAAACACACTCCAAAATGTGCATTTTGTGACTGATCGCATTGGACACAGTAGTGTATTCAATACACAGCAATGGAGACACGGAAACTACGAGTTCAACAACTGAAAAGGTGTGCAAAGGAGGTAAATGTGCGTTGAAATAATAATAATAATAATAATAATAATAATAATAATAATAATAATAGTAACAATAATAATAATAATAATAATAATAATAATAATAATAATAATAATAATAATAATAATGACATACTACTGTACTTAGAAAGTCACTTGTTATCCAGAGCATTTCGAGCAAATTAGGTCAGTTTTGTCCCAGGATGCGACCCACATCAATCGACTAACACCCAGGTATTCATTTTACTGATGGGTGAACATAGACAACTGGTGTAAAGAAACACGGCTAATGTTCCTACCCTCGCTGGGGATCGAACCCAAACATCGCAGTGTAAAGCGAGAACTTTAGCCACCAGGCCGTGGAGCACTGTGGTTTTTAAGTGCAAGGGTGTACACCACATAGCTGACTCAACACTTTCGCTGGGCAATTGACTTCCACAAGACTTAATACTTGTGCTGACCAACAGCTGACTCTCACAGAAACTGGAAGTCACCAAACAACAGCACTTACGTAAGGGATAAGTCTAAATCGACTGCTTCCCAATCGCTCGAATTAGGTTACCTAATAAATTACACAAAACAAATGTGCTAACACTGTTTGATCAGTTAGATATAGCTGGTAAACAGACACATGACCTAGCCAAATTCGCTGTTGGTCTAGGAAACAGGAAAAAGACAGTGGAAATTGTGGTAGTAGATGATTTGTCTAAGTCTGCAGATCAGGGGACTAAAAGAGACAGTTACACCGCTGAAAGCAGAGAAGTTCAAATTGGCCTGTCCAGACCTACAGACAGACACTGTCAGCGCAACTGATTTAATTATTAGAAGTGATTATTATCACTGTTTTGTGCAAAATATAATAAATAAATACATATGATGTTCACTTGCTAAAAACAGCTGGAGGCCATATAATATGTAGCCCAATTCCCTTTCAAAGTGGGACAGAAGCTAATGTTGATTCAGTGGAAAATGTACTAGTTACGAGAATAACCGCTGATCATGTACCACAACAGAAATTATCATTACTGGAAGAAATGAATGAACCAGTTGATAAGTTGTGGAATTTAGATGCGATAGGTATTGATGTAAATAAACCAAGCCCACAAGAGTCTCAGACTTATAACCAATATTTGGACACTGTCAAATATAAAGATGGGCAGTATTGGGTTAGGTTACCATGGAAATTAAATCCACCACATCTGCCTAGCAATTATCGCATGGCTTTCGGACAAATGAAAGCACAACTACACGAGCTCAAAGAATCCAGAGCTCCTGACTATATATGTTAATATCATACAAGAACAGTTGGACAATGCTTTCATTGAGGAAGTAGTCGAAGACAAGTTGAAGACAGAAGCTCATTCTCCCGCACCATAGAGTCAGAAAAGATTCTGAAACCACTCCACTACGTGTTGTATACAATTACAGTGCACGTGCTAATAAAAAGATGCCGCAAGTCTTAACGACTGTCTGAGAAGCTTGGAGACGTGCTTAAAAAAATCGCACAAATCCCTATGCCTATACGACTGATATTTCCAAAGCTTTCTTAAGAGCAGTACTACAAGTAGTAGATTATACCCGATTCCTGTGGCCAGAAAATCCACATGATTCTCAGAGTCCTGTGAAAAACATATCGTTTTAAGTCTAATTTGTTTGGCGCTCATATTACCTGTTGTAACGTAATCAAATCAAATCAAATCAAATCAAGTTTATTCTCTATAAGGGTTACAATGTGGGGTTTACAGGATTTGGATATTGTGTGGTTTACATGTTATAAAATACTAATTACAGAGGGGGGCCACTAGGACATCTAGCATGGCTAGGCATTTCGGGCAGACTTAGATTAATTCTTAACATTAAATCCTTACAGATTATGGTATTAAGGCTAAGTGATTACATTATAATTTGTGAGTTTAGCAACGTGAATGCTTTTGTTTTGGCACAATACAAAGTGTCTATATTGGAGTATCATAGGCAAACTTATGACTAGTTAGGATTCATCATTTTAAGTTTAAGATTAGTATTTCTGTGTTTACAGTCAATGGATGAATGAGTGTAATTGTGAACCACCAGGTGGTTATCACGTAGTTGTCGGGGTGTATCAGGGAGATAAGATGTTTTCTAACTGTAGTTTTGAAAGTGATGAGTGTGTCTGCAGTTCTAGAGTATTCAGGGAGGGTGTTCCAGATTTTAGGTCCTTTGAAATACATTGAATTTTTGTAAAGGTTTAGTAGGACACGGGGAATATCATAGAGATGTTTGTGTCTGGTGTTATGCCTGTGGGTTCTGTCACAACTATCAAGAATGCATTTTAGGTCAAGGTTAATATTGGAATTTAAGGTCCTGTAGATGTAGATTGCACAGTAGTAAGTGTGGATGTACTGAACAGGGAGTAAGTTTAGATCTATGAAGAGTAGGGGGAAGGGTGTTGCCAGGGATGGGATTTAGTGATTATTCTTACTGCGGCTTTTTGTTGGGTTATTATTGGCTTTAGGTGAGTTGCTGCAGTTGATCCCCAAGCACAAATAGCATAGGTGAGGTATGGATATATAAGTGAAAGGTAAAGTGTGAGAAGGGCAGTTTGCGACACGTAGTATCGTATCTTGGAGAGGATCCCCACCGTTTTGGATACTTTTTTTATGTGTTGGATATGGGTGCTGAAATTTAGGTTGTTGTCGAGGTATAGGCCAAGGAATTTGCCCTCATTATGTCTGGCAATTAGAGTGTTGTCGATCTTAATGTTAAGTTGCGCAACTCCTGCTCTGCTACCAAACATAATATAGTAGGTTTTGTCAGTGTTAAGTGTAAGTTTATTGGCTGTCATCCAAGTCGATATTTTGAGCAGCTCCTCGTTAACAATGGTGTTGAGGGTGGCAAGATTAGGGTGGGAGATGACATAAGTCGTGTCGTCAGTAAAGAGAATGGATTTCAGGTGTTGGGATATGTTTGGAAGATCATTGATGTAAATGAGGAAGAGCAGGGGCCCAAGGACACTTCCCTGCGGAACTCCAGTATCAAGTGACCGTATTGATGAGGCTGTGTCTTTAAAGGTGACATACTGATACTTATTAGTTAGTTTAATATGTTTATTATGCACCCCATACCCATCCTGTGGGCGGTAGTCAAAAGATTACAGAGGTACATAATTGGTCCAGGGACTGGACTCCAAAGTTTTGATAGCTGAGCAAGTTACAGAGGTAATGAACTCACAATTTACAAAGGTAATGTACTCACAATTTACAAAGGTAATGAACTCCAGGTAGGTCTGGTCACAATCATGACAAGTTACAAAGGTATCTACAGATTACAGAAGTACGTAATGGGTCCAGGGACTGGGCCCCCAAAGTTTTGATAGCTGAACTAGGTACAAAGGTAATGAGCTCACAAGTTGCAAAGGTAATGAATTCTGTAAGAATGGTTACTTACGTTTATACATGGCTACAATCATGAACAAATTATAGTGTAATGAGCAATTCACACTTCCACACCCGGTCACAACTGTAATAAGTTATTGGTGCAAATATTGATTGTTGAGACACACACACACACACACACACACACACACACACACACACACACACACACACACACACACACACACACACACACACACACACACACACACACACACATGCACGCAACCACAAATAGGTGAGTACACACACAGACACACACACATAGATGAATAGATGAGACGGGAGAAAGAGACTACATAGCAGGTACACTTCAGTCTGGGGAACACAAAGTGGTCATTGCAGTGATGTATAATCCACCACAGAACTGCAGGAGGCCAAGAGAGGAATATGAAGAGAGCAACAGAGCAATGGTGGACACACTTGCTGAGGTGGCAAGAAGAGCTCACTCCAGCAGAGCAAAGTTGCTGGTTATGGGGGATTTCAACCACAGGGAGATTGACTGGGAAAACCTGGAGCCACATGGGGGTCCCGAAACATGGAGAGCCAGAATGTTGGACGTGGTGCTGGAAAACCTCATGCACCAACATGTTAAGGACACTACCAGAGTGAGAGGGGAGGATGAACCAGCAAGATTGGACCTTGTGTTCACCCTGGGCAGCTCAGATATTGAGGACATCAAGTATGAGAGTCCCCTAGGAGCTAGCGACCACGTGGTTCTGTGCTCTGAATATATAGTAGAGCTGCAAGTGGAGAGAATAACAGGAGTTGAATGGGAAAAGCCTGACTATAAAAGAGGGGACTACATAGGGTTGAAGAACTTCCTGCGGGAGGTCCAGTGGGACAGAGAACTGGCAGGAAAGCCAGTAAATGAAATGATGGAATATGTAACAACAAAATGCAAGGAGGCAGTGGAAAGGTTTATTCCCAAGGGCAACAGTAACAACGGGAAGACCAGAACAAGCCCCTGGTTCACCCGACGGTGTAAGGAGGCAAAAACAAAGTGCAATAGAGAATGGAAAAAGTACAGAAGGCAGAGAACACACAAAAATAGGGAGATCAGTCGCAGAGCCAGGAATGAGTACGCACAGGTAAGGCGGGAGGCCCAGCGACAGTATGAAAATGACATAGCATCGAGAATCAAGACTGACCCGAAACTGTTGTATAGCCACATCAGGAGGAAGACAACAGTCAAAGACCAGGTGATCAGATTAAGGACAGAAGGTGGAGAACTCACAAGAAATGATCAGGAGGTATGTGAGGAGCTGAACAGGAGATTTAAGGAAGTTTTTACAGTAGAGACAGGAAGGGCTGTGGGAAGACAGCACAGAAGGGAACATCAAGAGGGAATATACCAACAAGTGTTGGATGACATACGAACAACTGAGGAGGAGGTGAAGAAGCTCTTAAGTGACCTTGACACCTCAAAGGCGATGGGACCGGACAAGATCTCCCCATGGGTCCTTAGAGAAGGAGCAGAGATGCTGTGTGTGCCTCTAACCACAATCTTCAACACATCCCTTGAAACTGGGCAACTACCTGAGAAATGGAAGACAGCTAATGTAGTCCCCATATTTAAGAAAGGAAACAGAAACGAGGCACTAAACTACAGACCTGTGTCTCTGACATGTATTGTGTGCAAAGTCATGGAGAAGATTATCAGGAGGAGAGTGGTCGAACACCTGGAAAGGAACAAGATTATAAATGAAAACCAGCATGGGTTCATCACAAACCTCCTGGAGTTTTATGACAAGGTAACAGAAGTAAGACACGAGAGAGAGGGGTGGGTAGATTGCGTTTTCCTAGACTGCAGGAAGGCCTTTGACACAGTTCCCCACAAGAGATTAGTGCAGAAGCTGGAGGATCAGGCGCACGTAAAAGGGAGGGCACTGCAATGGATAAGGGAATACCTGACAGGGAGGCAGCAACGAGTCATGGTACGTGAAGAGGTATCACAGTGGGCGCCTGTTACGAGCGGGGTCCCACAGGGGTCAGTTCTAGGACCAGTGCTATTTTTGATATATGTGAACGACATGATGGAAGGAATAGACTCTGAAGTGTCCCTGTTCGCAGATGACGTGAAGTTGATGAGAAGAATTAAATCGGACGAGGATGAGGCAGGACTGCAAAGAGACCTGGACAGGCTGGACATGTGGTCCAGCAACTGGCTTCTCGAATTCAATCCAGCCAAATGCAAAGTCATGAAGATTGGGGAGGGGCAAAGAAGATCGCAGACAGAGTATAGGCTAGGTGGACAAAGACTACAGACCTCACTCAGGGAGAAAGACCTTGGGGTGACCATAACACCGAGCACATCACCGGAGGCACACATCAACCAAATAACCGCTGCAGCATACGGGCGCCTGGCAAACCTGAGAATAGCGTTCCGATACCTTAATAAGGAATCGTTCAAGACACTGTACACTGTGTATGTTAGGTCCATACTGGAGTATGCAGCTCCAGTCTGGAACCCACACCTGGTCAAACACGTCAAGAAATTAGAGAAAGTACAAAGGTTTGCAACAAGGCTAGTCCCAGAGCTCAAGGGAATGTCGTACGAGGAAAGGTTAAGGGAAATCGGACTGACGACACTGGAGGACAGAAGGGTCAGGGGAGACATGATAACGACATACAAGATACTGCGGGGAATAGACAAGGTGGACAGAGATAGGATGTTCCGGAGAGGGGACACAGGGACAAGGGGTCACAACTGGAAGCTGAAGACTCAGACGAGTCACAGGGACGTTAGGAAGTATTTCTTCAGTCATAGAGTTATCAGCAAGTGGAATAGCCTAGCAAGTGAAGTAGTGGAGGCAGGAACCATACATAGTTTTAAGAAGAGGTATGACAAATCTCAGGAAGCAGAGAGAGAGAGAGGATCCAGTAGCGATCAGTGAAGAGGCGGGGCCAGGAGCTGAGTCTCGACCCCTGCAACCACAATTAGGTGAGTACAATTAGGTGAGTACACACACACACACACACACACACACACACACACACACACACAATTAGGTGAGTACACACACACACACACTCACCCACCCACCCACACACACACACACACACACACACACACCCAGCAGTGGTATGATAAAGCTCACGGCTCGGGGAGAGTGACCTAGTAGCGATCAGTGAAGAGGCGGGGCCAGGAGCTCGGACTCGACCCCCGCAACCTCAACTAGGTGAGTACAACTAGGTGAGTACCATTAGGTGAGTACACACACACACACACACACACACACACACACACAATTAGGTGAGTACACACACACACACACACACACAATTAGGTGAGTACACACACACACACACACACACACACACACACACACACACACACACTCAATTAGGTGAGTACACACACGCAATTAGAAAGGTAGGATTTAAAATAAGCAAGTGCATGGCCTCTTATACCATAGTGGTCAAGTTTGTGGAGTAGGATGCCTTGGTCTACTGTGTCAAAAGCTTTTCTTAGGTCAATAAAATTTCCTAGCGGATATTCCTTATGTTCCAATGCTGTGTAAAGCAGGTCTAGCATTTTTATAATTGCATCATTAGTGCTTTCATTTTTCCTGAATCCAAATTGGCAGGGGTTGAGTATGTTTTGTGCCGTTATAAATTAATATAGTCTCCTGTGCACGAGTTTCTCGAATATTTTGGATAGCAATGGTAAGTTTAATATTGGCCTATAGTTTTTTACATCTGTAGGGTAACCTCCTTTATGTTACGTATAGTAACAAGTGACCTATCCTTTCTGGGGTAACATAATGTGACATATTGTGACAATGCGACCCATGTTTCTTATTATAACATAATGTGACATATTCTGCACTTATAACATTACAATTCATGATAAAAGTCGTAGACAAAATGTGATCCATGCTGCCCGCGGTAACAATGTGACGCAAGATGCGTGACGCAAGATGCGTGTGGCCCTGTACTGTGACAAATGTTGTCTGTGACAACACAATGTTACACCTTGTGCCTGTGATAACATAATGTGTCCATGCTATTTGTTGAAACATAACGTGACCGTGTTATCTTAGGTAACATAACGTTACCCACGTCAACAATGGTAACATTGTATGACCAATGCTGCATATGGTAACACACTGCATGGGAACGATTAAAGTGGTCATTGCTGATTGTGGTAGCACAATGTGACCCATACTGCCTATAGTCAAATGAGGTCACACGTGTTGTCCCTTAACGAAATGTGACCTATGATGCCGGTTGTAACATAATGTGACCCAATACTGTCTATATTAACGTTTTGATTTGACCCTACAGACTTGTACACAGGGAATCAGGGTCATCCACAGGATCAGAGACAGAGGAAGAGGTCATTACTGAGACCTTAGGTCACTCTAAGAATAGTTTAATCTGATTAATATGGTAGACCTTACCTGTGTTAGGTGTATCAGGAGGTGCTACCATGTAGTTTAAATCAGGATTCTTTTTGATTACCTGCATCCGTCCCATAAACCTTGCTTTCAAGGTATACCTCGAGTATACCTAGAGAGGGTTTCGGGGTTCAATGCCCCCGCGATTCGGTCTGAGATCAGTCCTCGTGGTGGATCAGGGTCTGATCAACTAGGCTGTTACTGCTGGCCGCACGAAAGCTGACGTACAAACCACAGCCCGGCTGGTCAGGTACTGACTTTAGGTGCCTGTCCAGTGCCTTCTTGAAGTCAGCCAGGGGTCTATTGGTAATCCCCCTTATGTATGCTGGGAGGCAATTGAACAGTCTTGGGCCCCTGAAACTTACTATGTTGTCTCTCAGTGTACTCGTGGCGCCCCTACTTCTCATTGGGGGAATGTCGAATCTCTTTTGCTTTCATAGGGAGTGATTTTCGTGTGCAAGTCTGGTACTAATCTCTCTAGGATTTTTCATGTGTATATGTTCATGTATCTCTCTGGCCTGCATTCCAGGGAATACAATTCAATGGCCTTCAACCATTCCCAGTAATTTAGGTGCCTTATCGTATTTATATGTGCCGTGAAAGTTCTTTGTACACTCTCCAGGTTAGCAATTTCGCCTGCCTTGAAGGGGGGCAGAGGGCAGGTGTGACCTGTCATGACACAGACTTTCTTCCCTCAGTTTTTGCTGCGGTACTGTCCTCACCCCACATGTTATCGTAAAACAAGAATTTACGCAATGTGTCCCAGACATTTAAGAGCAACCATAGCTCCAGAACCTCCCAGTCATCAAAGTTGGAACTTATGTCTTTCTTACTCGAGGTCAGTGGCGTTTTCTATGCAATATTGGTAAACTGACTTTTGGTTATTGGGAGTTTCCAGTCTCGGTTTTTCTAACAGGACAACGTTTGCAAGTACGAAAGTTACTCCATACGTACCAACAATGCAGATATTACCAGCGTTTTGGCCATCCAGCAAAATGTAGATTAGTAACGGAATACCCAGTCTGTGGGGCAGCTGACCACAAAAACCTTCCTGAAAGAACTACCCCCCCCCCCACTTTCCTAAACTGTAAGGAGCTCACTCTGCAAATTCCTGACATTGCCGTAATTCAAACAATAATAAGCATAGGTTTACCTACCTGGATGTTGTTCAGAGGGACGACCTCCCCGCGGCCCAGACCTTGAACCAGCCTTCACTTAATACAATCTCTGGAAGTGTCAGAGATTCTAAATGTACGTGTTTTATTATGTTTTAAGAAATATTTTTCTGGACTTAATAGCCTCACGGTAAGTGAATATTATTAATAATAATAATAATAATAATAATAATAATAATAATAATAATAATAATGAACATTATTTTAAGAGGTGTATTTTCAAATTTTACGCATATCCAGGCTGAGCTTATACTTTATTCACAGGAAGAATGGAGAAGGGAAAGAGGAAGAAGAAAGGAGACATAGAGATCACCAAGAATGTTGTGGCTGAGAGAGAAAACGGACGTGAGAATAGTGACACTGAACCTCCTGGGAAAATAAAACAAAGGAAAACTGGAAGCAGAATTAAGGAACAAATGAAAGTAAGAGGTGGACGTCGTGATAGAAATAATAATCTTGACTATCAAATAAAAACCAGGAAGAGTCAAGGAGGCAAGAAAATAAATAATAAAAGGAAAAAGGGAAATAAAAAGAGTGTAATCAAGACGAAGGAAAACACTGAATATGGTGAAGAAATAAGAAAGCAGTTTAAAAAGACGAATGAAGGAAAGATGAAAAAAGACAGAAGAGTTAATAGGAAAATTAGGAAAGATATTAAGAAATATTGGATAAAGAATAAAGACAATATTATCAGGAAAGAAAAAGAGAAGAGTGCAGAAATGACTCAGAGTTTTCCAGATTTTCACGGGATAGTCGACATTAATTCAAGAAAAGGAGAGAAGAAAGAAAAAAAGTGGATGAGAAAAGGCGATGAAATATATAGACAACATAAATTTAAAAAATTAGAAAAGAAAGAACGTCTTCAAAAAAGTAAGAAGAAAAATGTCAAGAAAAAAATATCGAACGAAAACAAGTCCCATAGAGACAGCGACAAGGATAAAGAAGGGAAGAAAATACACAAGGAGAGGAAGAGAACTAGCGGAAAGTCTAGTAGACACAGCAACAGTTGGAGACGCAAGAAGATCAAAGAGAAAAAAGGCCCCGGTGGGAAGGTTGGTGGACAGCCTGGCAGAGACCCCTACGACCGGGCACACAAGGCAATGACACACTGGAAAGGCCTCAGTAGAAAAACTGGCGGCAAACCCTGCAGGAACTGCAAAAGAATAAGTCACAATTGGAATAAACTCGACGAGAAGAAAGCCGAAAAGGAATCCAGAAAGAGCAAATCGAAATCCCACGACAGAAGGAAAAGTAGTGGGAAAACTGACTTAGTTAAGAAGAAGAGGATGAAGGTGAGAAGGAAGAAGACTCATAACAAAGGACATTCCATAGAGAAAGAATCCAGTCATGAAGACGACTACTGCATGAAACAAGTGAAAGCTTGCCAGAGGTTCGGCGGCAGCTGCCTGGGCAAGGGCAAGAAATGTAAGCACATCTTAAAGACGTTTCGGTTCGGTTCCTGCCATCCTTGCAAGTGTTGTAAAAACAGTAAGTGCTTTATTTAGTTCGTACTGTAGTGAACCTGTGTACTGTGTTATTGAGAAACATCCAAAGACAGCACATTAGGTGTTTTGTAAAGTTAGTGAGAAACGCAAGCTCTTGTCGTAGTCGTAGAAACGAGAAAAGTGTTTTGATTATCGTTGCATCTGTAATAAAGAATATTAAATTTCAAGAAGTCTTGTAGCTCCTTTAGAAACTCTACCTATTTAATGAAGACGGACTTTTTAAATTCGTCTTTCTCTTCTCAACAGCTTAAATCTATGAAATGAAAATTGGGTTACTTAGACCCGTATGAGCTGAAACAAACCCAAAAGTCTTGAATAAGTTGAAAATAGTAGAAACTGGCTTAGTCAAGATGTTTTCAAATGATAAAGTGTTTAATTATCACTTACATACCTTTATTTTTTGCTATCTTAGCCTCAGACTTGTCTATGGAGATGCTCATCTCTTTCTGAGAGAACTTATGTCAAATATTCAGTATTCAGGAAATACATAACTTGACCTGACCTTGGCTGTCTCCTCATCTCTCAATGCTTTGACCTCTTTGCTGGTTATCAACCTGCTTCTACTCATTCGCAACAATTTAATCGGATCCGAACATCGTCCAGTTTTCATTTATTACATGCTGACTTCTGGTGACTTGTTGCAGAGACGGTGTTTTCAATTTTATTATTTACATTTCTAGTCGAAGATTGAGACACTTATGCAGCATATGGGAATCTTTATTCAGGAAACGTTTCGCCATACAGTGGCTTCATCAGTCCAATACAAAGAGGAAGGCGTAAGGAGAGGAGGAGAATGAGGTAATCAGTCCCTCAACCTGGAGACGATGTGTTCAGTCCATCAATCTTGTAGAATGTACAGCATAGGGCCGTAGATGTGGCTTATATACTGTAGTGAGGTGACGTGAAGCAGATGGAGGCGGGGTCATAGTGGTACCATCCACTAGTCGAAGTAGGTCATCGTCCAAAGGTTGAACAAGTGTTGAAGAATTCTTTGTAACAAGACCCCATGATGCTGCCGTGTCTGACAGTTGTGATGAATGGTTTGGAAAACCGACAAGTTGAAGATTGAGACTGAACACATCGACTCCAGGTTGAGGGACTGATTACCTCATTCTCCTCCTCTCCTTACGCCTTCCTCTTTGTATTGGACTGATGAAGCCACTGTGTGGCGAAACGTTTCCTGAATAAAGATTCCCATATGCTGCATAAGTGTCTCAATCTTCAACTTGTCGGTTTTCCAAACCATTCATCACATTTCTAGTCATTTACCATTTGCCAAAAAATGAAAAAGCCTGTCAAAAAACATTAATAAGGATAAATCCTCTAGTTTATATCTGAGAACTAGTTTAAAAGTAAGTTCCTCTGCTTAACGATGAATATTTTTTTTATTTTTTTTTTCACTAGCTTGTAAAGCGAAAAAGAAATGCAGGATTGTTGGCGGATCCTGCAGAAAGTCTTGTGTGAAGGAAGAAAGGGAGGTGAAGAAAGGCTGCAAAGGTGGAAAATGCAAGTGTTGCGCACCAGGTGAGGCCCCTGACCTGTTGGTAGGTTGATCAAAAAATGAAAAACATTGATCATCGCTCATTTAATAACAGCTGATTTACCAAGAGTGTGCCAAGTATAATTCAATTGACAATCTGAACTGTAGCAATTGCATATATAAGAGTCACATTGCTTAAGACTTTTATTTATCAAGTTATTAGAAGTGATTTAATTCCCCTAAACTCTCTTTGACTGTATAATAATAATAATAATAATAATAATAATAATAATAATAATAATAATAATAATAATAACAACAACAACAACAACAACAACAACAACAACAACAACAACAACAACAACAACAACAACAACAACAACAACAACAACAACAACAACAACAACAACAACAACAACAACAACAACAACAACAACAACAACAACAACAACAACAACAACAACAACAACAACAACAATAATTGAGCTGAGATTTATGTCCATCGTTTAGGAAAAAGAAGTGAAACCAAACAAAGTAATTAGTATTAGCCCGCCCACATATGAGACGACATTGCTGAGTCTTTCCTACTCCAGAGTGTTACGTCGACAAGAAGTGTAAGAAGAAAGGAGGCACCTGCAAAAAACAGTGTTCATCGGGTGAGCAGAGGATCAAGAAGGGTTGTCGACAAGCTGACTGTCGTTGCTGTGTTCCTTCTCACAGTTAGTACCAGTGTCCCTAAGTTATGGATGAGATGACTGCTGTTGCTGTGTTCCTTCTCACAGTTAGTACCAGTGTCCCTAAGTTATGGATGAGATGACTGCTGTTGCTGTGTTCCTTCTCACAGTTAGTACCAGTGCCCCTAAGTTGTGGAGGAGATGACTGCTGTTGCTGTGTTCCTTTTCATAGTTATTACCAGTGTCCCTAAGTTGTGGAGGAGATGACTGCTGTTGCTGTGTTCCTTCTCACAGTTAGTACCAGTGCCCCTAAGTTGTGGAGGAGATGACTGCTGTTGCTGTGTTCCTTTTCATAGTTATTACCAGTGCCCCTAAGTTGTAGATGAGATGACTGCTGTTGCTGTGTTCCTTCTCACAGTTAGTACCAGTGCCCCTAAGTTGTGGAGGAGATGACTGCTGTTGCTGTGTTCCTTTTCATAGTTATTACCAGTGTCCCTAAGTTGTGGAGGAGATGACTGCTGTTGCTGTGTTCCTTCTCACAGTTAGTACCAGTGCCCCTAAGTTGTGGAGGAGATGACTGCTGTTGCTGTGTTCCTTTTCATAGTTATTACCAGTGTCCCTAAGTTGTGGAGGAGATGACTGCTGTTGCTGTGTTCCTTCTCACAGTTAATACCAGTGTGCTTAAGTTGTGGAGGAGATGACTGCTGTTGCTGTGTTCCTTCTCACAGTTAGTACCAGTGCCCCTACGTTATGGATGAGATGACTGTTGTTGCTGTGTTCTTTCTCACAGTTAGTACCAGTGCCCCTAAGTTATGGATGAGATGACTGCCATTGCCGTGTTCTTTCTCACAGTACCAGTGCCCCTAAGTTATGGATGAGATGACTGCTGTTGCTGTGTTCTTTCTCACAGTTAGTACCAGTGCCCCTAAGTTATGGATGAGATGACTGTTGTTGCTGTGTTCTTTCTCACAGTTAGTACCAGTGCCCCTAAGTTATGGATGAGATGAGTGCTGTTGCTGTGTTCTTTCTCACAGTTAGTACCAGTGCCCCTAAGTTATGGATGAGATGACTGCTGTTGCTGTGTTCTTTCTCGCAGTTAGTACCAGTGCCCCTAAGTTATGGATGAGATGACTGCTGTTGCTGTGTTCCTTCTCACAGTTAATACCAGTGTGCCTAAGTTGTGGAGGAGATGACTGCTGTTGCTGTGTTCCTTCTCACAGTTAGTACCAGTGCCCCTAAGTTGTGGAGGAGATGACTGCTGTTGCTGTGTTCCTTCTCACAGTTAATACCAGTGTGCCTAAGTTGTGGAGGAGATGACTGCTGTTGCTGTGTTCCTTCTCACAGTTAGTACCAGTGTTCCTAAGTTGTGGAGGAGATGACTGCTGTTGCTGTGTTCCTTCTCACAGTTAGTACCAGTGCCCCTACGTTATGGATGAGATGACTGTTGTTGCTGTGTTCCTTCTCACAGTTAGTACCAGTGCCCCTACGTTATGGATGAGATGACTGCTGTTGCTGTGTTCCTTCTCACAGTTAGTACCAGTGCCCCTAAGTTATGGATGAGATGACTGCCATTGCCGTGTTCTTTCTCACAGTACCAGTGCCCCTAAGTTGTGGATGAGATGACTGCTGTTGCTGTGCTCCTTCTCCCAGTTAATACCAGTGTCCCTAAGTTGTGAAGGAGATAACTGCTGTTGCTGTGTTCCTTCTCACAGTTAGTATCCATGAGTTTAATGTACCGAGAAGGAATCATTCACAGGGGTTATAAAATTCTTATGCAGCAAGACAACAACGTGTATGCAAGTATATTTTTATGAATGAATATATTCATGTGTGTATATATGTACTCACCTAATTGTATTCACCTAATTGTATTCACCTAATTGTATTCACCTAATTGTATTCACCTAATTGTGGTTGCAGGGGTCGAATGAGAGCTTCAGGCCCCGTCTCTTCACTGGTCGCTACTATATGTATGTATGTAGGTATGAATGTACGTATGTACTCACCTAATTGTGGTTACGGGGGTCGAGACTCAGCTCCTGGCCCCGCCTCTTCACTGACCGCTACTGGGTCCTCCCTCTTCCTGCTCCATGAGCTTTATCATACCTCGTCTTAAAACTATGTATGGTTCCTGCCTCCACTACATCGCTTGCAAGACTATTCCACTTCCTAACTACTCTGTGGCTGAAGAAATACTTCCTAACATCCCTCTGACTCATCTGAGTCTTCAGCTTCCAATTGTGACCCCTTGTTTCTGTGTCCCATCTCTGGAACATCCTGTCTCTGTCGACCTTGTCTATTCCACGCAGTATTTTGTATGTCGTTATCATGTCTCCCCTGACCCTCTTGTCCTCCGGTGTCGTCAGACCGATTTCCCTTAACTTTTCTTCATAGGACATTCCTCTTAGCTCTGGAACTAGCCTTGTTGCAAACCTTTGCACTTTCTCTAATTTTTTGACGTGTTGACCAGGTGTGGGTTCCAAACTGGTGCTGCGTACTCCAGTATGGGCCTGACGTACAGAGTGTATAAAGTCTTGAACGATTCCTTACTGAGGTACCGGAACGCTATTCTCGGGTTTGCCAAGCGCCCATATGCCGCAGCAGTTATCTGGTTAATGTGTGCTTCTGGCGATGTACTCAGTATTATACTCACTAGGAGTGAGTATAATACTGAGTACATCGCCAGAAGCGATGAGTGAGGTTTGCAGTCTTTGGCCTCCTAGCCTATACTCTGTCTGCGGTCTTCTTTGCCCTTCTCCGATCTTCATGACTTTGCATTTGACGGGGTTAAATTCTAGGAGCCAGTTGCTGGACCACGCATCCAGCCTGTCCAGGTCTCTTTGTAGACCTGTCTGGTCCGCAATTGATTTAATTCTCCTCATTAACTTCACATCGTCTGCAAACAGGGACACTTCTGAGTCTATCCCTTCCGTCATGTCGTTCACATATACCAAGTATAGTACTGGTCACAGGACTGATCCCTGTGTGACCCCGCTCGTCACAGGTGCCCACTGTGATACCTCATCACGGACCATGATTCGCTGTTGCCTCCCTGTTAGGTATTCTTTGATCCATTGCAGTGCCCTTCTTGTTACATGTGCCTGATCCTCTAGCTTCTGTACTGATCTCTTGTGAAGAACTGTGTAGAAGGCCTTCTTGCAGTCCAAGAAAATGCAATCAACCCACCCCTCCCTCTCATTTCTTACTTCAGTTACCTTGTCATAAAACTTTAGTAGGTAACACAGGATTTGCCTTCCATAAATCCGTGCTGGCTGTCGTTTATAATCTTGTTCCGCTTCAGGTGCTCCACCACTCTCCTGATAATCTTCTCCATGACTTTGCATACTATACACGTCAGTGACACTGGTCTATAATTTAGTGTTTCATTTCTGTCTCATTTCGTAAAGATGGGGACTACATTTGCCATCTTCCATAATTCAGGTAGTTGCCCAGTTTCAAGGGAAGTGTTGAAGATTTTTGTTAGTGGCACGCACAGTGTCTCTGTTCCCTCTCTATGGACCCACAGAGAGATGTCCGGTCCCATTGCCTTTGAGGTATCAAGGTCACTTAGGAGCTTCTTCACCTCCTCACCTTGTTGGTGTACCCCACTGTTTTGTCTTCCAAGTGTCCCTTCAGCCTCAACCGTAAATACTTCCTGAAATCTGATGTTAAGCTCCTCACATAATTCTTGGTCATTTCTTGTGAACTCCCCACCTTCTTTCCTCAGCCTGATTACCTAGTCTCTGACTGCTGTCTTCCTCCTGATGTGGCTGTAAAGAAGTTTCGGGTCAGACTTGACTTTCAATGTCATGTCGTTTTCATACTGTATGCATGTATGTATGTATGTATGTATGTATGTGCGTTAACCTTTGTGTTTACATAAATGTACGAAGTTATACTTGGGCGAAACTCGGACGTGAAGCTGTGAGAATCTATATTGCCATTCTGGCTGCGAACTATAAGAAATGAGTTTATAAAATATAAAGTTATATATACATAATTACAACGTATTTAAAGAGATTATATGATTTTACACACATAAGATTAGCCTTTGTGGTTGTGTTTAATAACGAATTTAACAGGCAAACATGCGTATGACTTGAAAAGTCATCTTGAAATTGATGACTCAGACTCACTGAAGGTATACAATATTTGCTTCTTTATTAACATGTATACAGAACTGTATACATGTTAATAAACAGTAGGGAACCCATAAATAATTGTGTAATGTAAAAACTCCTAGCGAAATTTTAATATCATCCATTAGCATACTCCAGCATACCGAAATCGCAACCAATGGTATCTCACAGTAGCTCACAAAACTGAAGTTGGTTTAAAATAATTTTACATAATAAAATGCCGTTTTCTTGAACAGTTGTCATTATTTTATACCAGTCTACAGCAGCTTATAAAAATAATCACATGAAAGTTACGACACATGTGCAACATCTGGATATCTTTATTGTAGACGTTTCGCCATCCAGTGGCTTTATCAATACAGATTCTAGGGCATAATTGGAAGACAGTAGAACTATATACAAAAGATGAGGTAATCAGTCCCTCAGCCTTGGAGTTAGTGTTCACAGCATCGTGGTGGAGGAGAATCTGGAGCAAAGGCAAGAAGACTGACGGTTATATAGGCGTCAGTGGATAAGGACGTGCAGCAGACGAGGGCATAGTCACTGGTAGGCGGGATTCCCCAGTGGAAGTAGGTCCTACCCAAAGAGATGGGTTAGTTGTAGCAGCCGTGAAGAAGGTCTTGTAGATGTCCTCTGAACCAAGATGCCATGATGTTGCATTGTCTGACAAGTTGTGCAAGAAAGGTATAAAATACCCATCTCTTTGGGAAGGACCTACTTCCACTGGGGAATCCCGCCTACCAGTGACTATGCCCTCGTCTGCTGCCCGTCCTGATCCACTGACGCCTATATAACCGCCAGTCTTCTTGCCTTTGCTCCAGATTCTCCTCCACCACGATGCTGTGAACACTAACTCCAAGGCTGAGGGACTGATTACCTCATCTTTTGTATATAGTTCTACTGTCTTCCAATTATGTCCTAGAATCTGTATTGATAAAGCCACTGGATGGCGAAACGTCTACAATAAAGATATCCAGATGTTGCACATGTGTCCTAACTTTCATATTGTTGGTATTTTATACCTTTCTTGCACAAATAATCACAGTTCGAGTGTACTGACCATTGCATCGTAGTATGAAGTGTCGTTGCACATAAATTTATATCATTACATGCTGCTTTGCAGGCTGCAGTGCGAAGAAGTGTAAGCAGCAGGGAGGTGTGTGCAAGACGAGATGCTCTGACGATGATAAAAGGAACAGTAAAGGTTGCCGGGGCTCAAACTGCCATTGCTGCGTTAAAACACGTCAGTAACTACCTCAGTGTTCCATTGCTGAATAGTGTAAATTTATTGATTAAATGCAAAATGTATTGTCACCAATGTGCGTGATTGCTTTTTCTAAGTTGAATCAGTAATTTATACTGAAGTGTTTTCATCTTTCCCTAGTAAATACTAGCATTAATATTAAAACTGTGTCGCCTTCAATCACTATTATATCTAGTACTTATGGTGTGATGTTTAGTTTCAGGTGAGTTTTTTTGTTTGAGATGTTACATGAACAAGTTGTCATCAAAATAAGGATGTTTTATTGTTATATTAACACATTTAATTAAGGGTAAACGCCAAACCCTCAGAAGGAATACTCTGAACTCACAGTTGGTCATGCATCGCCTGGGGAATGGAAGACAGTACGTTTGATATGAGTAAAGGCAGGACAAGGGCATTTGATCCAAGGAATTGCATCTCACCGGCATCAAGAATGAATTAAAATATTTGCAAATGTCCTGTATTTTGAATAACAGCTGTATAAGAACTGCCATACCAGCGATCAATTGCTAACCTTACAAGGCGACCAGTGAGTATGTCTTAGCATCGATTGCATCATTCTTATTAGTTGACCGGAATATACTCAGAAAACTGCTGTGCTCAATTTGCACTCTTCAAGTGTCTTTGTAAGAAGTAGAGTTCCTTTTGTCGTGATTGCAACCATGATTGCCCTCCCGATTATTCAGAGGAATCTTTAATCAAATTGCGAGGAACACCATGCATGTGACATCAGTTGTGGTGTGTGTAAATCTCGGTGTGAGTACTCTGAACATGAAGTCAACAGCGGCTGTAGCGGTTCTGGTTACAAGTGCTGCAGAAGACGTCACAATCCTCACACTCACCCGGCTGTTATGCTGCGACCTGAAACAGAGAGCGTGTCTCGGACGTCTACGCAGCACTCCTGTTTGCGCTGTGACTGTCTGCTACAATAGTCTCTTTACATTTGTAAAAGCTCTGTATTAATGGGGCTTAAAGCCACTTGTGAACTGTAGCGAATAAATCCTCCTCTACTTGTATATGTCGTGGATCCCACGACAATTCTTAGCAGAAGTTAAGACGGAAAAACATATGAATAACTCGTAAATATAAACAAGGCGGAGGTTTAGAGATACAAAAAACAAAAAAAAACATACAATTTACTTAATAATAAACACACAAACATGAAGTACTAGAAGAATCAAAACAAATAAAAAGTAAAAACTGAATTATAAAAGTGAATCAAAGATAAGATATGCAAATATACAAGAGCAGCAACAGGTACGACTCCACTGGTGACGTTGTAGACAGTTTCTGTTCCACAGTAGACGAAGGTAACTTGAATAACTCTTTTATAGATGTTGCAGAATATGGTCTCCACCATACATTACAAAAACATACATCAGTCGTATAAAAATGAAAGGTGTACGGCAATTAACACAGTGTCGAGTAGCTGAGCAACCAAGCTGGTGTGGACCGTGATATGACGAGGTGAACCAGGCTGGCTGGAGTCTCGGAGGTGACGAGTGACTACAGACAGTTCCCAGAATGACTCAGGACCACAGTCTGTTCACAGAAGATATGGCTGAAGGTTAAGTAGATTAAATCCACGACTTTTTGAAGTCTGCAGCCTATAATGAGAACCTTCAAAACTAGGGATGCCAAGCCCATGATGGCACTCTTCAGGTCACTTGTTCTATCTAGGCTGGAATATTGCTGCACACTAACAGCATCTTTCAAGGCAGGTGAAATTGCTGACCTAGAAAATGTACAGAGAACCTTCACGGCGCGCATAACGGAGATAAAACACCTCAATTACTGGGAGCGCTTGAGGTTCCTAAACCTGTATTCCCTGGAACGCAGGCGGGAGAGATACATGATTATATACACCTGGAAAATCCTAGAGGGACTAGTACCGAACTTGCACACGAAAATCACTCACTACGAAAGCAAAAGACTTGGCAGACGATGCAACGTCCCCCCAATGAAAAGCAGGGGTGTCACTAGCACGTTAAGAGACCATGCAATAAGTGTCAGGGGCCCGAGACTGTTCAACTGCCTCCCAGCATACATAAGGGGGATTACCAACAGACCCCTGGCAGTCTTCAAGCTGGCACTGGACAAGAACCTAAAGTCGGTTCCTGATCAGCCGGGCTGTGGCTCGTACGTTGGTTTGCGTGCAGCCAGCAGTAACAGCCTGGTTGATCAGGCTCTGATCCACCAGGAGGCCTGGTCACAGACCGGGCCGCGGGGGCGTTGACCCCCGGAACTCTCTCCAGGTTGCTTCCAGGTATATGATTCCTCGTAGAACCCTCCTCAAGGTGGATAGATGGAGCCTCTGAGAGATAAGGACAAGATGATTTTCAATTTCTGTGGCAACTTTAAGAAGGCTTGAAATTCTAGCAGCGGCAACCCTAAGAACGGGAACCGGGTCTGGAGAGCACTTGTCATTCAGTTCCCGAACTTTTTCCAAACTGCTCTCATAACGGAAGCGACGGTAGAAAAATAATCCTGCCACAAAGTTTTAATTCAGTTTAAAATGTTTGTTATGCCCCCCATACCCATCCTGTGGGCGGTAGTCACCACATACCCATCCTGTGGGCGGTAGTCACCACATACCCATCCTGTGGGCGGTAGTCACCACATACCCATCCTGTGGGTGGTAGTCACCACATACCCATCCTGTGGGCGGTAGTCACCACATACCCATCCTGTGGGCGGTAGTCACCCCATACCCATCCTGTGGGCGGTAGTCACCACATACCCATCCTGTGGGCGGTAGTCACCACATACCCATCCTGTGGGCGGTAGTCACCCCATACCCATCCTGTGGGCGGTAGTCACCACATACCCATCCTGTGGGCGGTAGTCACCACATACCCATCCTGTGGGCGGTAGTCACCCCATACCCATCCTGTGGGCGGTAGTCACCACATACCCATCCTGTGGGCGGTAGTCACCACATACCCATCCTGTGGGCGGTAGTCACCACATACCCATCCTGTGGGCGGTAGTCACCACATACCCATCCTGTGGGCGGTAGTCACCACATACCCATCCTGTGGGCGGTAGTCACCACATACCCATCCTGTGGGCGGTAGTCACCACATACCCATCCTGTGGGCGGTAGTCACCACATACCCATCCTGTGGGCGGTAGTCAAAAGATTACAAAGGTACATAATGGGTCCAGTGACTGGACCCCAAAGTTATGATAGCTGAACTAGTTACAAAGGTAATGAACTCCAGGTAGATCTGGTCACTAATCATGGCAAGTTACAGAGGTAATGAATCAGCTTCACTCCTATACATGGTTACAGTCATGAACAAATTATAAAGTAATGAACCACTGATACGTCCACACCTGGTCACAATTGTAATGAGTTATAAATACAAATATTAAGTGGGTCATACACACACACGAGGGCGCACCCACACACATATGCACACGAGCGTACAAATATATGCATACACACAAGCACCCACACACACACACACACATACACACACACACACACACACACACACACACACACACACACACACACACACACACACACACACACACACACACACACACACACACACACACACACAATCATGGAGAAGATTATCAGAAGAGTGGTGGAACACCTAGAAAGGAATGATCTCATCAACAGCAGCCAACATGGTTTCAGGGACGGGAAATCCTGTGTCACAAACCTACTGGAGTTCTATGACATGGTGACAGCAGTAAGACAAGAGAGAGAGAGGGGTGGGTGGATTGCATTTTCTTGGACTGCAAGAAGGCGTTTGACACAGTTCCACACAAGAGATTGGTGCAAAAACTGGAGGACCAAGCAGGGATAACAGGGAAGGCACTACAATGGATCAGGGAATACTTGTCAGGAAGACAGCAGCGAGTCATGGTACGTGGCGAGGTGTCAGAGTGGGCACCTGTGACCAGCGGGGTCCCGCAGGGGTCAGTCCTAGGACCAGTGCTGTTTCTGGTATTTGTGAACGACATGACGGAAGGAATAGACTCTGAGGTGTCCCTGTTTGCAGATGACGTGAAGTTGATGAGAAGAATTCACTCGATCGAAGACCAGGCAGAACTACAAAGGGATCTGGACAGGC
Source organism: Cherax quadricarinatus (assembly GCF_038502225.1). Classification (NCBI taxonomy): domain Eukaryota; kingdom Metazoa; phylum Arthropoda; class Malacostraca; order Decapoda; family Parastacidae; genus Cherax; species Cherax quadricarinatus. The sequence continues at coordinate 39,977,750 of NC_091313.1, forward strand.
TGCAGACCTGGTCCAGCAATTGGCTCCTGGAGTTCAATCCCACCAAGTGCAAAGTCATGAAGATTGGGGAAGGGCAAAGAAGGCCGCAGACGGAGTACAGTCTAGGGGGTCAGAGACTACAAACCTCACTCAAGGAAAAAGATCCTGGGGTGAGTATAACACCAGGCACATCTCCTGAAGCGCACATCAACCAAATAACTGCTGCAGCATATGGGCGCCTAGCAAACCTCAGAACAGCATTCCGACATCTTAATAAGGAATCATTCAGGACCCTGTACACCGTGTATGTTAGGCCCATATTGGAGTATGCGGCACCAGTTTGGAACCCACACCTAGCCAAGCACGTGAAGAAACTAGAGAAAGTGCAAAGGTTTGCAACAAGACTAGTCCCAGAGCTAAGAGGTATGTCCTACGAGGAGAGGTTAAGGGAAATCAACCTGACGACACTGGAGGACAGGAGAGATAGGGGGGACATGATAACGACATACAAAATACTGAGAGGAATTGACAAGGTGGACAAAGACAGGATGTTCCAGAGATTGGACACAGTAACAAGGGGACACAGTTGGAAGCTGAAGACACAGATGAATCACAGGGATGTTAGGAAGTATTTCTTCAGCCACAGAGTAGTCAGTAAGTGGAATAGTTTGGGAAGCGATGTAGTGGAGGCAGGATCCATACATAGCTTTAAGCAGAGGTATGATAAAGCTCACGGCTCAGGGAGAGTGACCTAGTAGCGATCAGTGAAGAGGCGGGGCCAGGAGCTCGGACTCGACCCCCGCAACCTCAACTAGGTGAGTACAACTAGGTGAGTACACACACACACACACACACACACACATACACACACACACACACACACACACACACACACACACACACACACACACACACATACACACACACACACACACACACACACACACACACACACACACACACACACACACACACACACACATACACACACACACACACACACACACACACACACACACACACACACACACACACACACACACACACACACATGCACACATGTGGTAATGCTTTATTTACAGCTAGCAAAGTCAGGGTATTTCTCCAGAATGGTCTGCAATATACCACTGTGGATAAAATACTTAGCCATTTCTTGAACATTTCTGAGTGAGTTGTCTCTAAATTCATTAATTTAATCACACTCCAGTACATAATGACACAAGGTGTGACAATAGTCCATCTGGCAAAGTTTACATTTCGTTTGGTCTACATCTGGTGGTGGTAATTTAACCTGCCAAAGATACTTGTAACCCAGCCGGAGCCGGGCAGTAGTGACATCCAAGTCTGCTTATCTTGTTGGATGCACCATAGACATGTGGCTCCTCGTGCATGATGGAATGATGATAGATGGACTGACTTGTGTCATTCTCCCTAAGTCTTAAGTCAATAAAGTTCAATTGAAGTTCTTTTCCTATTATTGTTCTCAACTGACAGCTCAAGATTGTAATCTACTCCCTCTTTGAAAGTATACAGCTTAGCCAATTTATCAGTTCTATCATGCATCTGAAGACCAATGTGAGATGGAATCCACAGCATGTGCACTCTGACTCCACTGTCCACAATCTTATCATACCTATGTCTGGCTGCTGACACAAGCATGCCACAATTTATACTTAATGAGTCGAGAGCATTTATGGATGACAGAGAATCAGTTATAATTAGTGTCAATCTTAGATACATGGGCGCATTTGAGTGCAAGGAGTATGGCAAACAGTTCTGTTTGAAGGGTAGAGGCCCAGTTATTGATGCGTGCTCCAATTTCTTTATGAGAGCCATCACTCTGTATGACAACAGCAGCACTACCAGCTGCACCAGTGGATTGGTGAACAGAACCATCAACGTAAATAATTTGTGAAAGAGTGTTCTGTGTGACTAAGTTATCAATACGGCTTAAGGAATCATGTTTGGCTTCAAGACGAAGCTTTGGTTGTGATTTAAGAAGAGTTTTGGGGGGAAATGGAGGAATGGTAGTTTGGAATGGGGTACTATCCCATGGAGCAGGGAAGTGTCTATGTTGCCTAACTTGACATAGATCATGTAGCTGGTTCATGCGGAGGTCGGTTCCAGTTTTTTCGATCCATGCTGAAGGATGTTCACTAGTGCTGAGGAAAGTTTGGAGGGCTTCTGTGCAGGGGTTTGAATGGGCTAACCTAAACATATTGACCCCAATAAGGATATTTTTTTCAGTAACACTATCTCTAATGCTTGGAATATTAAGTTCTTTCCGCATATTTAAAATTTTGGCAGTACGAGGGCATCCTAGGATGATCCTCATTGCTTCGTTTTGCAGTTTTTCCAGCCCTCCAAGCTTCCAGTCAGACACAAGAGCAAGTAGTGGCGCCGCATAATCAACCAATGATCTAATATAAGCAAGATACATCATTTTCATAATTTTAACATTAGCTCCATACCTGGGATGAAAACCTGCCACAACTCTAATTGCTCTCAGCCTTTCTTTGTATTGGCGACAAAGTCTCGTTACAACAGGTCCAAGTAGTGGAACCTCAAAGCCTAGATACCTGTATCTGCTTACATATTCTAGAAGAGACCCATCATGAAACTGGATCTGACGAACTGTGCCTCTCTGTCGAGGAGGACGCCTGTTGAGTATCTTTGTTTTATCAGTAGAGATTATCAACCCCAGGTCCTGACACGAGGCTAGTACATGATTAAGAATGTTTTTGGTGTTGGAGAATCCGGTGGTGTGAATCATTATATCATCAGCAAAACTAACCATATAATGATGGGGCTGGCTAGGCATAGCATTAAGTATGGCATTAATCAGAATATTGAAAAGGGTGGGACTAAGCACACCTCCCTGTGGGGTTCCTAATTCAAAATCTTTTGTTACACTTCTATGTCCCTGGAACAACACAGACGACTTTCTGTTGGACAGGTAACCTTTAATCCAGCGGAGAAGCCATCCTCCAACATTCATTCTGGCAAGTTCACTAATGATTACATGTCGGTTGGCTACATCATAAGCGGATTTAAGGTCAAGGAAGGTAGTGTATGAGCTGTCAGTGTGCAGAGTGAGAAAGGTGGTAATGCAATGATGCACACTCCTTCCATGCATGAAGCCATGCAACCGGGGAGACAAGAATTCCTTAATTCTGTGCATAAGACGATTAAGAATCATCCTTTCGAATGTTTTACACAAGCAGCTAGTAAGGGATATTGGGCGAAATGAGTTTTGTTGATTGGGCTTCGGAATGGGAATAATGAGGCTGTTGGTCCATGATTTAGGGAGCTTCCCAGTGACATAGCTCATGCTACATAATTCAAGTAAAGGATTACCTGGTACTCGACACAGCAATCTGAGTTTGTTGTAAGTAATACCATCCTCACCAGGCGACGTGGAGTTGCCCTTAGTTAGTGCTGCATCAAGTTCATAATTAGTGAAAGGAATGTTGCAGTCATCTGCCTTGCTAAGCATAAAGCAAACAAATCTCTCCCTTGCATCATATTTGTCCATTAATTTTGCCTGTGTGGTACTGGGAAGACTGTCATAGCTAGATGTAGCAGCCCAAGCACTAACTCATTCGCCCTATGTAAGGGATGAGGGTGCGCGATCTGCCCAGTTCTGTTACCCTTAATTCTATTTATGTCCCTCCATGCCCGGCTAAGTGGGGAGTGAGCATTAAAACTGTTGACAGATTGTTCCCAGTTTGCCGCAGCTCTGTCATACGCTCTCTGGCAGCAGCAAGGGCAGTTTGGAAGAGGCTCAGCATTTCAGGGGTACGATGGTTTCTATAGGCTAGGCCTAGTCTGCGAGCAGTACGTTTCAATGTTCGAAGTTTAGAATCATTGTAATAGGTATGATTTTTATAAGACTTATGATTATTATGGAAGTCATTTGGATTTAGAGTAGTAGGAGGTTTCAGAGGCGGCTCTAAGAAGTTCTGAATACTGCTCACAAGGTCATTGTTAAAAGTCTCGACAGAGGTACACTCATAGGAATTATACCAGTCAGTCACATGTGCAACAAAGTCATCATGTTGATCAGGGGAAACATTAAGACGTTTCAGTTTGAATATCCCACCAGGGAGAATAGTATTACCAATATCTAGTGAGGTTAGCCTAGGAAAATGATCAGACGCTATATCTGTTACAATGGAAGACTCACAGCTGGCAGAAGTAATGTTGAAGCCCAGACACAGATCAAGGACGCCTCCATAGATAGGTGTGGGTTCAAGGTCACCTACAATTTGCACATTATCATGACTGTTTAAGAGTGACAACAGTTGATTGCCATTACGATTACCAAACTGAGAGTTTCCTGTCACAAAGTGCGTTTAGCTTCGCGGAAGACACGTCGGACAATCGCCCTCCCACGATTAAGAGGCTCGTAAGTTCCCTGTCTTCTAATAATACCTGGAGAAGGTTTCAGGGGTCAACACCCTCACTGCCCGTCTGTGACCAGGCCTCATGGTGGATCAGGGCCTGATCATAAGAACATAAGAAAGAAGGAACACTGCAGCAGGCCTACTGGCCTATGCGAGGCAGGTCCAATTTTCCCTCCGGCTTAAGCCAATGTCTTAATCTAGTCAGGTCAGATTATATTTATTTAAGGAAGGAGCACGGCATCTGAACTAGTAGCACAAGCTAGTCAGGTCCAACTCACACCTACCAACACCCACTCATGTATTTATCTAACCTATTTTTAAAACTTCACAACGTTTTAGCTTCTATGACTGTACTCAGGCGTTTGTTCCACTCATCCACAACTCTGTTATCAAACCAGTGCTTTCCTATATCCTTCCTGAATCTGATTTTTTTTTTTTTAACTTAAAGCGGTAAAACCATTGCTGCGAGTCCTGTCTATGTTAGATATTTTTAGCACGCTATTTACATCCCCTTTATTAATTCCTGTTTTCCATTCATACACCTGAATCATATCTTCCCTAATTCTACGCCTTTCTAGAGAGTGCAGAGTCAAGCTGTTACTGCTGGCCGCACGCAACCTGTCATACGAAGCACAGCCCGGCTGGTCCGGTACTGACTTTAGGTGCCCATTCAACGCCTTCTTGAAGACAGCCATGGGTCTATTGGTAATCCCCTTATGTATGCTGAGAGACAGCTGAACAGTCTTGGGCCCCTGACACTTATTGTGTTGTCTCATATCGTGCTAGTGGCACCCCTGCTTTTCCTGTAATTCCTTTATCACGCGTTTTATGCGCTATAACTCCATGGTCATATTTGTCAAAGGCTTTTGCAAAATCTGTGTATACTATGCCGCGGGGGCGTTGACCCCCGGAACTCTATCTAGGTAAAACTACATCTGCATTTTGTTTGTCTTCTAGAGCAACCGGGACTTTGTCATAGTGGTTCAGTAGTTGAGACAGACAGGATCGACCTCCTCTAAACCCATGTTGCCCTGGGATGTGTAACTGATGGGTATCTAGATGGGTGGCGATCTTGCTCCTAGAACCCTTTCAAAGATTTTTATAATATGGGATGTTAGTGCTATCGGTCTGAAGTTCTTTGCTATTGCTTTACTGCCCCCTTTGTGGAGTGGGGCTATGTCTTGTTTTTAGCAGCTGTGGTCATTTTTCCACTATAATCTACCTTGTCCATAATTACTATCGCATTTGCTTTTCTGTCCTCTAAGTTGAAGTTTAGGAGTTTTCCTTAATTCATGGTATAACTAAACAAATCTTTGAGGGCAATTGCACGTTTCAATTGTATTGCATGAGCACAAGTAGACCACCAAGACAAGCATTTCTCTCAAGAGTGTCTACTCGAGGTTTGTGGGATTTTATTGGAATCTGCGGCTAAAACCGACCTCGAGAAAAAATTGTAATAGCTCATTAGTGGAGAAGGTTCCTTATTAAAAATGGTTTGACGCTAGTAAAGGGTCCAATTCGCCCTTTCAAACTGCTAGCGTGGGCTACGAGGAGGTCGAGAATGGGGAAGTTAGGAAGTTTGGAAAATAATCGCTGTCATGTAAATCTGCGAGCAAAGACCAGGTAAAGTCGAGTGCTGTTGAAGAGGAACGAACTAAGAGATTTATGCAAGAAAGAGTTTGAGTGGGAGGATGGGAGTACCTGTATTTAAAGCATGGAGGGAAAGAAAAGTGAGAAGAGCCTCTAACTGATCGCCAAGAGAGTCACAGACACACTGCCGACTTCTGCCTCATTGTTTCTTATCTCTAGTTTTGGCAGACTCATTTACTTGTCGGCTCACAGCCATACTCCCACCCCCGACTCAGCAGCCTAGGCTATTAACACCATTTATGGTAAGACACATAGGCAACAGTTAGGCAGTAAAATGGGTACCTGGGTGTTAGGCGACTGGTGTGGGTCACACTCTGGAACACTGACCTAATTTGCCCGAAATGCTCTGCATAACAAGGGGCTTTTTATGTAGTAGTATGTCACTGATGTCAGCTAGGTCTGTGTACCTTGTATATGTACTTGAAGTAAATGAAGATATTATTATTATATTATTATTATTATTATTATTATTATTATTATTATTATTATTATTATTATTATTATTATTAAACGTTTCGCCTACACAGTGCGCTTCTTCAGTACAGAAAGTAGGTAGGAGCAGTAGAGATGTGAAGACGATGTAATCAGTCCATCACCCTTGAAGACTTAGATTTGAGGTTGTCAGTCCCTCTGCCTGGAGAAGAATTCTGCTTCATAGTCTGAAACAATCTGAAGATTGTTGTTGTTGTCGTTGTCCAGACCAGAGCTTTGGTAAGATGGGTAAGGAAGAAGGATGGGTAAGGATGGAAATATTGGAAAAGGGTGGGAGGGGGGGAGAGAGGTAGGATATAAAAGGTAAGTGGCCCAACCACTTTGGTGTAATTTAAAAAGTGTATGTGAAATGATAAGATATTCTTTAAGGGGTATAATACTAACCCATCAGAGTCACATAGATATAACAGATATATAAGTACATGACTCTGAATTATTGGTAGTAATTATACAAGTTGCAATTGCTTTTTTTTTTTTTTTTTTTTTTTTTTTTTTTTTTTTTTTTGCGATTGCACAACGGATATTTATGCGACAATGAAGGCAATAATTTTCTGGCCAGTTTATAGAATTCCGTGACAATGGCTTCTTACAGGTGGTGTCCAGCCATAGTAAATAACTTAATTTTTACATTAGATTGTTATATAAGATTTCTCCCTAATTGGGAGCGATGATGTTCTCAGTATACATAGAAGGGTTCTGGTGTTACCCAATCTTCTTCATCAGGGAGGTTGCTCAATATCATGGGTCGATGGTAATCATCTTTATGTATAAAACGACGGACCCTCTGTGGGAGAGTCATTCTTTGAGTCCTGTGAGGAGGAGTATTGATGATATAATCCGTGGTATTTACAACTTGTATAGGATGTTCTCTATCTGGCATGTATAGTTCTTGCATTGTATAAAGTTGTTTCTTTTTTAGGGTGTCAAGGCGTACATTTATGGCAGTAATATCTTGTTGTGCATGTAAATCTGCCATTTTAACTCTGTCTCTCCTCCTGGTATCAGTAATAAAGCGAAGAGCTCTATTCTGGACCCTTTGTAACCGTAGCATGTTGGTCTTTGTTGTTAATGACATTGGGACACAAGGGTATTCGAGTATTGGTCTTATTATCATTTTATACAGATGTTTTTTGACATGTTGAGGGGCTTGATTGAATCGAAAGAGACTGCTAAGACCGGCTTTGGCTATGTTGATCTTTTTAGTTACATGAGATGTTGAGTGGAGCAGCCTGTCTATTTCATATCCCAAAATCTTGTTAGGGTTTCTAATGGCTACAGGTGTACCTCTGATGGAGATACCCCCTTTATCTTCAATTGTTGATGCAAAACATCCTATCGTGCTAACAAGGACCTTGTCAGGATTAGTCGTAATTCTCCATTTCTTTTCCCAATTAGATGTTCGACGAAGTTCAATATTCATTTTTTCTATTACTCTCTCATACTTGTATTTTCCTGTTACCGGAGTTGATGAGACGACATGAATAACATCATCTGCAAACTGTGTCACAATTGTATCATTAAACTCTGGTTGAGGAAGGTCATTCACATAAATGTTGAACAGAAGTGGACCGAGACAAGAACCTTCTGGGACACCAGCTGTCGGTATAAAAGGCTCTGTCGACCTGCCATGAAAGGTGGGAATGATTTTTCTTTGAGTTAAGAAATTATATATTACTCTGAGATAAGTCCAGTTATGGTCTGGTAGGTCAATGAGTTTGTATATAAGGCCATCATGCCATAAGCTATTAAAAGCTTTATGAACATCTCTGGTGGCAATTAAGGGAAGATTGCCCTGATGTTTTAGGCTTGCTACAGTATCGAAAATAACATTTATTGCATGATTGGTACCTCTATGTGTTCGAAGGCCAAATTGTTTTTCAGTAAAAAAGTGATTGAACTCCATATAGTAGTTCAATCTGTTGGAAATGACCTTCTCAAGAACTTTTCCAGTGACTTCAAGTAAAGATATAGGTCTATAGTTCCCAGGTTGGTGGATGTCTTTATTGGGCTTACCTAGAAAGATCATCCTAGCAGTCTTAAAAACCACTGGAAAATGTCCTGAGGCCAAGATGGCATTAAAGATATTTACCAAAGACTGTTTACAATTTCTGGGTAGGAACTTTATTTGTTTCATTGTTATTCCAGAGAGGCCAGGGGCTCTATTTCGCATTCTTCCAATAACCTGACTCATCTCTAGTAATGTAATAGGTCTAGTAAGCGGGTGGGTATCTTCAAGAGTTGATGTATCGATGGAAGGTAGTGGTTGTAGATCATCCAAGTTCTCATCTCTCCATTCATTTACCAACTGATAATGATTATTGTTAAATTGACGACTGTTATTATGGGAGAGAATTTTCTCCCATACATCACCCATCAAATTAGCCTCGTCCTGTGGATCGTCAAGTTTAATTTCAACATCTTCATCATCCTCATCAGTGAAGGTATGAACTAGGTAGTTAGGAGCCTTGTGCTTTGCCCCTAAAAGTTGTCGGATCTTACTCCAAAATTTTGCTGGTTCACGTTTATACTGATTAGCTTGTAGAACTAGCAATTTCCGTAAGTACCGTTTGTGATGACTAATCATGTTAATTAATTCTTGCCTTAATCGGTGCAGTGTAGCTACAGGTGGTTGTCGCGTTTGAAGATGCCTTCGACATTCTGCTTGATAATTTCTTAAATTGTCTCTAATTTCCCTAGTAGGTTTATATTGTTGGTATATCTTCGTGGAAGCTAATTGACAAGTTGCATTGGTAGCTTCAATTATTCTATTATGCAGGGACCTGATTGCATCATCAATTGCAGTGGAAGGTAGATTTTCCAATGACACAATTTCATCCTCACCCAGATATGCCCTGAAGGGGTCAAATCCTAGGGTGTTAAGATTGGGTTTAGGTGGTACAGGTATTCTAAATGGAGAAGTTTGTAGTTGTATTATAACAGGGATATGGTCAGATCTTACATTTCCACCAGGAGATATACGACAGTGAAAGATGTCACAGTCTCTGTTTGTCAGTACTATATCTGGTGTCCCTGGATGAGGTCCAATGTACGATTTGAAGAATGGGCCTTGAAATGACAAGTTTCTAGCTGTCATGATATTAAATAGTTGTTTTCCCTTTAAGTCACCCAGTGGAATACCAGCTCCACAGTTGAAGAGGGCAGGGTGATGAGCATTAAAATCTCCCGCTAGAATTGTTGGAATATTTCTGCTTAATATCCTATGTAGAGGAATTGACTCTATATATTGTTGTCTCGGGGGAAAATATCCAGTTACTATCACTAGTTGTCCATGCGACGTTGTCATTTCTATTGCAAGAATGTTATCTTCATCAACATGAATATTTTTAAATGTATAGCCTAATTTAACTAAGATGGCTACACCACTAAAGGGTCCTCTCGATTTCTCCACAGTAGAGTAACCACGTAATTTAATATGTTGATCAACTCTTGCAGCTGTCTCGTTCAAAAGTATAACATCGGGATTGTAGTTATGTAGTTCAACCTCAAGGAGGTAACGGTTATTAAAGAAATGTTGAACATTAAGTTGGAAAATTGTAATCCCCATTATTTCTTGCACTTCGCTCGTGTACTGCGGTCTGAACGCCTGCAAGTAGTGTCATGTTTGTTATCCACACTATCCCTGCTGGACTCGTCAAGGGAAGGAGGGAACTTTTGCGTAGTTGCTTGTGTATTAAAAATGCCATCATCTTCACTAGAGGTAGTAATATTAACAGACTCGTTAAAATCGTTAGAGTCCTCATCAGAAAACTGAGGTATGTTATTCCCAGTTACAGGAAGCAGAGGCTCGTGAGAGTTAATGGGAGACTGTGTAGGCTCCAAGGGAATATTAGGTAGGCAAGGTGAGTTATCCTGGGAAAGTTCCTGTTCAACAGGATCAGCTACAATAGCGGGAGAGTAGGCACCACTTTCTGGGGCATTGTTATGTTCAGGTGTTGACTTATCGGGTTGAGAGGAGTTGACAACCTGGGTTTGCGAGGAGGGCGATCCCTGGGCCAGGGATGACTTAGGCTTATTTTTAGATATAGAGTAGGGTACATACTTCTTGTTATGAGAAGGCTGGGTCATAATAGCCTTCATATTTTCTTGGATAGTGATGGGAGTGATCCCATTAGCCATTAACAGATCATTTAAAACCTGAGAGCAGAATTGGATGTCACCACCTGCTATGTCTTTGGCCAGCATATACAATAGTTGTGCTCTCGTCATATCCCCGGCTGTGGATACCTGAGACATAGAAGATGAGACTGAACCTTGTTGTTGCGTTTGTGTATGTTGTATGCGAGGGTTAGATTGGGGCACTCCAAGAGGGGCAGAATTCCAAAGACTGGAACCATTGGTAGAGACCTGAGGAGTCCCACTTGATCCAGGCAGAGCTGGGAAGGAAGTTTGGGACATCGTTGGCGGTGCCTGGGGAGTGGTCTTCTTAGAAGTGGACAGTTTCATGGCTTCATTAATTTTCTGCATTTCCTTTTTCCTTTCAGGACAAATAGCAGAAACAGCATGATGTTTTCCGTTGCAGAGGACACATTTGGGTGTATTTTTATTATTACAATCTCGATAAGAATGTTGGCCAGAGCAAATGCTACAAATCTGCCCTTGAGTACTGCATTTGTTGGTGTTATGACCAAAGGCATAACACTTAAAACATTGTGTCACACTGACAAATCGTTCAAGAGAGATTTGGTCAGGTGTACATTTGGTGCCAAAACATTTGAAGCCATTTTGACACACTAGTTTGGCGTCCTCAGGTGTCTCAAGTATTAACTTTAAGGTTACCTTGTTGTTGTTTGGTTTAGAGAATTTATGTGCTTCTACAGCCCTAAATTCAGAATTCTCCGTATTAAAGTCCTCAATAATTTCATTCGCTGTGCTATGTCTCATGAAACTGTTGATTCTGGCAACAAACACAGTCCTCTGAGCTTGATAGCTCTCAGGTGCAACTGGGGTAACACCAGAAGTCTTCAGTTTTTCAAGAACATCATGCTTCAGCATTTGAAGTAACTCTTCTTCCGAAGAGAGGAGAAGTACTGCTCCAGCGTGGGTTTGAAAAACATCCACTGGAGCAACAGTTGAGTTCGAGCAAATACATGCTAGAATTTCTTTCATCGACTTTTGGTTTCCATCAATACGTAATCTTACTCGTATCCTCGCCATGATGTCTAGCCCTTTGAGGGTCGACAGGCCCTCTCCGAAACTCGTTCTCAGGGTCGGCCAAATTTAAAAAAAAAAAAAAATTATTTTTTCTTATGAAAAAATAGAGTTTTTTTTCTAAACACTATAGGATAAACAAAAAAAATTTAACATCAATACTTACGGAGATATGGATGCATGAAGTTTGCAGAAAATGAGCCGCGTATGGCAACAGCGGCGACTGCCGCTCACCCGGTAAACTTTAGTTTACTTGTATTTGAAGGTTTGTTGTTTTTTTCACTATTTTATTTTTTCACATAACTTATGTGGCCTATGAGACCAAAGTAAGGTGCAATGTACATATATACACTCGTTGTATACAACACAATAAGCACACAAACATAATTATCAATATATTGTTTACAAAACTTGTTTACAAAAACAAACAATACAAAACATTGTTTATTATTATTGTTCTATAATATATATACCAATATACAGTCACTGAACATATTCCTATTAGTTCTGCAGCTTGTGGAACTCTGAAACATGGTGTCATACACAATGGTGTTTTATCTTTCTCCCTCATTCTATCTCTTTCAATCTGTCTCTCTCTTTCTATCTGTCTGTCTATCTCTGTCTCACAGGTACACATAAATACAAGTATACATAGTATAAATTACCTAGGATAACCCAAGAAATCCAGACAAAGTGCTATACTCTGCTTGAAGATGTGAGTAAAAGTGATGACGCAGTCTTGTGGCTCTGAGACAGAGAGCTAGACGGATAGACAGATAGACAGGGAGCTTGACAGACAGACAAATAGACAGACAGAAATGTTAGTGTACCAGTACCAGTGTACTAGTGTTCCACCCTCCTCCTCCTCTTCTTCCTCTACCTCCTCTTCCCCCTACTCTTCCTCCTCTTCCCCCTACTCTTCCTCATACTCTTCCTCTTCCTCCTCTTCCTCTTCCTCCTACTCTTCCTCTTCCTCCTCCTCCTCTTCCTCCTCCTCCTCTTCTTCCTCTTCCTCCTCCTCCTCTTCTTCCTCTTCCTCCTCTTCCCCCTAATCTTCCTCCTACTATTCCTCTTCCTCCTCCTCTTCCTCTTATTCCTCTTCCTCCTACTCTTCCTCTTCCTCCTCCTCCTCTTCCTCTTATTCCTCTTCCTCCTACTCTTCCTCTTCCTCCTTCTCCTTCTCCTCCTCGTCCATAGTGTAAATTACAAGGAGTCGGCAGCTGTCAAAGTGACATATTGGCTCATTACTCTTTCCCCCTCCGGCCTGTCAAAACAATGGGGTCGGATGCTGCTTCCCCTCCTCCATTCTATCTAATTATCTTTCTCCCTCATTCTATCTGTCTGTCTATCTCTGTCTCACAGGTACACATAAATACAAGTATACATAGTATAAATTACCTAGGATAACCCAAGAAACCCAGACAAAGTGCTATACTCTGCTTGAAGATGTGAGTAAAAGTGATGACGCAGTCTTGTGGCTCTCTGAGACAGAGAGCTAGATGGATAGACAGGGAGCTTGACAGACAGGCAAATAGACAGACAGAAATGTTAGTATACCAGCAAAAACAAAGGGAGGGCGATGTTCATCTCATCTTTTGGCATCAGCTTTACCCTCATTTACCCTCATCAAACGTCAGCACTTATCAGATGTTATCTCCCCTTATCTTGTTACTGTCATGGGTGAACATTTATTATTACATATTATTATTATTACCTATTATTATTATTATGTATTATTATTATTATTATGTATTATTATTATTATGTATTATTATTATTATGTATTATTATTATGTATTATTGCTATCATTACGTATTCTTCTTCTTCCTCCTCCTCCTCCTCCTCTTCCTCCTCCTCCTCCTCCTCCTCCTCTTCTTCCTCCTCCTCCTCCTCTTCTTCCTCCTCCTCCTCCTCTTCTTCCTCCTCCTCCTCCTCCTCCTCCTCCTCCTCCTCCTCCTCCTCCTCTGCCTCCTCCTCCTCTGCCTCCTCCTCCATTCTTGGAACAAGTTTGAAGAGCTTGTAGTTCATAATCACTATCATTATCATCACCAATGCTCACATCTGAGTCTGGGATTTTGGAAAATAGGAGTTTCCTCTTTGATTCTGGTACAACTGAACGACGGCCCAGCACCAGAGGTGGAAGGCTGTGGGTTGTCTGGGTTTTCCTCACTATTACCCATATTATGGTCATTAGTTTCGGTCAAAACCTCACCAGAACCTTGAAACTCATCTTCACTGTCACTTCCATCTGTATTAGAACTGTCACTGGGGAACAAAAGTGTCCCAATTCGCCGAGGAGTGAGGAACTTCTTACCGCAGGGCACGGTGGAAATTGTGTACTATGATGGCATTCCCACAATGCACCACTGGGTCCCAGATTTTTTTCCTACTGGGCACACCCACCACACAGACCCATTCTCTCACATCTAGGCTTATTAGCCTTTTCCTGCGAGATTTGAGGCCGCTAGAATTTATGCGTACTAGTATGACAAAAACCCCTACGCGTAAGACATACTAGTACGACCAAAACCCTCAAAGGGCTAGGAAGGAACATCTGGCGGAGGAGTTGCTTAACAAAAAGGGATCTTTCCTTAATGTTAATCTAATATCCTATTTCAGCTGACTTATGAAGGTCAGCCCCTAAGATAGCCTACCCTCGAGTGGTGAGGGGGAAAGGGCCCAAGGCAAAGATCGGCCGGATTTTAAAAAACCACACGGGCTACCGGATAGTCAAAATGCCTTGTGTTAACTCGCCAAAGCGAAGTTGCCGAAAAAGAAGATAGGAAAGTCAGAAGGATAGCAATGTATGTAGTGTGTTAGTGTGTGGGCCAGTGTTGATGTTTGGGTGAGGGGAGGATGGGGAAGGATGGGGGGATGGGGATGAGAGGGGTGAACAAGCAAGCAAGTTGTTGAGAATTTGGCCTTACCAGCTAAGATATAATTATATAATGAACACTTAGCTGATAAATGACAGCAAATCGTCTACACAGCCGTCCCTGCAGACGAGGTCTAGATGCTGTCGAAACCATCACAACAGTGGGCTGTCAAGAGATACAAATTGTAAGTATGAATTACCCCTAGGGGGTGTTATGCCAGCATATTTCATTCGATGATGGCTGACGAATACTTACTTGTTTGGACTCAAAAGTCCACACCTTACTGCCGATTGTAGGTTGATTACAAACTCCTTGTGACTCAAGAATTGCGCAATCCCCCGATCTACAAGAAATTCGTAACATACCTTGCTCTTTGTAACGTGAGCTATGGTGTTCTCAACACCTTCGACAGATATCGGTGACTTGATAGAAGCTGAAGTGTCCTTGGATGTCCACGTCTTCCATTGTCTAGGAAACGCACACTGGTACACTATGTTCAACAAGATTAGTTTTTATTGTTCACAATGTATCACAAGAGAAGCTGATCACACTTCTCTAAGTGTTTATTGTGTTGTGTGAGACACTTTATTCACACTAACGCACAGATCAGTGTCCTTTGCTGGTTATCCTGGCGTCAGTGTCTCGTAGTAAAGTCAAAGTTAGTCTGCCCGACGCCCCAGCGCTCCATGCCGTCACTGGCCCCAGCACAAAAAAAAAAAAAAAAACGCTGATCTAGTACCTTGCATCCTTGTCGTCACCTCGATGAAGCAAAGCAGAATGTTTGTTTCTTGCTGTCTTAATCATAGACAACAATGTACAACTTTACTATGGTAATAAAGTGGGAGCAGGATTTTCCTTAATTGTCCTGCTAAAGTAAGAGATGTACTGTCTCTTATAAAAATACACGTTGCAACACCCCTGCAAGGAGCGGAGGTCACTTGATTACGCATATGACATCTGTGATCAATTACTCACTCTAGCAGTAAACAAGACGCTCGCCCCTTCTGAGTGGCCCCTCAGGGCTGAAAGGGGCTGAAGGGGGCTGAAAGGGGCTGAAGGGGGCTGATACCCCCCTCCTGGAGAAAATTTCTCCACACTGGGGGGCGGCGGAGGTTCGCTGCAGGTGAACTATTCATCACTTAACATTAATTTGATTTTCTCACTCGCCACCACTGCTGCTTGTCTTTTCTGAACAGCTTTAGTCTGTGTGGTTTCTGGAGAATCACTAATTTTGTTTTCAACACTGTGTAATTCTAACGGCACTAGTTTATTTATTGTCCGTTTATTCACTACACCTTTGCTCAAAACATCAACTGTCCTGATGATTCCATTTGCATCAGGATATATGGTCACAATTTTTCCAAGTGGCCATTGGGACCTCGGACCATCATTGTCAATAATCACTATGTCACCAGGTCTTAAGGACTTATGATTTTCAGGAACACCAGCTCCATAGAAGTGTTCTCTCAATGAGGTGAGATAGTCTTCTCGCCAAATTTTCTCCCAACGTTCAATCACTTTATTAAGGTGTTTGAATTTACGTCTGAGTTGCTCAGGTTCGAAATAAGTAGGATCCTCTATGATTTCTTTATCATTCATGGGAGGAACAGGTTCGAGCCTTCTGCCATGGAGTAAATGAGATGGACTTAACACTTCTAAATTGTCCAGATCATCGGTAACATAAGTTAGAGGTCTGTTGTTGACTCTATTTTCTATTTCAGTCACAACTGTACGGAATTCTTCTAAGTCTATTCTCTGACGTTGAAGAGTCTTCCTTAAACAACGTTTTACAATGCCGATCATTCTTTCATAAAATCCGCCGTGCCATGGAGATTTAGGAGGAATGTATCTCCAACGACATCTGCGTTGATTCAGCATCTGTTGTACTTCTAGTTGATCAAAGATCTTGCTTATATAAGCAGCACCAGCAACAAAGTTCGTTGCATTATCTGAAATCATCAGTCTGGGACATGCCCTTCTGGCTGCAAACCTTCTGAATAATTTGATAAAAGTTTCAGCAGACATGTCAGTGGCTACTTCTAGATGTACTGCTCTAGTTGTAGCACAAGTGAACAAACAGATGTACACCTTAATGGGAACTTTGTCAACTGTTTTGGTTAAAATTATTGGTCCAGTGTAATCTACACCTGTCACCTCAAATGGAGTGATATGACAAACTCTTTCAGAGGGATATGGAGGTGGACCTGGATACTGACATACTCGCATATCGTAGTGACGACAAGTAATACAGTCCTTTATTTGTTTTTTCACACTTTGTCGACCTTGAGGTATCCAGTAGGATTGTCGTATATGACAAAGTGTGTCAGCTACCCCACCATGTAACACGTTACTGTGGGCGTTTTGCACAATCAGTTTTGTTAGCCAATGATTCTTGGGGATCAATATTGGATGTATGGCTTCTTTAGGTAGTGAAGAATTATGAATTCGTCCTCGACATCTCATAATCTTTTCTGAGTCGAGATAAAGTCCTAAAGAATTAATCATGACAGGTTTCTTTGGGGATTTATCTTGTGTTTCTAGAAATTTATATTCTGTAGAGAAAACGTCTTTCTGTATTAGTTTCACCCAGTATTTAATGGGTTCAAGACATTCATAATCAGGTTTAATTCCTTTAATGAATTTAAAGACAATAGCTGTAACTCTTAAGAGTTTACCCAAAGATGAGTATTTAGATCCATCAATGACTATTTCTGTTGTGTCTGCAGTATTTACACAACTTAATTCTGCTGTGTTCAAGCAGACTGTTTCTTCTGGCATAATGTGAGCTTTTTGCTGAGGCCAGTTATTTTCATTAGAGAGCCAGTTCGGTCCGTGGAGCCATAATTTATTATCCACAAATTTCTTGAGTGGGACACCACGTGACAACATGTCAGCTGGATTTTCTTGGGTAGAGACGTGAAGAAAGAGATAATCTCTCTGCATCTCTTTTATTTCTGCTACTCTGTTCTGTACATAGACCAGCTTACTCTTATTATTTCTTAACCACTGGAGAACTGCCTCATTATCACTCCAGATCACGGTTTTCTCATTAGTGAGATGATCAAGTACTTTGTTGAGATAGACAGCTAATTTTGTACCTACATAGAGTGCTGTCAGTTCCAATTGTGGTACTGTTCTGACCTTCAAGGGTGCTACCCTGGCCTTTGAAGTAATTAGTGTACTTCCTTCAGCATTACTCATGTAAGCTACAGCGCCATAACCTCTGGTTGACGCATCACAGAACACATGTAATGTGTAATTGTTTCCCTCTTGACCTATTTGTCTGGGAAATTTAATTTGATGAAGTTGTTTAAACTCCCTGGATATTTCATCCCATGCTTGACTCATTTCTAGAGGCAAGTTTTCATCCCATCCAATTTTGAGTTTCCATGCATCTTGCATAAGCATTTTACCTTTTATGGTAATTGGTGAGACGAGTCCTAGAGGATCAAAACATTGTGATACCTCTGACAGTAAACTACGTTTAGTGAGTGTACTGCATGATTTATTGTTTATCCTTTTGAGACTCAAAGTATCTTCCTGTGTGTTCCAATTAAGTCCCAGCATATTGTTGCAATCAGGAATTTCAGTTTCAGGGAAATCTTCTTTGATAAGTTCCCTTATTTGCTTTGAATTTGTATTCCACATCCTTAGAGGCATATTTGCTTCTTTCATCTCCCTGTTAGCTTCTCTGTATAAGGATTTCAAATCCTCCTCTTTATTCACAGTACCTTGAAGATTGTCCACATAGAAACTTTCCTTTAAGACTTCTTTGAAGGGACTTTCAGATTTCTTCAAATGTGTATTTAGAGTAGCTTCTAGTAAGAATGGAGAGGATGTTGCACCAAACAATACTGATTTGAAACGATAAGTTTTCACAGGACTTTGAGGATCATGTGGATTTTCAGGCCACAAGAATCGAGTATAATCTCTATCTATTTCTTGTAGTCCTACTCTTAAGAAAGCCTTGGAAATATCAGCCGTGTAGGCATATGGGTTTGTGCGAAATTTCATAAGCACGTCTCCAAGCTTCTCAGTTAGTGAGGGTCCGGTCATCAGACAGTCATTAAGACTTGCTACATCTTTATTTGCACGTGCGCTGCAATTATATACAACACGTAGTGGAGTGGTTTCAGAATCTTTCCTGACTCCATGGTGCGGGAGATAATGAGCGTTTGTCTTCAACTTATCTTCGACTATTTCCTCAATGAATTTATTGTCCAACTGTTCTTGTATGATATTATCATAGACAGTCAGTAGCTCTGGATTCTTCCTGAGCTCATTTATTTGTGCTTTCATCTGTCCGAAAGCCATGCGATAATTGCTAGGCAGATGTGGTGGATTTAATTTCCATGGTAACCTAACCCAATACTGTCCATCTTTATATTTGACAGTGTCCAAATATTGGTTATAAGTCTGAGACTCTTGTGGGCTTGGTTTATTTACATCAATACCTATCGCATCTAAATCCCACAACTTATCAACTGGTTCATTCATTTCTTCCAGTAATGATAATTTTTGCTGTGGTACATGATCAGCGGTTATTCTCGTAACTAGTACATTTTCCACTGAATCAATATCAGCTTCTTTCCCACTTTGAGAGGGAATGGGACCACATATCATGTGGCCTCCTGCTGTTTTCAGCAAGTGAACATCATGTTTACTTACTATATTTTGCACAAAACAGTGATAATAATCACTTCCAATGATTAAATCAATTGGACTAATTGTGTCCGTCTGTATGTCAGGACAGGCTAACTTGACCTTAGCTGCTTTCAGTGCTGCAACTGTTTCTTTTAATCCCTGGATCTGCACAGACTTAGGCAAATCATCTACTACCACAGCTTCTACTGTTTTTTTCCTGTTTCCTAGACCAACAGTGATTTTGGCTAGGTCATATGTCTGTTTACCAGAATTATGGAAAAAACCAGCTATATCTAACTGTATTTTGGCATAGGGTTGTTTATTCAGTTTCTGCAACACTGATCTTCTTATGAAGGACCTTTGTGAGCCTTGATCAAATAGTGTTAGCACATTGGTTTTGTGTAATTTATTAGATAACTCAACTCGAGCTATCGGGAGAGCAGTTGCTTTAAACTTATCTCTCACATTTAATGCTGTTGCTTGTTGACTTCCTGATTCTGTGGAAGTCTGCTGCTGTTCAGCAAAAGTATTTGGGCATAATGCTGTATGATGCATACCCTTGCATTTAAAACACTTCTTCAGTGAGCATTTTCCTCCCTTGTGTTCACCTAAACACTTGATGCACCTTTTCAGCTGATGAACACGTTGTTTACGTGCCTCCATTGATGTGTATTGACTACAATACTGTGCCCAATGTGTTCCATCACAAAGTACACATTTTGGAGTACGTTTATGTGTGACAGTTTGTTTACTGTCTATTGTATTCACAGCTTGATAAATGCCTATATGGGATTTCCCATTATGTGGTTTAGTGGGAGTAGTTATACTCTTTTTATACTGAGTTGAAGGTTTATTATCCACGGGATTTGTGGATTTTTCATCTTGTCTCGTTGCTTGCATGCATGAAACTATTGTTTGTAAACCATTGCTAATTTCCTCACAAGTGAAATATCCTTTATTGAACATAATATTTAATCGTTCAATAGTTTGTGGTGACAACTTATCTTGTACAATATCACTGATAAACCAATCACATTGTCTTAGGTCATATTTAGCATCTAGAGATCTGAGACTATTGTCTAATGTGATTCTAAATGCCTGTAAGTCTGAATAACAATGTTTGGGTGGCTTCAAGCTTGATATTAAGACTGCATGTCTAACTCTAGCCTTGTCAGCATCGAAGTAATTGTCTGCTAAGACACGTAAGGCTAGTTGATAATTGCCTTTGACCACCGGAAATGACTTAATCAGTTCATAGGGTTCTCCCTTCACAAGACATTTAAGGTAATTGAACTTAGCAATCTCATCTATGTCAGTTCGTGAATTTACTATGGATTGAAAACCACTAATGAATTCTTCATAATTATGACCTTGGAAAATAGGTAATGACAATGTAGGTAAGCTTGGTAATGGGACACTTGTTGTTGTTACAGGTGTAACAGGTGTTTGACCACTAGTAGGTCTCTGTGACAGAGTTTTACGGCAGATAGCCTGTACTCCTGTCCACCTTAATTGTTGATCACTAAAAGTATCCAAAACATTTTTAATTTCATCTTCAGATGGATCTGATTCAAGAAATTTATTTTCATAATGTGTATAGTCTGAATTAATTATTTCCATACGTTGTGTAAATAATTCAAACTTGACCTCAAGATCATCAAAATCTATGTTTGTATCTTGAGTTAATCCTAGACAGACTGAAATTAGATTTTCTAATTGTGTAATCTTAGTCTGTAAAGACTGAAACTGAGTTTTCAAACAAGCCATTTTAATGGTATACTGAAAATTCTAGCACCACACTTAGAGTGTTTAAAAAACACTGTACTGCTATAGACAGCTGAGTTTTTGTTATGCTTAAGTCAGCAATAATCAAGTCAGACACTACTGACCCACTAAGCTTAACCTCAGGGTTAATGACCATGAGGGTACACCATACATGTGGCTGATGTTTACGGCTTGTGTGCTGTGTCAGCCTGCCCACGATGATTAATCGTAAATAACGATGTTATACACTTCATTCATTATACACTATAAATGTCACTGTATAACTGTAATCACACGTGAATATTACTTACACATATATAAATTTCACTGTTAATATATATTTGAAAGCTTACACTTTATATATAAGTTCCTTTAATATAACAGGTAGATTTATAAGAAACAAACTTTAACACAATCTTGTCTCTTAATTTCTGTCTATAAACATTATAAACACTGTGTATATATACACTCACACAAACAACATCATTTGAGTAGTTGTTGTATTAATCAGCGATTTTGCCAGATTGGAGCAGTGGTTGCAGGGTGTGGGTGAGTCACCCAGCTCCCGTTTTCTTTGGGTGTCCGCTGGGTGAGCGCCCGTTTTCTTTTGGGTGAACGCTGGGTGAGCGCCCGTTTTCTTTTGGCTGCCCATTCTCTGTGATTGAGTCTGGAGGGACTCATTTATACTGATTTATATTGTAAAACACTAGTTTTACAGCTTTTTTCGAAGGACCTTGGCTCATAGGTTATTTGTACACTGTAGTACAACATATTTGGACCACAGTGTGGTCTTTATCCGGTTCGAGCACGACCAAAGACTCTGTTGAGAATTTGGCCTTACCAGCTAAGATATAATTATATAATGAACACTTAGCTGATAAATGACAGCAAATCGTCTACACAGCCGTCCCTGCAGACGAGGTCTAGATGCTGTCGAAACCATCACAACAGTGGGCTGTCAAGAGATACAAATTGTAAGTATGAATTACCCCTAGGGGGTGTTATGCCAGCATATTTCATTCGATGATGGCTGACGAATACTTACTTGTTTGGACTCAAAAGTCCACACCTTACTGCCGATTGTAGGTTGATTACAAACTCCTTGTGACTCAAGAATTGCGCAATCCCCCGATCTACAAGAAATTCGTAACATACCTTGCTCTTTGTAACGTGAGCTATGGTGTTCTCAACACCTTCGACAGATATCGGTGACTTGATAGAAGCTGAAGTGTCCTTGGATGTCCACGTCTTCCATTGTCTAGGAAACGCACACTGGTACACTATGTTCAACAAGATTAGTTTTTATTGTTCACAATGTATCACAAGAGAAGCTGATCACACTTCTCTAAGTGTTTATTGTGTTGTGTGAGACACTTTATTCACACTAACGCACAGATCAGTGTCCTTTGCTGGTTATCCTGGCGTCAGTGTCTCGTAGTAGAGTCAAAGTTAGTCTCCCCGACGCCCCAGCGCTCCATGCCATCACTGGCCCCAGCACAAAAAAAAAAAAAAACGCTGATCTAGTACCTTGCATCCTTGTCGTCACCTCGATGAAGCAAAGCAGAATGTTTGTTTCTTGCTGTCTTAATCATAGACAACAATGTACAACTTTACTATGGTAATAAAGTGGGAGCAGGATTTTCCTTAATTGTCCTGCTAAAGTAAGAGATGTACTGTCTCTTATAAAAATACACGTTGCAACACCCCTGCAAGGAGCGGAGGTCACTTGATTACGCATATGACATCTGTGATCAATTACTCACTCTAGCAGTAAACAAGACGCTCGCCCCTTCTGAGTGGCCCCTCAGGGCTGAAAGGGGCTGAAGGGGGCTGAAAGGGGCTGAAGGGGGCTGATACCCCCCTCCTGGAGAAAATTTCTCCACACAAGTCACCGCCTTACCCTCTTGATGGGATGGGGCTCGAAGTGACTGCAAGCAAGTCTCCTCTCAGCTCTGGTAAAGAACTACTCAGGATAACCCAAGAAAAATCTCAAGCAACAGTGTTCAGAGTTGCTCAGCTGAAGAGCAGGAACGACGACGTATTTTCAATCTGAAGATCAAGCGACAGTGTGGAGACTTATATACTGTCGGAAGGAGAGGTGTAGAGTAGTAGAAGAAAGAATGAAATCATTGAGAGGTCACGTCCCTCTCGGATCCAACCACTTTCTCACTTGAGAAAGTGGTTGGAGAAAGTGGTCTAAGATGTTTTCTCTTCTGTACCAAGATACCATTGTGGTGCAGTGTCTGACAGAGTGAATATCAAAATGGTATACAATACCGACAGGCTGGTAAGACACATAGGCAACAGTTAGGCAACTTTATTCTGAAACGTTTCGCCTACACAGTAGGTTTCTTCAGTCGAGTACAGAAAATAGGCAGGAGCAGTAGAGATGTGAAGACGATGTAATCAGTCCATCACCGTTGAAGAAGTAGATTTGAAGTTGTCAGTCCCTCAGCCTGGAGAAGGGTTCTGTTCTGTTCCACTGAGCTGCGTAATCTAGGTGAGGCAGCACTAATGATGTATAAAGCTGTAGCATAACCGCTGGACTTCTGTTCTTGTACCAGATACTCATCAAGAAGGTCACTCTTCTGTACCAGATACTTGTGGAAAATAGTATATTTTCCGTAAATAGTGTATTTGTATGTAAATTAAAACATATTGTATTTAACAAAAATTATGTTATCGAAAATGGGAAGCCCTGCGCCTGCGCAGAGGGAACTTGCCATGTTTTGAACTGGGTAAGAAAACGTTAGTGAAAATAGGAAGAATTTTCGTCTCTCTAGAGGTTATATTGGGCTGACACCTCTCAAATAGGAGCCGAAATTGTTGGATGTGCAGTCCTGCATAACTTGAGATATCAGGCGACTGGACAAGACAGCTCCAGGAACCTCAGATAAGTCTGTTCATGTTGTAACTCTGGCCAGTGTTATTTTCATGGATAGTGAGGTTTTCTGAGTATGATACACCTTAATCTCCAGTTAAATTGGTGAGTGTTATTAAGATATATTCTCCTTCTGTTATATAAATGTGTATATATATAATCATTTATTAATTTTAATATACAGTCCACAAATTTATATATTTACCAGAATTCCTGGTGATGCATCTTTCATTTGTAATTAATAGGTCTAGAATAACTTGTGGATATGACAGTGGTAGGTATCGAAGGGGGACATTTTTTTTTGCGACCTACGTGTCCCAAATTCCTACTTGTCTGTAACTTTGATAAATAATAAAAATCTTTGTTACCATTTACTGGTATGTACATTATGAGTTACATCCAAATAAATGTAATTTTCCACAATACTCATGAAGAAGAAAACTGTTTTTGTACCAGATACCCTTTGGGTATCTGGTACAAAACAGGGACACTTTGTTTTGTACTAGATACCCAGCAGGATTTACACCTTGTGATGTACCAGATAAACAACATGATACCTTGGAGTAGCACATGCAGGACAAACACTTTATGTATATATCAAATACGCAGAAGAGTATGTAGTCAGATACTGATATTTTGAGCCACGAATAATTCTCAACCTTTCCCTGTCCCTCTGCGAAGTGTT
>NC_091313.1:40007296-40037296 GCF_038502225.1 Cherax quadricarinatus
CTTACAACTGCAGCAGCAACGACCGCTACTGCAAAACCGCCACTGCTGCAGAGCTGCCACTTCACCGAGGCACACGGCCTGGCCTGAAACTGCCACCACTGCTGCAGAAACTGCCACTGGAGCTGCCGCCTGCAAACTGCCACCGCCTGACTGCGCCACTGCTACCGGTGGCACTGCAAACTGCCACCACTGCTGCAGAGCTGCAGCCGCGCGACTGCACTGCTGCAGAGCTGGCACTGCAGAACTACAGCTACTGCAGAGTGCCACTGCTGCACAAGAGCTGCCACCACTTTCCTGGCCAGAGCTACTGGCCTCTGCAGGACTGCAATCACTGCCACAGAGACTACCACCACTGCCACAGAGCTGCCACTGCCACAGAGGCACAGCCACTGCTACCAGGGGGCTATGACCACTGCAGAGCACTACCACATCGTCTACCACTACTATAACAACTACAACTACCTCTACAACTACCACTAAAACAACTACTTCTACAACTACCACTAAAACAACTACCTCTACAACTACCACTAAAACAACTACCTCTACAACTACCACTAAAACAACTACCTCTACAACTACCACTAAAACAACTACCTCTACAACTACCTCTACAACCACAACAACAATTACCACAACAAGAACTACTACCACCACTACTACAACTACCACAACCATAAGTACAACGGGCTGCTACACTGTTTGCTCTGTTACCGGTTGTCCTGGGAGAGGATGTGCAGTTGCCGTAGAACCAAAAATGACATGCAATAGAACTACCTGCCTGTGTTGTTAGTAATGCAAACTACTTGCCTGTGTTGTTAGTAATGCAAACTACTTGCCTGTGTTGTTAGTAATGCAAACTACTTGCCTGTGTTGTTAGTAATGCAAACTACTTGCCTGTGTTGTTAGTAATGCAAACTACTTGCCTGTGTTGTTAGTAATGCAAACTACTTGCCTGTGTTGTTAGTAATGCAAACTACTTGCCTGTGTTGTTAGTAATGCAAACTACTTGCCTGTGTTGTTAGTAATACAAACTACCTGTCTCTGTTGTTAGTAATACAAACTACCTGTCTCTGTTGTTAGTAATACAAACTACTTGTCTCTGTTGTTAGTAGTACAAACAACTTGTCTCTGTTGTTAGTAATACAAACTACTTGTCTCTGTTGTTAGTAATACAAACTACCTGTCTCTGTTGTTAGTAATACAAACTACTTGTCTCTGTTGTTAGTAATACAAACTACTTGTCTCTGTTGTTAGTAATACAAACTACTTGTCTCTGTTGTTAGTAATACAAACTACTTGTCTCTGTTGTTAGTAATACAAACTACCTGTCTCTGTTGTTAGTAATACAAACTACTTGTCTCTGTTGTTAGTAATACAAACTACTTACTTGTGTTGTTAGAAATACAAACTACCTGTCTGTTGTTAGTAATACAAACTACCTGTCTCTGTTGTTAGTAATACAAACTACCTGTCTCTGTTGTTAGTAATACAAACTACTTGTCTCTGTTGTTAGTAATACAAACTACTTACTTGTGTTGTTAGAAATACAAACTACCTGTCTCTGTTAGTAATACAAACTACCTGTCTCTGTTGTTAGTAATACAAACTACTTACTTGTGTTGTTAGTAATACAAACTACTTACTTGTGTTGTTAGAAATACAAACTACCTGTCTCTGTTGTTAGTAATACAAACTACCTGTCTCTGTTGTTAGTAATACAAACTACTTACTTGTGTTGTTAGAAATACAAACTACCTGTCTCTGTTGTTAGTAATACAAACTACCTGTCTCTGTTGTTAGTAATACAAACTACTTACTTGTGTTGTTAGTAATACAAACTACTTACTTGTGTTGTTAGTAATACAAACTACTTACTTGTGTTGTTAGAAATACAAACTACCTGTCTCTGTTGTTAGTAATACAAACTACCTGTCTCTGTTGTTAGTAATACAAACTACTTACTTGTGTTGTTAGTAATACAAACTACCTGTCTCTGTTGTTAGTAATACAAACTACTTGTCTCTGTTGTTAGTAATACAAACTACTTGTCTCTGTTGTTAGTAATACAAACTACCTGTTTCTGTTGTTAGTAATACAAACTACCTGTCTCTGTTGTTAGTAATACAAACTACTTGTCTCTGTTGTTAGTAATTCAAACTACTTGTCTCTGTTGTTAGTAATACAAACAACTTGTCTCTGTTGTTAGTAATACAAACTACTTGTCTCTGTTGTTAGTAATACAAACAACTTGTCTCTGTTGTTAGTAATACAAACTACTTGTCTCTGTTGTTAGTAATACAAACTACTTGTCTCTGTTGTTAGTAGTACAAACAACTTGTCTCTGTTGTTAGTAATACAAACTACTTGTTTCTGTTGTTAGTAATACAAACAACTTGTCTCTGTTGTTAGTAATACAAACAACTTGTCTCTGTTGTTAGTAATTCAAACTACTTGTCTCTGTTGTTAGTAATACAAACTACTTGTCTCTGTTGTTAGTAGTACAAACAACTTGTCTCTGTTGTTAGTAATACAAACAACTTGTCTCTGTTGTTAGTAATACAAACTACTTGTCTCTGTTGTTAGTAATACAAACTACTTGTCTCTGTTGTTAGTAATACAAACTACCTGTCTCTGTTGTTAGTAATACAAACTACTTGTCTCTGTTGTTAGTAATACAAACTACTTGTCTCTGTTGTTAGTAATACAAACAACTTGTCTCTGTTGTTAGTAATACAAACAACTTGTCTCTGTTGTTAGTAATACAAACAACTTGTCTGTTGTTAGTAATACAAACAACTTGTCTCTGTTGTTAGTAGTACAAACAACTTGTCTCTGTTGTTAGTAGTACAAACAACTTGTCTCTGTTGTTAGTAGTACAAACAACTTGTCTCTGTTGTTAGTAGTACAAACTACTTGTCTCTGTTGTTAGTAATGCAAACTACCTGTCTCTGTTGTTAGTAATACAAACTACCTGTCTCTGTTGTTAGTAATACAAACTACCTGTCTCTGTTGTTAGTAATACAAACTACCTGTCTCTGTTGTTAGTAATACAAACTACTTGTATGTCTTGCAATGAACCGCGAGATTCTTGTTTGTTGGCTAATAATTTGCAGTGTACCACCACTACCACAACTACCACCACTTCCACAACTACAACCACTACCACTACTACCACCACTACCACCACTACCACAACTACCACCACTACCACAACTACCACCACTACCACCACTACCACCACTACCACCACTACCAAGACTAAAACCACTACTACAACTACCACCACTACCACCACTACTACAACTACCACCACTACCACCACTACCATAACTACCACCACTACCACCACTACTACCACTACCACCACTAATACCACTACCACCACTTCCACCACTACCACCACTACCACCACTACCACAACTACCACCACTACCACCACTACCACCACTACCAAGACTACCACCACTACTACAGCTACCACCACTACCACCACTACTACAACTACCACCACTACCACAACTACCACCACTACTACCACTACTACCACTACCACCACTACCACCACTACTACAACTACCACCACTACCACCACTACCACCACTACCACCACTACTACCACTACCACCAATACCACCAATACCACCACTACCACCACAACGACCACTTCCACCACTACCACCACTACTACAACTACCACCACTACCACCACTACTATAACTACCACCACTACCACCACTACTACAACTACCACCACTACTACAACTACCACCACTACCACCACTACCACCACTACTACAACTACCACCACTACCACCACCATCACTACCACCACTATTACCACTACTACAACTACCACCACTACCACCACCATCACTACCACCACTATCACCGCTACTACAACTACCACCATTACCACCACCATCACTACCACCACTACCACCACTACTCCAACTACCACCACTACCACCACCATCACTACCACCACTATCACCACTACTACAACTTCCACCACTACCACCATTACCACCACTACTACAACTACCACCACTACCACCACCATCACTACCACCACTATTACCACTACTACAACTACCACCACTACCACCACCATCACTACCACCACTATCACCACTACTACAACTTCCACCACTACCACCACCATCACTACCACCACTACCACCACCACTACTACAATTACCACCACTACCACCACTACTACAACTACCACCACTACCACCACCATCACTACCACCACTACCACCACTGCTACAACTACCACCACTACTACCACTACCACCACTACCACTACTACCACCACTACCAACACTGCCACCACTACTACAACTACCACCACTACCACCACCATCACTACCACCACTATTACCACTACTACAACTACCACCACTACCACCACCATCACTACCACCACTACCACCACTACTACAACTACCACCACTACCACCAATATCACTACCACCACTATTACCACTACTACAACTACCACCACTACCACCACCATCACTACCACCACTATCATCACTACTACAACTACCACCACTACCACCACCATCACTACCACCACTACCACCACCATCACTACCACCACTACCACCACTACTATAACTACCACCACTACTACAACTACCACCACTACCATCACCATCACTACCGCCACTACCACCACTACTACAACTACCACCACTACCACCACCACCACTACTACAACTACCACCACTACTACAACTACCACCACTACCACCACTACTACAACTACCACCACTACCACCACAATCACTACCACCACTATCACCACTACAGCAACTACCACCACTAACACCACCATCACTACCACCACTATCACCACTGCTACAACTACCACCACTACCACCACCATCACTACCACCACTACTACCACTACTACAACTACCACCACTACCACCATCACTACCACCACTATCACCACTACTACTACTACCACCACCATCACTACCACCACTATCACCACTACTACAACTACCATCACTCTCACCACTACTACAACTACTACCACCACCATCACTACCACCACTATCACCACTGGTACAACTACCACCACTACCACCACCATCACTACCACCACTATCACCACTACTACAATTACCACCACTACCACCACCATCACTACCACAACTACCACCACTGCTACAACTACCAGCACTACCACCACCATCACTACCACCACTATCACCACTACTACAACTACCACCACTACCATCACCATCACTACCACCACTATCACCACTACTACAACTACCACCACTACCACCACCATCACTACCACCACTATCACCACTACTACAACTACCACCACTACCACCACCATCACTACCACCACTACCACCACTACTACAACTACCACCACTACCACCACCATCACTACCACCACTATCACCACTACTACAACTACCACCACTACCACCACCATCACTACCACCACTATCTCCACTACTACAACTACCACCACCATCACTACCACCACTATCACCACTACTACAACTACCACCACTACCACCACTATCACCACTACTACAACTACCACCACCACCATCATTACCACCACTATCACCACTACTACAACTACCACCACTACCACCAACATCACTACTACCACTATCACCACTACTACAACTACCACCACTACAACCACCATCACTACCACCACTACCACCACTACTACAACTACCAGCACTACCACCACCATCACTACCACCACTATCACCACTACTACAACTACCACCACTACCATCACCATCACTACCACCACTATCACCACTACTACAACTACCACCACTACCATCACCATCACTACCACCACTATCTCCACTACTACAACTACCACCACCATCACTACCACCACTATCACCACTACTACAACTACCACCACCATCATCATTACCACCACTATCACCACTACTACAACTACCACCACTACCACCACCATCACTACTACCACTATCACCACTACTACAACTACCACCACTACAACCACCATCACTACCACCCCTACCACCACTACTACAACTACCAGCACTACCACCACCATCACTACCACCACTATCACCACTACTACAACTACCACCACTACCATCACCATCACTACCACCACTATCACCACTACTACAACTACCACCACTATACCATACAACACCATCACTACCACCACTACTCACCCACTACTACAACTACCACCCACTACCACCACCACCAACTACCACCACTACCACCACCATCTACCACTCACCACTACTACAACTACCCACTACCACATCACACTATCACCACTACTACAACGACCACCACTACCATCACCATCACTACCACCACTATCACCACTACTACAACTACCACCACTACCACCACCATCACTACCACCACTATCACCACTATTACAACTACCACCACCATCACTACCACCACTATCACCACTACTACAACTACCACCACCATCACTACCACCACTATCACCACTGCTACAACTACCACCACTACCACCACCATCACTACCACCACTATCCCCACTACTACAACTACCACCACTGCCACCACCATCACTACCACCACTATCACCACTACTACAACTACCACCACTACCACCACAATCACTACCACCACTACCTCCGCCATCACTATCACCACTACCACCAGTACTACAACTACCGCCACTACCACCACTACTACAACTGCCACCACTACCACCACTACTACCACTACTACCACCACTACCACCACTACCACCACTACCACCACTACCACCACTAATACCAACACTGCCACCACTACTACAACTACCACCACTACTACCACCATTATCACCATCGCTACCATCGCTACAACCACCACTACCGCCACTACCACCACGACCACCATCACTACCACTACTACCATAACTACCACCACCACTACAACCACTACTTCAACTACTACCATCACTACCACCACCACTTCCACCACTACTAATACTACTACCATCACTACCACCACCACTTCCACCACTACTAATACTACTACCATCACTACCACCAGTAATACAATCACTACTACTACCACCACTACCATCATTACCACCAGCACTACCAGCACCACGACAATCTCTACCACTACCACCACTAAAACCGGCACTACTATCACTACCACCACCACTACAATCTCTACCACCACCAGTACCACCACTAACACTACCACCAGTACCACCACTAACACTACCATCACTACAACCACCACTACCACCTCCACTACCACCACTACCACCACCACTACCACCACTACCACCACAACTACCACCAACACTGCCACCACTAACATCACTACCACTACCACTACCACCACCAGACCTACCTGGAGTTCATTACCTTTGTAAATTGTGAGTTCATTACCTCTGTAACTTGCTCAGCTATCAAAACTTTGGGGTCCAGTCCCTGGACCAATTATGTACCTCTGTAATCTTTTAACTACCGCCCACAGGATGGGTATGGGGTGCATAATAAACATATTAAACTAACTAACTACCACCACCACCACCACCACCACCACCACCACCACTACAATCTCTATCACCACCACTAACACCACCATTACCACTACTACCACCACTACTGCCATCACTATCACCACTACCACCACGTTCCACCACTAACACCTCCACTACCATCACTACCACCACCACTACCACCACTTTCCACCACTACCACCACTACCACCTCTACCACCACTTCAACCACTACAACCACCACTACCCCTACTACTACTACTACTACTACTACTACCTTCACTACTTCCATCACTACCACCATCACTACCATCACTACCTCCACCACTACCACCAATATCACTTCTACTACCACTACCACCACCACAACCACCACTACAACCACTACCACAATCACTACCACCACCACTACCACCACAACTATCATCACTACCTCCACAACTACCACCACTACTACCACCACTACTACCACCACTACCATCACTACCACCACCACTAACACCACCACTACCACCACCACTACCACCACCACTACCACCACTACCACCACCACTACCACCACCACTACCACCACCACTACAATCACTACCACCACTATCACTGCCACTATAATCACTACCACCACCACTACCATCACTACCACAACCACGACCATCACCAAGACCACTACCACCACTATCACCACCACTACCATCACTACTATCATAACTGTCACCACCACTACCATCACTACGACCACTACCACCACCACTACAATCGCTACCACCACAATTACCACCGCCACTAAAATCACTACCACCACTACCACCACCACTACCATCACTAGTACCACCATTAAAACCACCAATACCACCACCATTACAATCACTACCAACACCACTGCCACCACTACTACAATCTCTAGCACCACCACTACCACCGCCACTACAATCACTACCACCACCACTACCATCACCACCACCACCACTACCACCACCACTACCATCACTACCACCACCACCACTACCATCACCACCACCACTACCACCATCACTACAATCTCTTCCACGACCACTACCACCGCCACTAAAATCACTACCACCACCACTTCCATCACTAACACCACCACTATCACCACAACCACAACTACTATCATCACTACCACCACCACAACCACCACTACTACCGCTACTACCACCATCACTACTATCACTACCACCACAACTACCACCATTACCACTACCACCACCACCACCACAATCGCCACTACAATACCACCACCACTACAATCTCTACCAGCACCGCCAATACCACCACTGTAGCCGGCAGTACAATCACTACCACGACCATTACCATCTCTACCACCACCACTACCCCCACTATTATCACTACCACCACCAATACCACCACTACCACCACCACTACAATCTCTGACACCAGCACTACCACCACTAAAATCGGCACTACAATCACTACCACCACCACTACCATCTCTACCACCACCACTACCACCACAATCACTACCAATACAACCACTACCATCATTACCACCACCACTCTCAGCACTACCACCATTATAAACACCACTACTACCACCACTACCATCACTACTACCACCACTACCTCGACCACTATCATCACGATCACAACCACTTTCCAACACTATTTCCACAACCACCATCTCTACTACCACCACTACCACCACAATTACCCTCACTAACACCACAACTACCACCACTACCAACACCACAACATTCTCTACCACCAACACTACCACGAATACTATCACTACCACCACCACTACCATCACTACCACCACCGCCACTACTACCATCACTACCACCACCGGCACTACTTCCACCACAACTACCACCACTTTCCACCATTACCACCACCATGACCTCACCAACATCTTCTCTACAATACAACCTTCACCTCACCAACATCTTCTCTACAACACAACCTTCACCACACCAACATCTTCTCTACAACACAACCTTCACCTCACCAACATCTTCTCTACAACACAACCTTCACCACACCAACATCTTCTCTACAACACAACCTTCACCTCACCAACATCTTCTCTACAACACAACCTTCACCTCACCAACATCTTCTCTACAACACAACCTTCACCTCACCAACATCTTCTCTACAACACAACCTTCACCTCACCAACATCTTCTCTACAACACAACCTTCACCTCACCAACATCTTCTCTACAACACAACCTTCACCTCACCAACATCTTCTCTACAACACAACCTTCACCTCACCAACATCTTCTCTACAACACAACCTTCACCTCACCAACATCTTCTCTACAACACAACCTTCACCTCACCAACATCTTCTCTACAACACAACCTTCACCTCACCAACATCTTCTCTACAACACAACCTTCACCTCACCAACATCTTCTCTACAACACAACCTTCACCTCACCAACATCTTCTCTACAACACAACCTTCACCTCACCAACATCTTCTCTACAACACAACCTTCACCTCACTAACATCTTCTCTACAACACAACCTTCACCCCACCAACATCTTCTCTACAACACAACCTTCACCACACCAACATGTTCTCTACAACACAACCTTCACCACACCAACATGTTCTCTACAACACAACCTTCACCTCACCAACATCTTTACAACACAACCTTCACCTCACCAACATCTTCTCTACAACACAACCTTCACCACACACCTGGAGTTTACCTGGAGAGGGTTTCGGGGGTCAACGC
The DNA here is from genome assembly GCF_038502225.1 of Cherax quadricarinatus. Taxonomy (NCBI): domain Eukaryota; kingdom Metazoa; phylum Arthropoda; class Malacostraca; order Decapoda; family Parastacidae; genus Cherax; species Cherax quadricarinatus. The sequence continues at coordinate 40,017,562 of NC_091313.1, forward strand.
CCCCTCGGGCCGGACTGTGACGATTCCTTATGGTGGATCAGGGCCTCATCAACCAGGCTGTTGCTACTGGTCGCACGCAAACTGACGTACGAACCACATCCCGTTTGGTCAGGTTCTGACTTTAGGTGGCTGTCCAGTGTCTTCTTGAAGACAGCCAGGGGTCTATTGGTAATCCCCTTTATGTATGCCCCTGACACTTATTGTGTTGTCTCTTATCGTGCTACTGACACCCCTGCTTTTGATTGGGGGAATGTTGCATCTTCTGCCGAGTCTTTTGCTTTCATAGGGAGCGATTTTCGTGTGCAAGTTTGGTACTAATCCCTCTAGGATTTTCCAAATATATATTATCATGTATCTATCTCGCCTGCGTTCCAGGGAATACAAATCAAGGGACTTCTAACGTTCCCAGTAATTTAGTTGCTTTTTCGTACTTACGTGTGCCGTCAGGAATTTCATCTGCCTTGAAGGAGACAGTTAGTGTACAGCAGTATGCCAGCCTAGAAAGAACAAGCGATTTGACGAGAATCATCATGGGCTTGGCCTACCCAGTTTTGAAGGTTTTCATTATCCATCCTATTATTTTCTTAGCAGATGAGGTTGATTAAAAGGACATAGACATCTCTGTCTATGTCAGATATGAGGATGAGGAATAGGATGGGAGCGAGTACCGTGCCTTGTGGAACAGAGTTTTTCACAGTAGCTGCCTCAGACTTTACTCTGTTTTCTATTACTCTTTGTGTTCTATTTGTCAGGAAGTTATAGATCCATCTACCAACTTTTCCTATTATTCCTTTATCACTCATTTTGTGCACTATTACACCATGGTCACACTTGTCGAAGGCTTTCACTAAGTCTGTGTATACTACATCTGCATTTTGTTTATCCTCTACAGCATCCAGGACCTTGTCATAGTGGTCCAGTAGGTGGGACAAGCAAGAACGACCTGCTCTAAACTCATGATGCCCTGGGTTGTGTAACTGATGGGTATCTAGATGGGTGGCGATCTTGCTTCTTAGAACTCTTTCAAAGATTTTAATGATATGGGACGTTAGTGCTATCGGTTTGTAGTCTTTTGCAATTGCTTTACTGCCCCCCTTTGTGGAGAGGGGATATGTCTGTTGCTTTTAGCGAGTGTCGGGTGACTCCTGTGTCCATGCTCCCTCTCCATAGAATGCTGATGGCACGTGACATGGGCATCTTGTGCAAGAATGGTATATAATACCGACAAGATGAAATTAAGACACATGTGCAACATCTGGGTATCTTTATTGGATTTATCAATACAAATTCTAGGACATAACTTGAAAACAGTAAGAGTCTTACTGTCTTACTGTCTTAAAGTTATGTCCTAGAATTTGTATTGATAAAGCCACTGGATGGCGAAACGTCTACAATAAAGATACCCAGATGTTGCACATGTGTCTTAATTTCATGGGCATCTTGCAGTTCTTGATGGAAACGGAATTCCATGAGTCTGGGCCTGGGGCAGAGTGCTTAGGTATGTCATTTATTGCCTTTTCAGTCTTGTGGTTTTAGAACACAATGTTCACCTCACCAACACCTTTACAACATAACCTTCACCTCATCAACAACTCTACAACACAACCTTCACCTCACCAACACCTCTACAACACAACCTTCACCTCACCAACACCGTCTCTTCAGCACAACCTTCACCACACCATCACCTTCTCTACAACACAACCTTCACCTCACCAACACCTTCTCTACAACACAACCTTCACCTCACCAACACCGTCTCTTCAGCACAACCTTCACCACACCATCACCTTCTGTACAACGCAACCTTCACCTCACCAACACCGTCTCTTCAGCACAACCTTCACCACACCATCACCTTCTGTACAACGCAACCTTCACCTCACCAACACCGTCTCTTCAGCACAACCTTCACCACATCAACACCTTCACCACACTAACACCTTCTTTACACCACAGTCTTCACCACACCAACACCTTAACCACACCACCTCCTTCATGTTACGAATGCGACGTCTGTTAGAATAGACATCTCCCAGAGAACACTTGGTCAACTTACTGATGCTGCTCTAGCATCTAGACTGTTTCTGGCTTTGTAAATGATTCTTAGCACTAATAATTTTGTATTAATAGATTTTATCATAAGATTTCACAAGAGCTTTTTCTTCATAGAGTTTTGGCCTCGAATTGCAATTCGGGGAATAATTACAAATAACAATTACCAAATAATAATTGCCAAGTAATAAAATTCTGAGAACTTTACTGCCCCAGGAATGTTTCTCTAAAATAATAATTTATAGGTTCAAAGTTAATAATACTTTAAATAGTCTACTAATTACCACTAGATGCAAAGCTTTTATTATTTGTAATTATTTCTATTTAATATATGTGTACAATAACTTATGTGTTCTTTGCACTCTGTGTACTGTACCTCGACAACACAACATTTTAGTAGTAATGTGTAGCATCTGGCACGTTACTGCATTTCTTTGTACTCGAAAAAGTAACGTATGTATGTGTAGTGTGCTCAGTAAGACATGAAACTTTACTGACCAAACCAACAAATCCCTAAATAAACTGACCTCTGGCCAACAGAGAGGCAATAAGGACATCTTGAGCAGTAAAGCGACCAGTTCCTCAAACAGGAAAATACACACAGTAGCCGTGAGCAGCACAGCTTCAGACAAAGAGGGAAAAACATTGAAGCAGTGGGTCCCAAAGTGGGCGGTACCGCCCCCGAAGGGCGGTGGAATGATTCTAGGGGAGGGGGCGTTGAGGAAAAACGTGGCAGTAGGGGATGGCGGCAGGGCGGCATCAGAACCCAGGGAACGTTTGTTTTACAAAATCTATATATTTTTTGCCCCAGAATAAAGTATGGCCGTAGCACAGCAGACAAAAAAGAAGTGTGGAATATTTGAAATATGGGTTTGTATCAGCACCAAATAACCAACAGCAACCAGTGTGCTTACTGTGTGAAAGTCTTTTCAAATGAAGCCATGAAACCTTTCTAGCTTCCTGAACATTTGTAGAGAATATACCCTGATAAAGCAGACGGAAACTTAGCATATATTCAGTCATTTTGAGAAAACATACAGAAACAGAAAACCATTGGAATTATGTTTGTAGCACTTCGCAATAATCCAGTGATGGTTTGCGTGAATCATACAATACCTGGTAAACCTCATACAACTGGGGAAGAGTTTATTCTGCCAACAGTAAGTGAGGTCGACTTCACAAATCATTAATCACTGTTTTCACAGCAGTAAATAAAATCAAGGAACATGCTCTCAATGCTCTCAGTTCCCGACTGTGTCAAGAACTCTGCATTGAGAATGAAGATTTTGAGCGTTTGATGTTGCACACAGAAGTTAGATGACTGTCAAAGGAAAACTTCCTGAGACGTTTCTATTCACTTTTTAAAACAGTTGTTGAATTTTTCCAAGACTCCAAATGTGTTCTATGTGACGAACGAAGAAACATGAATCATGACATTGCTTATTTGTCAGATGTATTCAGAAAGTTCAACGAAGTTAATTTGCAGTTGTAAGGAAATGAGGTTAGTCTATCAAAGTCAAATCAACCATTTCCACTTTTCTGTCCACGTTACAGACATTCAAACGTAATACAGCCCGTCGTGAGCTCTTCCAGTTTCCCAGCCTCTCTGAACTGGAGAAGAGCTGACCCGAATGACCTGCAAAGAGACAAGTCTGACAGATTTCAGGATCTGTTTTTGCGTAAAATATCAGACTGGATGACCACTCCATTCCTAGATATCAGCAATGAGGAAACAGGAATGGTGGAGGAAGAACTGATTTCACTCCAAAATAACAATGAGCTGAAGCCAAAGCTCAAAAAATAATATCAGGATTTTTGGTTACAAAAAAAAAAAAAATCGGACTGCCACCCTGCACTGTGATCACTACCCTGCACTGTGACTTTACCCTGCAGTGTGACCACTACCCTGCACTGTGACTCTACCTTGCACTGTGACCACTACCCTGCACTGTGACTTTACCTTGCACTGTGACCACTACCCTACACACTGACTTTACCTTGCACTGTGACCACTACCCTGCACTCTGACTTTACCCTGCACTGTGACCACTACCCTGCACTGTGACTTTACCTTGCACTGTGACCACTACCCTGCACTGTGACCACTACCCTGCACAATGGAACAAAGTCAAGATATACTGTATAGCCTTCCCAACATCATATTCAGTGGATCAAAGCTTCAGTTCAGTCGCTGGGGTCTAAGACTTGTTAGTTCCTTCAAGACTGATATTAAGAAACTGATGTTCCTGCACCAAGCGCATCCATCTCATTAATATTGTGAAGACAATTTAGTTACAGATGAGATGTAAATTTGCTCTCATATTGTTAAATAAATTGATTTACTATGAAAATGAAAATGTTGATTTCCTCGCAAACCTTACAATGTGTGGTTTACTTATCACAAAATATTAATTACAGAGAAAGGCACTAGCATGCCTAGGAATTTGTGAAATAAATACGCTTCTTTATAGTGTTAGATAAGTTATTGTTTTGAATATACAGTAAACTTGGGGTGAGCTACGGATGTGTCCTGGGGACCAAGGGGGGGGGGGGAAGGGCAGCAGTCTGGAAAGGTTCGGGAACCACTGCACTAAACGACCCTGGAGTATACGTGGAGGTTATTCCGAGGCTCAGCGTCCCCGCGGCCGAATCCGTGACCGGCCTCGTAGTGAATCAGGGCCTGATCAGCCAGGCTGTTACTGCTGGCTGCACGCCAACCGACGTACGAATCACAGCCTGGCTGGTAAAGTATTGACTTTAGGTGCCTGTCCAGCGCCTTCTTGAAGACAGCCAGGGGTCTATTGGTAACCCCTCCTATGTATACTGGGAGGCAATTAAACAGTCTTGGGCGCCTGACACTTAATGCGTTGTCTTTTATCGTGCTAGTGGCACCACTGCTTTTCATTGGGGGGACGTTGCATCGTCTGCCAAGTCTTTTGCTTTCGTAGTGAGTGATTTTCGTGTGCAAGTTCGGTACTAGTCTCTCTAGGATTTTCCAGGTGTATATAATCATGTATCTCTCCCACCTGCGCTCCAGGGAATACAGGTTTAGGAACCTCAAGCGCTCCCAGTAATTGAGGTGTTTTATCTCCGTTATGCACGCCGTGAAGGTTCTCTGTACATTTTCTAGGTCAGCAATTTCACCTGCCTTGAAAGGTGCTGTTAGTGTGCAGCAATATTCCAGCCTAGATAGAACAAGTGATCTGAAGAGTGTCATCATGGGCTTGACATCCCTAGTTTTGAAGGTTCTCATTACCCATCCTGTCAGTTTTCTGACATGCGATTGATACAATGTTATGGTCTTTGAAGGTGAGATCCTCCGACATGATCACTCCCAGGTCTTTTACATTAGTTTTTTGCTCTATTGTGTGGTTGGAATTTGTTTTATACTCCGATATAGTTTTAATTTACTCACGTTTTCCATATCGGAGTAATTGAAATTTCTCATCGTTGAACTTCATATTGTTTTCTGCGGCTCATTTAAAGATTTGGTTGATTTCCGCCAGGAGTCTTGCAGTGTCTTCAGTGGAGGACACTGTCATGCAAATTCGGGTTTTATCTGCAAAGGATGACACGGTGCTGTGGTTTACATCCCTGTCAGGAATGTAAGCCACAGGATGAGGAACAGGTTGGGAGCGAGTACCGTGCCTTGTGGAACAGTTTTTCACTGTAGCTGCCTCAGACTTTACTCTGCGTGGAGCACCGTGGTTGTAGAGATTCTGGAGCAAAGGCAAGGAGACTGGCGTTTATATAGGCGTCAGTGGATAGGGACGTATAGCAGACGAGGGCATAATCACTGGTAGGTGGGATTCCCCAGTGGAAATAGGTCCTACCCAAAGGGATGGGTGAGATGTAGTAGCCGTGAAGGTCTTGTAGATATCCTCTGAACCAAGATTCCATGATGTTGTCTGGCAAGTTGTACAAGAAAGGTATACAATACCGACAAGATGAAAGTTAAGACACATGCGCAACATCTGGTTATCTTTATTGTAGACGTTTCGCCATCCAGTGGCTTATCAATACAGATTCTAGGACATAATTAGAAGGCAGTAGAACTATATACAAAAGCTGAGGTAATCAGTCCCTCAGCCTTGGAGTTGGTGAGGAGAGCACCGTGGTTCTAGAGATTCTGGAGTACAGGCAAAGAGACTGGCGCTTATATAGGCATCAGTGGATAGGGACGTGTCTAATAAGGGTTACTCCACCCTCATTTCTGGTGATTTCTCTTATACATTATCAACTATTACATGTAATCATGTAACATTGGCAATTCTATCAGTGTTGGACACCACCTCTGAAGAGGCTGAGCTGGCTGATTTTTCCATGTAGCAGTCGAGGTACATCAATCGCCATCAATCGCCTTGCCGTCGTCATTACCAGCTTACGTCTTGCAACTGAAAAAAAAGTAATTGCAAATAGTATACCCCTTACCGATTCAGAGTCATTTATACCTTTGTTATAACTGTATGAAACTGGAGGATAAGTGTTTTACCCCATTCATTAGTAAGTAAGTAAGTAAGTTTATTCAGGTATACACAAATACAGTTACATAGATTATCATACATAGCAGCATATATGTAGAGAACCTGGGATAACCCAAAAAAGTCAGACACAGTGACTTATTTCCATTGGGGTCCTTTTACCTAATTATTATAAAATAAAGATGATAATATCTTATTATTATTCCATAATGGTGATAACATCTTATTATCGTACTTTTAAGACTATCTACTACACGAGGATCATTAAGACTATCTACAATACGAGGGTCATTACTAGGAATAAGATAAAATTGCACGTGTGTTAGCTAAAAAAATAAAAAATCATTGCCTTCCCTTTCTGTAGCTACATTCGTCAGACACCTTTTGGCACTCTTCTTGAACTGGTTCATGTTATGACTGGCTTTGACATGTGCATCCAGTCTGTTCCATTCCTTTATTTCTGTACAATGAAAGGTGTTTGAAGCCTGGTCACTGACTGTGGGTACTACAAAGTTGTGCTCTCTCCCCCTAGTACTATGATTGCTTTGGTTCCCAACCTTGACAAAATTGGCAGCAAGATATTCTGGACACTGTCTGTGAGCAATTTTATAAACATGATTTAGCTTCAGTTGTTTTACTCTTTCTTCAACATTCAGCATATCCAACTGCTGTAATTCATCCTGGCCTACATGTTCTCTTGGACCCAGGCCCAGGATGAATCTTTCCATTTTGTTCTGGGTGATTTGCAGTCTCTTTCAGTTTTTTTGTCAAGGCAGAGTACAATGAAGAGCAAGCGTAATCCATGTGACACTGTATAAGGGCTAGACATAGGGTCCTGCGAGCCTCAGTAGGTAGACACTGTGCTTATCTCTAGAGGAATTTCAGTCTGGCATTCGCGTTCTTTACTACACTGTTCCATATCAATTGTCCTGACATGCATGGGTTAAAGAGGATTCCCAGATATTTTACTGAGGAAACTGAAGTGATGGGCTCCCCATTACACTGGACATTAAAATTATTTATCCTTCTCAGTTTATGTTTCGTACCAAAGAGAATGGCTTCAGTTTTCCCGAGGTGTAATGATAATTTGCTGTCTACTAACCTTTTGCTGCAGGACTCCAGTTCCAGTGTTAATACATTAGCTATATCTTGTGGGTCTTTACCTGACAGTAACAGAGCACTGTCATCTGCTTACAGTAGGAGTTTGCACTTGACACTGATAGGCATGTCGTTAACATAGCATAGGAATAATAAGGGACCCAGAATACTACCTTGGGGAACTCCACATGCTATCGGCAGGGGTTCTGATTCCGTTTTGTTGATTTTGACAATTTGTCTCCTATTGCTAAGGTAGGACTTGAACCAGCCTGCAGAATCTATATCGATAGCTTGAAGTTTCCTACATAATATACTGTGGTTGACAGTTTCGAAGGCCTTTTGCAGGTCTAAGGTTACCATTCCTATGAGGTTCCCCATTGACATTTCAGTTCTCAAGTAATCCATCAGATTAATTAGGGAAGTGTCGGTTGAGTAAGATCTTATAAAGCCCGATTGATAGCTGTGGAGAATGTTGTTGTCATTAAGGTACTTAACTACTTGAGAGTACACTGCCCTCTCTAGAATTTTGGATATTATACTGAGTATACTAACAGGCCTATAGTTGCTTACACAAATAACCCGTACATAAAAGAGAGAAGCTTACGACGACGTTTCGGTCCGACTTGGACCATTTACAAAGTCACACTAACCAGAAGTGGAGCAGGACGGCTATATATAGGCAGGAAGAGGTGGTGGTGGTAGTAGTAGTAGTAGTACAAGAATGGTATATAATTGTGAAAATTTGTCTGGACTGCCTCCAAGTGAGTCGCCTACCCTGGCAAGCTCTGTTGACACCGAGCTCTGAGGTGGGTACCTCAGCCTCACAAGTGGCTTATAGGACAGATTTTCATAAATGACTGATGTTGCAAGAAACTCGCCTGTATGCACATATAAAGGACTAACTTACTTGGTGTTGCAGCATATATCCTGATCTTCAACCTTCCTAAGCTTAGCCCCTTTGGACTTCCCCTCAGAAACCATGTGCAACCGGGAGCTTTAATTCCTGCAATATTCAATCGCTATTAGTGACCTGCCTGCACCTCAGAAATTCCTATATCCAAGGGGGTATGTATCCCCTAGTACAACTATGCAGACATGGACACTAGCTTTTAGGTAGACAAGAGACACTGGTATGTACTGGGCATGCACTGCCAGCTGCATACAGGCCTACAGTTCAACTCACTCACAATTTTTCCCCAGACAATGGCCAGAAATCCTAAGAGAAAGTGGAGGTTTTGTCTTACTGTATGGGCCTGATGGAGGAGGTCATCTACGGTACATCGAGGTGCCTCTACCAGATTTCCCCAGGTCTCAAATGTGAAGACACGTGGGGGGCGCCGTCTGCTGATCACGGCACATGTTGTCCAGTTGGTGTCTGTCTAAAGAAGGACGCTATTGTGTCTTCGAGACCCGCACCTCGTAGTTCAAACTAGGGCTGCCAGTTCTCCCTAGCTAACTTAACCTAGTGTTTGCCTACATTATAGGCCTATTACTACCTATGTGAAGGTCTTAGGTCTACATTATTATTATATACAGTTGCCTCAATAATCCTAATATTAGTGTACTAACAGTAAACTACCTACTTCTTCCCTGAAGGGTAAATCTATAAATTAATAAGTGCCTACCATCCATGCCAACTCAGGAGAGAGAACGCTTTTGTTTGGGTTGGGTGTAAGGGCCACCCAGCTCAGCCGTTCCATTACAGCCATGCTGGGACCCCTTTGTATGCTGTATCTGTCCTATGGAACTTTAGGGACCAAATAAATTTCCACAATAATACCGACAAGATGAAATCACGACACATGCGCAACACCCGGGCATCGCCACCGTAGACGCTTCACCATCCAGCCAGCCACTGGATGGCAAAACGTCCACAACAAAGACAACCAAACGTAAATAACAAAAAGGCACAATACCGTGACTGGAACGATACACAAATAACCCGCACATAAAAGAGAGAAGCTTACGACGACGTTTCGGTCCGACTTGGACCATTGACAAAGTCACACTGTGTGACTTAGTCAATGGTCCAAGTCGGACCGAAACGTCGTCGTAAGCTTCTCTCTTTTATGTGCGGGTTATTTGTGTATACAACCAGACGCCGTGCACGTGTCTTAATTTCATCAGTAGTAGTAGTAGTAGTAGTAGTAGTAGCAGCAGAAGAGGTAGTAGTAGTGGTAGTGGTAGAAGTGGGGAATAAGGAGGATCAGCCAGTCAAATACAAAGGAAGGGGAGCACTGCAAGAGAGCTAGGTGCCCACAGAGGGAGAGCAAGCGCACAGAGGTACGTGAAAGGGGAAGTGGTGAAATAAATGAAGAAGGAACAGAAACACGAAACAGAAGAGAGAAAGACAACCCAGAGGAGAAAAAGTAAAGAGGAAAGGGGAAGAGGGAGAAGAAGAAAAAGAAAAAGAAAAAATGAGGAGTCAGGTTAAGCTACGGGTGTTCTGAAGTTTGGAGCATTTTACAATGTAGTGGGAGAGGAAGGCATCTACAGAGACGAAGCCAGGGCTAAGATTCATACAAGGAAAGTTGTGTATTAGAGAGGATTCAACTAGACGGCGACTGTTCGAGTTGGAAGTAGGGAAGACAGTTTTGGCAGAAGACCAGTCAATAGGATGGCTATGATCTCTGACGTGACAGAAAAGAGCATTGTTAGTGTCGGCAAGCCTAACACTATTTTTATCTGTCAGAAAGAGATCGACCAGTTTCTCCGAAGTATTGAAGAGGACAGGAGGAGCAAGAAACAGAGTAGACACCAGGAACATCTGTAGAGGGAGGAGAGGTGTGAACGAGATTAGTGCGAAGAGTGTTAGTCTGGCGGAAGGTAAGCTTGATGTCTAAGGGATGGAGAGAATTGCTGAGATTCGAAAGACCGGAAATGTAGGGAAGGCAGAGGACAGAAGAGTTCCCAGGAGTAGAGAGTTTGGGAGAGAAGAAATTGTGTTTAGCACGTGAGAGGGCAGAGTCTATGAAATGGGAAGGGTAGCCAAGATGGGAAAACGAATTATGAAGAGTGGAAATTTCTGCTGGAAGGAACTGAGGATCACAGATGTGGAGGGCACGGAGAAATGCTTTTTCCTCTTTTAAACCCCTCTTTCGATCTTATGAGGCTGCTCTTATTGCTACCAGGCGTCGTAAGAATCAGCTTCGCTTCCTACATGACTGTCTTGCTGAACAAGTTCTGCCACCTTCCTTCTCCCACTTCCTGAAAACCAACCCACTGGGCACTCCCTTTCCTGATCATGCTCGTCTCCTACTTCAACAGCTCATTTTTTCTACTAAATCACAGGTTGAAGATGCCTTCTTTACTTTCCATCAGCGTCAACGTGCTCTCTTTGCGGCTCTACCACAGGATCTCTGTAACCTTCTCTCTACCATTGCCTTTGACACTGCTCGCCTGAATACACAAATTCATTCTTCCAAACTACAGAATAAACTTCAACGTCTCATCTCAGCTAGCCCTTGGTCTAAATTCTCCCTCACCGACTGTGTTACTAACCTGTCTTCTGTCTCACTCTCTCAGTATGAGCTTGAACTTCTTGGTTTTGGCCTTTCCTTTGCCACTTCGCCTACTCCTCGCGCTGGTATTGCCCTGATTAGCTCTTTTGGTTCCTTTCGTCAATCTCGATCCCGCAATCTTCCTGACTTGTCCATTTTTCGTGGCGCTCTCCTTCCTACTCTTGTTAGTCTGTTTTCTAAGAATCACCACCTTCCATGCCGTTACCAACTTGCCCTTTCTTCTCTTAAATCCAACACTAACATTGTCATACTATCTTCTGACAAAGGTAATTCTGTAGTTATCCTTGATCGCGAGGATTACCTCCGTAAAGCTGATGTCTTGCTCTCTGACTCATGTACCTACACTCCTCTCGTTTCCAACCCTCTCGATCGCATCAAGAGAACTTTCAACAAGAAACTAAAGACTCTCTCCGACCTCTGTCCTCCTGACTTTGACCTTGTTAAACGGTTTCGTGTCATCTGTCCCTCTCTTCCCTATTTCTATGGCCTTCCCAAAACTCATAAACCTGATATTCCTCTGTTGTGATAGAAACACAGGCCTTATCTCTAGGCTTTATTGAACATAAAATCTTCATAGTACTTCTGCAACAACAAAATATAATGACTAGTACATCTAATAACGGCTTCTACAGGGATGGTGATGTCTTGCATATGCCAAGAGAAACGTTATAACTACAGGCCACATATTTAAACTCACCATGTAATCTGCATCACTAATATATGGATAGAAGAGAAGAGAATCACACACCATGTGTTGGCGTCCATGACACACACCAAACTGTTGTTGTTGTTAAGGGCCCCGAGAGGTGGTGCAGTATTATGCTCCCCACAGGAGCAGTATCACTACAATCTCCCCCTTCTAAAATATCAGAGACAGTAATCTCTCAAACTGTTAGGTGGGCGACGTACACGTCCCGACCTTCGTAGCCCTTGAGCCTCTTCACCAGGTTCAATATTTTCCAGTGGGGTTTGACTAACTGCTGGAGCAGAATCCTCTATTTCCGTAGGGGTAGTCTCAAGGGGCTTTCCAGGAGAAAACGAAGTATCTTTCACATCTATTGGTGTATCTTGAGATTCCACACTAATGGGGATTTCAACTGGGGCTAAATGTCTTGTAGATACTGTAGTCTCTTCACCATTTTGGTAGCGAATGTGGGTGTAATGTGGATTAGCTTGCAGGAGCTCTACCTCTTCCACTAAAGGATCCGTCTTGTTCATCCTACGGTGACTCTTCAGGAGAACGGGTCCAGGATGACATAACCAAGTGGGCACGGAGGCTCCCATAGAGGAACGACGTGAATAGTTGAGGAGTCTTTCATGAGGGGTTGCATTAGTAGCTGTGCACAGCAATGATCTAATAGTGAAGAGCATCAAGTAGGACAGTTTGCCAGTGTTGAACAGGTAGATTGTGCGACTTCAATGTCAGTGTAACTGCCTTCCATATAGTACCATTGAACCGCTCCACTTGACCATTGCCTTGAGGGTTGTAGCTTGTTGTTCTGCTGCAGGCAATACCTTTGCTAGCCAAAAACTCCTGAAGTTCGTTACTCATGAACGAGGATCCCCTGTCTGAATGGATATAAGCTGGCATACCAAAAATAGAGAACAACTGTGAAAGACAACTAATAACAGTTGAAGCAGCCATATTTGCACAGGGGAATACAAAGGGAAACCTTGAATATTCATCTACTATGTTAAGGAAATACCTATTCTGATTTGTGCTTGGTAGAGGTCCTTTGAAATCTATATTCAGTCTCTCGAAAGGCTGGGTGGATATTATGAGATGAGTCTTCTCTGGCTGATGAAAGTTTGGCTTGCACTCTGCACATACTCTGCATGCTCTGATCACTTGTCGCACATCTTCCACTGAGTGGGGCATGTTCTTTGATTTGACAAAATGGTACAGGCGTGTAACTCCTGGGTGACACAAAACCTTGTGGAGCGCTGAGAGTTATTGCAAATCATGACATGCTGCTCCACAGTGGGACCTAGAGAATGCATCAGGTGAGATGTTCTCTTGACCCAGTCGGTACAGAATATCAGTCATAACACGATAGTTCCATCCTCCAGCGTAATATCTTGTCATTCTTTATCCTACTTTTGTGCTTCTTGTCGAACATATACATCACGGACCGTTGGTCAGTCCTTATGGTGAAATGTCTACCAGTTAAATAATGCCTCCAGTGGCGAACTGCTTCTATGATGGACCTTCCTTGACCTTAAATTCGCTTTCGATGTAGCCAACCGACATGTAATCATTAGTGAACTTGCCAGAATGGATGTTGGAGGATGGCTTCTCCGCTGGATTAAAGGTTACCTGTCCAACAGAAAATCGTCTGTGTTGTTCCAGGGACATAGAAGTGTAACTAAAGACTTTGAATTAGGAACCCCACAGGGAGGTGTGCTCAGTCCCACACTGTTCAATATTCTAATTAATGCATTACTTAATGCTATGCCTAGTCAGCCCCATCATTATGTGATTAGTTTTGCTGATGACATAATGATTCACACCACCGGATTCTCCAACACCCAAAACATTCTTAATCATGTACTAGCCTCGTGTCAGGACCTGGGGTTGATAATCTCTACTGATAAAACAAAGATACTCAATAGGCGTCCTCCTCGACAGAGAGGCACAGTTCGTCAGATCCAATTGCATGATGGGTCTCTTCTAGAATATGTAAGCAGATACAGGTATCTAGGCTTTGAGGTTCCACTACTTGGACCTGTTGTAACAAGACTTTGTCGTCAATACAAAGAAAGACTAAGAGCACTTAGAGTTGTGGCAGGGCTTCACCCCAGGTATGGTGCTAATGTTAAAATTGTGAAAATGATGTATCTTGCTTATATTAGATCACTGGTTGATTATGCTGCGCCACTACTTGCTCTTGTGTCTGACTGGAAGCTTGGAGGGCTGGAAAAACTGCAGAACAAAGCAATGAGGATCATTTTAGGATGCCCTCGTACTGCCAAAATTTTAAATATGCAAAAAGAACTTGATATTCCAAGCATCAGAGATCGTGTTACTGAAAGAAATATCCTAATTGGGGTTAATATGCTCAGGCAAACTCATTCAAACCCCTGCACAGAAGCCCTCCAAACTTTCCTCAGCACTGGTGAACACTCCTCTAGATGGATCGAAAAAACTGGAACCGACCTCCGCATGAATCAGATACATGATCTGTGTCAAGTAAGGCAACAGCGCCACTTCTCCGCTCCATGGAATATTACCCTATTCCAAACTACCATTCCTCCATTTCCCCCCAAACTACTTCTTAAATCACAACCAAAACTTCGCCTTGAAGCCAAACATGAGGCCTTAAGCTGTATTGATAACTTAGTCACACAGCACACACTCTCGCATATTATTTACGCTGATGGTTCTGTTCACCAATCCACTGGTGCAGCTGGTAGTGCTGCTGTTGTCGTACAGAGTGATGGCTCTCTTAAAGAAATTGGAGCACGCATCAATAATTGGGCCTCTACCCTTCAGACAGAACTGTTTGCCATACTCCTTGCACTGAAATGCATCTATGTATCAAAGATTGACAGTTTAATTGTAACTAATTCTCTGTTAGGTAAGACACATATGCAACAGTTAGGTATCTTTATTATGAAACGTTTCGCCTACACAGTAGGCTTCATCAGTCAAGTACAGAAAAGTTGATAGAAGCAGAAGATACTTGAAGACGATGTAATCAGTCCATCACCCTTAAAGTTTTGAGGTGGTCAGTCCCTCAGTCTGGAGAAGAGCATTGTTCCATAGTATGAAACAATATGGAGATGAAGTAACAGATTGGAGCTTTTTATAGCGCCAAGAGGTGAGACGTAGGCCACTAGGAGAGGTAAGAACTCAGATGTTGAGAGGTCAGGTCCCTCTCAAATCCAGCCGCTCTCACTAGTGGAAGTTGTCGAAGTTGATTGCAGGTCTGTACCAAGATACCCTTGTGTTTGCAGTGTCTGACAGATTGAACATTAAAATGGTATAAAATACCGACAGGTTGTTAGGTAAGACACATATGCAACAGTTAGGTATCTTTATTATGAAACGTTTCGCCTACACAGTAGGCTTCTTCAGTCAAGTACAGAAAAGTTGATAGAAGCAGAAGATACTTGAAGACGATGTAATCAGTCCATCACCCTTAAAGTTTTGAGGTGGTCAGTCCCTCAGTCTGGAGAAGAGCATTGTTCCATAGTATGAAACAATATGGAGAAGAAGTGACAAGATGGAGCTTTTTATAGCGCCAAGAGGTGAGACGTAGGCCACTAGGAGAGGTAAGAACTCAGATGTTGAGAGGTCAGGTCCCTCTCAAATCCAGCCGCTCTCACTAGTGGAAGTTGTCGAAGTTGATTGCAGGTCTGTACCAAGATACCCTTGTGTTGCAGTGTCTGACAGATTGAACATTAAAATGGTATAAAATACCGACAGGTTGTTAGGTAAGACACATATGCAACAGTTAGGTATCTTTATTATGAAACGTTTCGCCTACACAGTAGGCTTCTTCAGTCAAGTACAGAAAAGTTGATAGAAGCAGAAGATACTTGAAGACGATGTAATCAGTCCATCACCCTTAAAGTTTTGAGGTGGTCAGTCCCTCAGTCTGGAGAAGAGCATTGTTCCATAGTATGAAACAATATGGAGATGAAGTGACAGATTGGAGCTTTTTATAGCGCCAAGAGGTGAGACGTAGGCCACTAGGAGAGGTAAGAACTCAGATGTTGAAAGGTCAGGTCCCTCTCAAATCCAGCCCCTCTCACTAGTGGAAGTTGTCGAAGTTGATTGCAGGTCTGTACCAAGATACCCTTGTGTTGCAGTGTCTGACAGATTGAACATTAAAATGGTATAAAATACCGACAGGTTGTTAGGTAAGACACATATGCAACAGTTAGGTATCTTTATTATGAAACGTTTCGCCTACACAGTAGGCTTCATCAGTCAAGTACAGAAAAGTTGATAGAAGCAGAAGATACTTGAAGACGATGTAATCAGTCCATCACCCTTAAAGTTTTGAGGTGGTCAGTCCCTCAGTCTGGAGAAGAGCTTTGTTCCATAGTATGAAACAATATGGAGAAGAAGTGACAGGATGGAGCTTTTTATAGCGTCAAGAGGTGAGACGTAGGCCACTAGGAGAGGTAAGAACTCAGATGTTGAGAGGTCAGGTCCCTCTCAAATCCAGCCCCTCTCACTAGTGGAAGTTGTCGAAGTTGATTGCAGGTCTGTACCAAGATACCCTTGTGTTGCAGTGTCTGACAGATTGAACATTAAAATGGTATAAAATACCGGCAGGTTGTTAGGTAAGACACATATGCAACAGTTAGGTATCTTTATTATGAAACGTTTCGCCTACACAGTAGGCTTCTTCAGTCAAGTACAGAAAAGTTGATAGAAGCATGTACAGAAAAGTTGATAGAAGCAGAAGATACTTGAAGACGATGTAATCAGTCCATCACCCTTAAAGTTTTGAGGTGGTCAGTCCCTCAGTCTGGAGTTAGGTAAGACACATATGCAACAGTTAGGTATCTTTATTATGAAACGTTTCGCCTACACAGTAGGCTTCATCAGTCAAGTACAGAAAAGTTGATAGAAGCAGAAGATACTTGAAGACGATGTAATCAGTCCATCACCCTTAAAGTTTTGAGGTGGTCAGTCCCTCAGTCTGGAGAAGAGCATTGTTCCATAGTATGAAACAATATGGAGATGAAGTAACAGATTGGAGCTTTTTATAGCGCCAAGAGGTGAGACGTAGGCCACTAGGAGAGGTAAGAACTCAGATGTTGAAAGGTCAGGTCCCTCTCAAATCCAGCCGCTCTCACTAGTACTTAACTGATGAAGCCTACTGTGTAGGCGAAACGTTTCATAATAAAGATACCTAACTGTTGCATATGTGTCTTACCTAACAACCTGTCGGTATTTTATACCATTTTAATGTTCAATCTGTTAGACACTGCAAACACAAGGGTATCTTGGTACAGACCTGCAATCAACTTCGACAACTTCCACTAGTGAGAGCGGCTGGATTTGAGAGGGACCTGACCTTTCAACATCTGAGTTCTTACCTCTCCTAGTGGCCTACGTCTCACCTCTTGGCGCTATAAAAAGCTCCAATCTGTTACTTCATCTCCATATTGTTTCATACTATGGAACAATGCTCTTCTCCAGACTGAGGGACTGACCACCTCAAAACTTTAAGGGTGATGGACTGATTACATCGTCTTCAAGTATCTTCTGCTTCTATCAACTTTTCTGTACTTGACTGATGAAGCCTACTGTGTAGGCGAAACGTTTCATAATAAAGATACCTAACTGTTGCATATGTGTCTTACCTAACAACCTGTCGGTATTTTATACCATTTTAATGTTCAATCTGTTAGACACTGCAAACACAAGGGTATCTTGGTACAGACCTGCAATCAACTTCGACAACTTCCACTAGTGAGAGCGGCTGGATTTGAGAGGGACCTGACCTTTCAACATCTGAGTTCTTACCTCTCCTAGTGGCCTACGTCTCACCTCTTGGCGCTATAAAAAGCTCCAATCTGTTACTTCATCTCCATGTACCAACAATACCACCAGTCCGATAACATTCTTCTTTGCAAATATACAGGGTCTAAAGCCAGCTACAAACAACAAAATACCTTTCATCCGTGGACTGCTTGCAGAGGCAAAGGCAATGTTCGCGGCTTTCACTGAGACCCACATAAAGGATCACTTGGACAACGAAGTATGGATCCCAGGTTACAACCTATACAGATGTGACAGAGTGAACAGGCAAAAGGGGGGGGTTGGCCTGTACATTGCAGAGTCACTTGTTTGCACAGAACTGCTTAATGCCTCAAATGACGTAGTGGAAGTTTTAGCAGTAAAGGTCGAGAACCAAAACCTAGTCATTGTGGTAGTCTACAAGCCTCCGGATGCAACATCCCAGCAATTCCAGGAACAGCTGTTAAAAATTGACCACTGTCTGGAAAATCTTCCAGCTCCTGCACCCAACATCTTGCTCCTGGGGGATTTCAACTTAAGGCACCTAAAATGGAGGAATATAGCAAATAATATTGTTGCAGTAATAACACCAGGAGGCAGCTCTGATGAAAACTCACACTCACACGAGCTTTTAAATCTCTGCACAAAATTCAATTTAAACCAGCAAATAATAGAGCCTACAAGACTGGAGAATACACTAGACCTCATCTTCACTAACAATGATGATCTGATAAGAAATGTCACCATATCAAAAACAATATACTCAGATCACAACATAATTGAGGTTCAGACATGTATGCATGGAGCCCCAGACCGACAAAATGAGACTAGTCACGAGGGAGCATTCACCAAATTCAACTTCAATAACAAAAACATAAAGTGGGACCAAGTAAACCAAGTCCTAACCGATATAAGCTGGGAAGATATACTAAGCAACACAGACCCAAACTTATGCCTAGAACAGATTAACTCGGTGGCACTCGATGTATGCACAAGGCTTATTCCTCTAAGAAAAAGGAGGAGTAGATGTAAAATAGAAAGAGACAGGCGCTCCCTTTACAGGCGACGGAAAAGAATAACAGAGCGGCTAAAAGAGGTCAATATATCTGAAATGCGCAGGGAGACACTGGTCAGAGAAATAGCAAGCATCGAACTTAAGCTAAAAGAATCCTTTAGGAGTCAGGAATCGCGGGAAGAACTAAAAGCCATAAATGAAATCGAAAGAAACCCAAAGTATTTCTTCTCCTATGCCAAATCAAAATCGAGAACAACGTCCAGTATTGGGCCCCTACTTAAACAAGATGGGTCCTACACAGATGACAGCAAGGAAATGAGTGAGCTACTCAAGTCCCAATATGACTCAGTTTTTAGCAAGCCGCTAACCAGACTGAGAGTCGAAGACCAAAATGAATTTTTTATGAGAGAGCCACAAAATTTGACTAACACAAGCCTATCCGATGTTATCCTGACGCCAAATGACTTCGAACAGGCGATAAATGACATGCCCATGCACTCTGCCCCAGGGCCAGACTCATGGAACTCTGTGTTCATCAAGAACTGCAAGAAGCCCCTATCACGAGCCTTTTCCATCCTATGGAGAGGGAGCATGGACACGGGGGTCGTCCCTCAGTTACTAAAAACAACAGACATAGCCCCACTCCACAAAGGGGGCAGTAAAGCAACAGCAAAGAACTACAGACCAATAGCACTAACATCCCATATCATAAAAATCTTTGAAAGGGTCCTAAGAAGCAAGATCACCACCCATCTAGAAACCCATCAGTTACACAACCCAGGGCAACATGGGTTTAGAACAGGTCGCTCCTGTCTGTCTCAACTACTGGATCACTACGACAAGGTCCTAAATGCACTAGAAGACAAAAAGAATGCAGATGTAATATATACAGACTTTGCAAAAGCCTTCGACAAGTGTGACCATGGCGTAATAGCGCACAAAATGCGCGCTAAAGGAATAACAGGAAAAGTCGGTCGATGGATCTATAATTTCCTCACTAACAGAACACAGAGAGTAGTCGTCAACAGAGTAAAGTCCGAGGCAGCTACGGTGAAAAGCTCTGTCCCACAAGGCACAGTACTAG
>NC_091313.1:40042296-40164796 GCF_038502225.1 Cherax quadricarinatus
TACCCATCAAGAAGTGTAAATTTGTTGATTGTCTCAGAGTAATCGATAGCCAGTCTCCGTTTCCTATAATCATCTTTAACAACAACAACCTGTGCACGCCAAGGGGAATTACTCGGTTCTATAATACCCTCCTTCAGCAGCCTCTGAGTTTCTTTCTCAATGAACATCCGATCCTCATAAGAATAGCGGCGTGACTTAGTTGATATAGAATGGCAATCCGCGGTAAGATTTGCAAACAGTCCTGATTGTGTCGCAGTTGCTTGTTGTATTGCTATTGGGCTTAGCATTCATTTTTGTTCAAGCAGACTGTTCTGGTTGCCAGTCGGTCAAGAAGTTAGTTTATTTGAGGACTTTGTCAGACACTTGTTTAAGTCTAGTCGAGTCGTGAGACATAGCGAACTACTTAGAGCACTTACACACATACACAAAATTACTTGTACATATTTGTAATATCTTATTAAATGTTAATGTACCAGACGGTACTTAAGAATTATAAATGTGATATGTGTTTTCACCACAATAATATTGTACTCGAGAGAAGTGATATTATTTTGATTACTGTGATTAATTTAATTTAATTTAATTTGATAATATACCTCTAGACTTAATAAATTTATTAAATTTTAATTTCTCTAGTTAGTAGCCTACCAGTTGTAATCCTGAAGCACTATTGAATCATACTGAATTCTAATGGATAATTGGACAAGGATACTGACTACTTGTTACGAAAACCCAGTAACAGGCTGGATGCTAGAAGGGCAGTCCTTTCTAGTATTCACTGGAGATCTCTAAGCTTTTAGAATCGCGTTTTTTGTAACAACAAGAGACCAGGGCGGTACAACAAGAGGCCATGGTGGTACAACAATAGACCAGGGTGGTACAACAAGAGGCCATGGTGGTACAACAAGAGACCAAGGTGGTACAACAAGAGACCAGGGTGGTACAACAAGAGGCCAGGGTGGTACAACAAGAGGCCAGTGTGGTACAACAAGAGGCCAGGGTGGTACAACAAGAGGCCAGGGTGGTACAACAAGAGACCAGGGTGGTACAAGAAGACCAGGGTGGTACAACAAGAGGCCAGTGTGGTACAACAAGAGGCCAGGGTGGTACAACAAGAGGCCATGGTGGTACAAGAGGCCAAGATGGTACAACAAGAGACCAGAGTGGTACAACAAGAGGCCAGGGTGGTACAACAAGAGGCCAGGGTGGTACAACAAGAGGCCAGGGTGGTACAACAAGAGGCCAGTGTGGTACAACAAGAGGCCAGGGTGGTACAACAAGAGGCCAGGGTGGTACAACAAGAGACCAGGGTGGTACAAGAAGACCAGGGTGGTACAACAAGAGGCCAGTGTGGTACAACAAGAGGCCAGGGTGGTACAACAAGAGGCCATGGTGGTACAAGAGGCCAAGATGGTACAACAAGAGACCAGAGTGGTACAACAAGAGGCCAGGGTGGTACAACAAGAGACCAGAGTGGTACAACAAGAGGCCAGGGTGGTACAACAAGAGGCCAGGGTGGTACAACAAGAGGCCAGGGTGGTACAACAAGAGGCCATGGTGGTACAAGAGGCCAAGATGGTACAACAAGAGACCAGAGTGGTACAACAAGAGGCCAGGGTGGTACAACAAGAG
The DNA here is from genome assembly GCF_038502225.1 of Cherax quadricarinatus. NCBI lineage: Eukaryota > Metazoa > Arthropoda > Malacostraca > Decapoda > Parastacidae > Cherax > Cherax quadricarinatus. The sequence continues at coordinate 40,043,929 of NC_091313.1, forward strand.
GCCAGGGTGGTACAACAAGAGGCCAGGGTGGTACAACAAGAGACCAGGGTGGTACAAGAAGAAGCGAGGGTGGTACAACAAGAGGCCAGGGTGGTACAACAAGACCAGGGTGGTACAACAAGAGGCCAGGGTGGTACAACAAGAGGCCATGGTGGTACAAGAGGCCAAGATGGTACAACAAGAGGCCAGGGTGGTACAACAAGAGGCCATGGTGGTACAAGAGGCCAAGATGGTACAACAAAAGACCAGAGTGGTACAACAAGAGGCCATGGCGGTACAAGAGGCCAAGATGGTACAAGAGGCCAGGGTGGTACAACAAGAGGCCATGGTGGTACAAGAGGCCAAGATGGTACAACAAGAAGCCATGGTGGTACAAGAGGCCATGATGGTACAAGAGGCCAAGATGGTACAACAAGAGGCCAAAATGGTACAACAAGAGCCCAGGGTGGTACAACAAGACCAGGGTGGTACAACAAGAGGCCAGGGTGGTACAACAAGAGGCCATGGTGGTACAAGAGGCCAAGATGGTACAACAAGAGGCCAGGGTGGTACAACAAGAGGCCATGGTGGTACAAGAGGCCAAGATGGTACAACAAAAGACCAGAGTGGTACAACAAGAGGCCATGGCGGTACAAGAGGCCAAGATGGTACAAGAGGCCAGGGTGGTACAACAAGAGGCCATGGTGGTACAAGAGGCCAAGATGGTACAACAAGAAGCCATGGTGGTACAAGAGGCCATGATGGTACAAGAGGCCAAGATGGTACAACAAGAGGCCAAAATGGTACAAGAGACCAGGGTGGTACAACAAGAGGCCATGGTGGTACAAGAGGCCAAGATGGTACAACAAGAGACCAGAGTGGTACAACAAGAGGCCATGGCGGTACAAGAGGCCAAGATGGTACAAGAGGCCAGGGTGGTACAACAAGAGGCCATGGTGGTACAAGAGGCCAAGATGGTACAACAAGAAGCCATGGTGGTACAACAAGAGGCCATGGTGGTACAAGAGGCCAAGATGGTACAACAAGAGGCCAAAATGGTACAACAAGAGACCAGGGTGGTACAACAAGAGACCAAGATGGTACAACAAGAGGCCAAAATGGTACAACAAGAGACCAGGGTGGTACAACAAGAGGCCAAGATGGTACAACAAGAGGCCATGGTGGTACAAGAGGCCAAGATGGTACAACAAGAAGCCATGGTGGTACAACAAGAGGCCATGGTGGTACAAGAGGCCAAGATGGTACAACAAGAGGCCAAGATGGTACAACAAGAGGTAGCAAGGTTTGCGTGATGGCTCTCTATCACAACAACAACAATAATTACTTTCACAAGTTCAGCTGTTATCTTGTAGTTGTTCTCATCTGGAGGATCACTTGAGTATTGTGTGTTGGTGTTGCAGGTAACACACACTCTCTCTCTCTCTCTTTCATAAAATTATATTAAGTAATAAGCTGTACGGGAGCCAGAAAACCGAAAATATTTGTGTTCCTTCGTTGCAAGTTTTCTCTCTTGTTTGGTTGCTCATGTCAACACAAGGACCTGTACATTGTTATACCTGTATATCATATCATTATTACACCTGCATATCATATCAAACAATGTAATTAATATTTTATGTGTGTACAATGCTAGTTCATGGAGAGGCTGTTGCTGGCCTCCCAACATGGCCGACACTACTTCACTAACATTATGATTACTCTTTAATAACTATTTCTTTGGGGAATATTACTTGCATTGTTCAGAATTTACTGAGATGTTATTGACGAGCGTATTGGGTAATTTACTGGTAGTAACTGACGACCATCCAGGAGTCCTACACCATTTATGGCTACTAGGTCACCCTCTACACTTATGTATTTCCTGCAAAGTGCTTGATACTCTTGATACACTTTGTACTCTTGATACACTTTGTACTCTTGATACACTTGATGCTCTTGATACTCTTGATACACTTTGTACTCTTGATACACTTTGTACTCTTGATACACTTGATGCTCTTGATACTCTTGATACACTTTGTACTCTTGATACACTTGATGCTCTTGATACACTTTGTACTCTTGATACACTGTACTCTTGATACACTTTGTACTCTTGATACACTTGATACTCTTGATACTCTTGATACACTTTGTATTCTTGATGCTCTTGATAAACTTTATACACTTTGTACTCTTGATACACTTTGTACTCTTGATAAACTTGATACTCTTGATACACTTTGTACTCTTGATACACTGGATACTCTTGATACACTTTGTACTCTTGATACACTTGATACTCTTGATACACTTTGTACTCTTGATACACTTGATACACTTTGTACTCTTGATACACTTGATACACTTTGTACTCTTGATACTCTTGATACACTTTGTACTCTTGATACACTTTGTACTCTTGATGAACTTGATACTCTTGATACACTTTGTACTCTTGATACACTTTGTACTCTTGATGCACTGGATACTCTTGATACACTTTGTACTCTTGATACACTTGATACTCTTGATACACTTTGTACTCTTGATACTCTTGATACACTTGATACTCTTGATACATTTGATACTCTTGATACACTTTGTACTCTTGATACACTTGATACTCTTTGTACTCTTGATACACTTGATACTCTTTGTACTCTTGATACACTTGATACTCTTGATACACTTGATACTCTTTGTACTCTTGATACACTTTGTACTCTTGATACACTTGATACACTTTGTACAACAGATTTCCAAGAAAATTTCCAAGACCGTAGGCATACTATCAAAGATACGGTACTATGTTCCACAGTCAGCCTTCCTGGCCCTATATCACTCCCTTATTTACCCCTATCTCACCTATGGAATTTGTGCATGGGGTGTGGAAAATTGCATTTATCTGAATGTATCCTTATGTACATAACAGTAAACGAACAGATAATTATTATTTATCAGTTAGACAAGTAGGAATTTGGGACACCTAGGTCGCAAAAAATGTCCCCCTTCGATACCTACCACTGTTATATCCACAAGTTGCTCTGGACCTATTAATCATAAATGAAATATACATCACCAGGAATGTTGGTAAATATAAAAATTTGTGGACTGTATATTAAATTAAAAAATGATTATATATTAATACACATTTATATAACAGAAGGAGAATATATCTTAATCATAACACTCACCAATTTGACTGGAAATCAAGGTGTATCATACTCAGAAAACCTCTGTCTATACATGAAAATAACTGGCCAGAGTTATAACATAACAGATTTATCTGAGGTTCCTGGAGCTGTCTTGTCCAGTCACCTGATATCTCAAGTCATGCAGGAATGCACATCCAACAATTTCACCTCCTATTTGAGAGGTGTCAGCCCAAATTTAACCTCTAGAGCACGAAAAATTCTTCCCATTACTCACAACGTCTGTTATTCAATTCAAACAAAATGGCGACTCCTTCTGCGCAGACGCAGGCTCAATTTCCCATTTTTGATAATTTTTATTAAATACAATATAGGCCATCTATTTGCCTATAAATTACCGTATTTCCGGAAAATAAACAGTATTTTCCACATGGGGCTCAACAACAATAAACCATCTCAGACCATTAATTACCCAACAAAATTTCCAAGAAAATTTCCAAGACCGTAGGCATACTATCAAAGATACGGTACTATGTTCCACAGTCAGCCTTCCTGGCCCTATATCACTCCCTTATTTACCCCTATCTCACCTATGGAATTTGTGCATGGGGTGTGGAAAATTGCATTTATCTGAATGTATCCTTATGTACATAACAGTAAACGAACAGATAATTATTATTTATCAGTTAGACAAGTAGGAATTTGGGACACCTAGGTCGCAAAAAATGTCCCCCTTCGATACCTACCACTGTCATATCCACAAGTTGCTCTGGACCTATTAATCATAAATGAAATATACATCACCAGGAATGCTGGTAAATATAAAAATTTGTGGACTGTATATTAAATTAAAAAATGATTATATATTAATACACATTTATATAACAGAAGGAGAATATATCTTAATCATAACACTCACCAATTTGACTGGAAATCAAGGTGTATCATACTCAGAAAACCTCTGTCTATACATGAAAATAACTGGCCAGAGTTATAACATAACAGATTTATCTGAGGTTCCTGGAGCTGTCTTGTCCAGTCACCTGATATCTCAAGTCATGCAGGAATGCACATCCAACAATTTCACCTCCTATTTGAGAGGTGTCAGCCCAAATTTAACCTCTAGAGCACGAAAAATTCTTCCCATTACTCACAACGTCTGTTATTCAATTCAAACAAAATGGCGACTCCTTCTGCGCAGACGCAGGCTCAATTTCCCATTTTTGATAATTTTTATTAAATACAATATAGGCCATCTATTTGCCTATAAATTACCGTATTTCCGGAAAATAAACAGTATTTTCCACATGGGGCTCAACAACAATAAACCATCTCAGACCATTAATTACCCAACAAAAGGCTGCAGTCAAAATGATAACAAATTCCCACTACAGGCAGCACACTCCACCAATATTCAAAACACTAAACCTACTCACCATACAAAACATCCATACTTATTATTGCACCTACTACATACATAGAACACTTAACTCGGATATAAACCCTCCCCTCAAAAGTCTCCTTACTAACCTCAACATAACATATGACCATAACACAAGGCACAGGTCACTCTTTGATGTTCCTCGTGTCCATCTCACACTATGTAAAAACTCAATGCACATAAAAGGCCAAAAAATCTGGAATTCATTACCTGTGAATATAAAAGAAACACTATCTGTTTATAAATTAAAGTCTCTTCTTAAAAATCACTTACTCACCCACAACTAAATAAATACTGAATAATTGTATCTCATAAATGTTTAACCTGTGACCCAATCAAACTTTGTTATTTTTAATTACATTACCTAACAGAATACTCCATTCTAATGAATGCTCAGCAACACAGTAAATGACCATATGACCTGTCTTTGTAATACTCATTTGTTTACAGCAATGTTTAATACTGAATATATCAGTGCTTAGTTAATCTTTTAAGTTAATTTTAAGCCTGCCCATAATGCTCTGCATACAAGGGGCTTTGGCATGTTACACTTAACCACTGTATTTCTTTGTACTTCTATGTATCATGCTCAAATTAATAAATAAATAAAGTATTGATACACTCTTGATACATTTTGTACTCTTGATACACTTTGTACTCTTGCTACACTTTGTACTCTTGATACACTTTGTACTCTTGATACACTTTGTACTCTTGATACTCTTGACACACTTTGTACTCTTGATACTCTTCATACACTTTGTAATCTTGACACTCTTCATACACTTTGTACTCTTGATACTCTTCATACACTTTGTACTCTTGATACTATTCATGCACTTTGTACTCTTGATACTCTTCATACACTTGATACTCTTATTACTCTTGATACAGACCTGGTTGACATTACTGATATGCTTTATAGAAAGACCCTGGTTATACACAATATTTTGTCATACTAAGTTAATCTTGTCTTCCAGGATGCAACCCACGACAGCGACTAACTCCCAAGTACCTACTTACTGCTAGGTGAGCATGGACAGCAGGTGTAAGGTAACATGCCAGTGTTGCTACCGATGCCAGTGTGAGTTAAGGACACTATAAGTCAAGCCACGAGCATCCACATCCTGTCTTATTGCACCTACAGTTAATGCAGCCACTCACACCCAGAGTGAGATCTTAGGGCTGTGATAAAATGGGTATTATGTCTTCTCTACATTGACAAATATAATATTATACTGGAAAATTCCCATGAGGTGAAAAAGGAGCGATTTTTTCATTATCGAATTCATCTAAATGCCTGATAATGTGTTTACACTATTGTATATTAAGTGCCCAATACATCTAGGCATAAAAAACAAAGTGAAATGTATACACAGTATGTACAGTACTTACCTTAAAATATGGTGCTGGCCGCCCTTCTCTTACGCAGTTTTGTTTGAAAATGGGAGAAGAACAATAAAAGCACCGAGCATTATGAGCACTGGCTCAGTTGAAAGCCAGCAAAAGTGTGGAAACACCAAAAAGAGGGTGCTGTATATGTGGGGCACTCCTGTGTATAAAACTAGTCATTGATATACATAACCTCACTTTCAGTAATTTCATTATTTATTATTATCAGTGCTAGAGTGTGGACTGTATGTTTTTTTATATGCAGTTCTTCTAACAAAGGAAGGGGTAGCAGTAATGTTGAATGATCAGTTATGGAAGGAGAAAAGAGAATATGAATGTGTAAATTCAAGAATTATGTGGATTAAAGTAAAGGTTGGATGCGAGAAGTGGGTCATAATAAGCGTGTATGCACCTGGAGAAGAGAGGAATGCAGAGGAGAGAGAGAGATTTTGGGAGATGTTAAGTGAATGTATAGGAGCCTTTGAACCAAGTGAGAGAGTAATTGTGGTAGGGGACCTGAATGCTAAAGTAGGAGAAACTTTTAGAGAGGGTGTGGTAGGTAAGTTTGGGGTGCCAGGTGTAAATGATAATGGGAGCCCTTTGATTGAACTTTGTATAGAAAGGGGTTTAGTTATAGGTAATACATATTTTAAGAAAAAGAGGATAAATTAGTATACAAGATATGATGTAGGGCGAAATGACAGTAGTTTGTTGGATTATGTATTGGTAGATAAAAGACTGTTGAGTAGACTTCAGGATGTACATGTTTATAGAGGGGCCACAGATATATCAGATCACTTTCTAGTTGTAGCTACACTGAGAGTAAAAGGTAGATGGGATACAAGGAGAATAGAAGTATCAGGGAAGAGAGAGGTGAAGGTTTATAAACTAAAAGAGGAGGCAGTTAGGGTAAGATATAAACAGCTATTGGAGGATAGATGGGCTAATGAGAGCATAGGCAATGGGGTCGAAGAGGTATGGGGTAGGTTTAAAATTGTAGTGTTAGAGTGTTCAGCAGAAGTTTGTGGTTACAGGAAAGTAGGTGCAGGAGGGAAGAGGAGCGATTGGTGGAATGATGATGTGAAGAGAGTAGTAAGGGAGAAAAAGTCAGCATATAAGTTTTTACAAAGTAGAAGTGATGCAAGGAGGGAAGAGTATATGGAGAAAAAGAGAGAGGTTAAGAGAGTGGTGAAGCAATGTAAAAAGAGAGCAAATGAGAGAGTGGGTGAGATGTTATCAACAAATTTTGTTGAAAATAAGAAAAAGTTTTGGAGTGAGATTAACAAGTTAAGAAAGCCTAGAGAACAAATGGATTTGTCAGTTAAAAATAGGAGAGGAGAGTTATTAAATGGAGAGTTAGAGGTATTGGGAAGATGGAGGGAATATTTTGAGGAATTGTTAAATGTTGATGAAGATAGGGAAGCTGTGATTTCGTGTATAGGACAAGGAGGAATAACATCTTGTAGGAGTGAGGAAGAGCCAGTTGTGAGTGTGGGGGAAGTTCGTGAGGCAGTAGGTAAAATGAAAGGGGGTAAGGCAGCCGGGATTGATGGGATAAAGATAGAAATGTTAAAAGCAGGTGGGGATATAGTTTTGGAGTGGTTGGTGCAATTATTTAATAAATGTATGGAAGAGGGTAAGGTACCTAGGGATTGGCAGAGAGCATGCATAGTTCCTTTGTATAAAGGCAAAGGGGATAAAAGAAAGTGCAAAAATTATAGGGGGATAAGTCTGCTGAGTATACCTGGTAAAGTGTATGGTAGAGTTATTATTGAAAGAATTAAGAGTAAGACGGAGAATAGGATAGCAGATGAACAAGGAGGCTTTAGGAAAGGTAGGGGGTGTGTGGACCAGGTGTTTACAGTGAAACATATAAGTGAACAGTATTTAGATAAGGCTAAAGAGGCCTTTGTGGCATTTATGGATTTGGAAAAGGCATATGACAGGGTGGATAGGGGGGCAATGTGGCAGATGTTGCAAGTGTATGATGTAAGAGCCTCTTCAAGGGGGGCTCCTTGGCGTGGTGAAGAGGCTCTTGGTCTGAGGAATTAGACCTATCGGTCTTCTTCCTCAGACCGAACCTAATTACCCCCCAATCTCCCCTCCCCTATCCCATCCTCCCCATCCTCCCCTTTTTCCTTTCCTCCTCCTCTTCCCCACTCCTCCCTTTTGCCCTTCCTCTTTTTGTCCTTTGGGATTTCTCCCACAGGCGCGCTAGTTCCTGGGTAGGAGAAAGGATACCGGGGTCCATCCCATTCCGTTGAGGTTCTTAGCGGTGGCGTAGTTTGCCATGGAATCTGGATCGCCTGGGGATGTCCCGATCCCTCTCCGGTATCCCGGAGTAGCTTTGGGTGTCTTTCGGGCGACGAGTGTATCTCTGGAAGCCACCTTTCGGATTCCGGGGGTGGTGGCCGAAGGAGGTATGCTTTGTGGCGGATATCCGGCCGCCCTCTCTTTTGTCCACCGAGGTAGCTCGGCAGATGTGAGGTTGCTATCCCGGATTGTTAGTTTACTAGCATGATGGGTAGGGTATGGCACGGGTTCCATGCTGCATCTGCACTACTTGCGGTGCTGAGGTCCTCTTGGGCGCGGAGGGAGATTTCTGGCCCTTTCATTCCTCCTAGGAACTATCCCTCCCCGGTCCCCCCTTGTTTTTTCTTTTTTTTTTTATTTTTATTTTCTTTTCTTCTTTCTTTTTTTTTCTTAAAAACAAAAAGAAAGAAGTAACCTAACCATGGCAGCCCTAGTCCATGAACCTGGTACCCCCGGGCCCCTTCTTGATACCGCACCCCGTTCTGACCCCGCCTCGTCTTTGGACCACTCCTCAGACATTCCTCATGCCTCTGTACCTATTGCCGGTGTTGTTTCCTCACCCGCTTCAGGTACTGAGGCCTCGACTGACTCCTTCGATTTATCAGACCTTCGCTCTCCTCTGACTATGCTTCCGGCCTCTCCCTCTACGGTGCGGCAATTTTCAAATCGCCGACCCGTTCCACGTCGGACCAACTCTGGTCCCAAGCCTAAACGTCAACGACAATTACCTGCTGATGATACTTCTCCACCCTCACCTTCTCGTTCTTCTCAGAAACGATCGACACGTCCTTCACTACCTTTCCACGCTCAGTTTCAGACTGAACAGTGGACTAAATTCTTCACTTTACGACCAACTTCCTCTACTGCCTATCTTTCTGACCATAGTATTGGCAAGGCACTCCTACGCCATGTTAGTAAAGATATTTCTTTTCATGCTCTTAAGAGCGGTACGCGCATCATTACTGTACAGAATGCTACCCAGGCTCGTGAGCTCTCTCGTCTTTCCCATATAGATACTGTTCCTGTCACCCTTGAAAAACATCATTCCCTCAATTCCTGTAGTGGTACCGTCATTCTGCCCCATACCATAGTTCAACAAAATTTCCAGACATGTGGCACCGACATTCTAGAACAGCTGGAACTCCAAGATCTCCCAATCCTCAAGGTAGACACTTACGTTCTTCCTGCCCGTGGGCGGAGACGATACCCTAGCAATGTGGCTCGTTTAACTTTTGACAGCCGAGAACTCCCATCCTCAGTTTATATAGCAGGACATCGGTTACAAGTTCGAAAGGTGATCCCTACACCACAACAGTGTAGAAATTGCTGGCGATTTGGCCATCCAGCGAAATATTGCAGATCTATCGCCGAATGCCCAGTCTGTGGTGCCGATGACCATTCTAATACGTTTTGCAATCGATCTCCCTCTTGCCTTAACTGTCATGAGGCTCACCCTTCGTACTCTCGCCGTTGTCAGGTCTATTTAAACGAGCGGGAAATCCGTTACCTCAAAGAGACAGAAGGTCTCCCTTATGCCATGGCAGTTTCTCATCTCCGCCTCCAAGGGAGACTCCCACGTGTTTCTTATTCCCGTGTTTCAAAACGTCCCCCCACTTCTGGTATCCCATCTTCTATACCCACCTCTGTGGTTACCTCTCCCATAATCACTCCTGTATCTAATCCTTTTGCTGTCCTCGGCTCAGACGTCCCTACTTCAACGCCTCAGTCTAATCTCGCTTCTTCGAGTTCTCTCTTACAAGCCTCAGTATCGACTAGACCTCGTACGACACCTCTTCCCAATCGTCCCTCTACTTCTCAAAAGTCAAAAAAAGGTCCGGTAACACCTCCTACCCATCTTCCACCTCCTCATTTTACCCTCCCTGTCTCTGTCCCTAGTTCTTCCCCTCTCACTGGCTCAGTTACAAGTGCAGAGGTTCACCCTCCTCCTCGTAATGTACCTTCCTCCCCTGTTCCCTCCCAAGTTTCTTCCTCTTCTGCCACCTCCCAGGTTCCTGTCTCTTCTGTCCCCTGCCACGCTTCTCCAGTTCCCTCCACCCTTTCGCCCCCCCCTACCTTGGTACAGTCCAATACAGTTCCAATCTTTACTCATCCTCCCCCTACCATTCCCAATATTGTCTCCCATACGACATCTCTGAATTCTGAAACACTTGAAGCAATCTCTGAATATATTGCAGAGACCAAACCATCAATGGACACTGATCCACCTTCCGCTCTTTCTCTCTCCTCTGCTCCATCTGCGCAACTCCTTTCTTCACAGCGCACCGTTCCTTCACTGCTTGAACATTTTCCACTGCCTCCGCATGTGGACTTTTCTAACCCTTCTAGTCCGTAGGAACCCTTACCTGCGGATTTCAAGTATCTTTATCATTGCCAATCATGGCCTTTTTACAGTGGAATATACGCGGCCTCAGGGGTAATCGGGGTGAGCTTCAGATGTTACTCTCCCAGTTTGCCCCTGTTGGTGTTTGCTTACAGAAACCAAAATTACACTCTGCTGTTATTTCTCACATCTCAGGCTATAATTTATTGTATTCTTCAGATCCTTTTCCTGATGGGACCTTTAATGAAAGTGCCCTTCTTCTCCGCACTGATATTCCGTACCATCAGCTATTTGTTCATACTTCGCTGCATTACACAGCAGCCCGTATCCACTTACATAGGTGGTATACGCTCTGTTCTTTATATCTCTCTCCTTCTCGGGCATTATCTATTCCGGATTTTGCCTTCCTTGTTTCGTCATTACCGCCACCGATTCTGTTACTTGGTGATTTTAATGCCCACCATTTCCTCTGGGGGGGGTCTCACTGTGATTCCCGTGGAATTCAGTTAGAGGCTTTTCTTGCCACCCACCCCCTCCATGTTTTAAATACAGGTACTCACACCCATTTTGATCCTCGGACTCATACTCTCTCTTGCATCGATCTCTCAGTTTGCTCTTCCTCCGCCGCATTAGACTTCACTTGGTCTGTTCTCCCGGACTTACATGACAGTGATCATTTCCCAATCATTCTTACTTCCCCTTCATATTCGCCACCTCTTCGCACCCCACGCTGGCAATTTAATCGGGCAAATTGGAACCTTTACTCACACCTGACTGTTTTTAAAGAGGTTCCTTCTTCGTCCTCCATCGATGAGCTTTTACACCTCTTCTCGTCCTCCGTTTTCACCGCAGCTTCTCATTCTATACCCCAAACTTCGGGCAGGCATTCTCAGAAATGCGTGCCTTGGTGGTCTCCTGCTTGTGCTCGTGCAGTACGTTTGAAACGCGCTGCATGGGGCAGGTACCGGTACAATAGAACCACAGAGCGACTCCTTGATTTTAAACAGAAGCGTGCGATCGCTCGCCGTGTCATCCGTGACGCTAAACGCACTTGCTGGCGAGATTATGTCTCCACCATCACCTCTGCTTCCTCTATGAGTGCAGTCTGGAAAAAAGTACGAAAACTGAGTGGTAAATATTCTCCTGACCCGGCTCCTGTTCTGCGGGTTGCCGGTGTTGATATAGCAAACCCACTAGATGTTGCCAATGAAATTGGCAATCATCTGGTCCGTATTTCTCAGGGACTCCATCTATGCCCCTCATTTCTTTCCTCAAAGTCTGCCAGAGAGTTAGCACCCTTGGACTTTTCTTCTCTCAGAGAAGAACAGTATAATGTGCCTTTTACACTTCAAGAACTGGAGGCAACACTCTCAGCTTGTCGATCATCGGCAGCTGGGCCCGACGACATTCATATTCGTATGCTACAACATTTACATCAGTCAGCCCTTGCAGTCCTATTACGCCTTTACAATCTTATTTGGTCACAAGGAGTTCTTCCACAGCTGTGGAAATCCGCCATTGTTCTCCCTTTCCGCAAACCAGGCACTACGGGACATGAAACCTCCCACTATCGTCCCATTGCTCTTACCAGTGCAGTTTGCAAAGTAATGGAACGTCTAGTAAATAGACGTTTAGTGTGGTATTTAGAGACACACAACAGTCTCTCCACTCGTCAATATGGCTTTCGTAAGGGACGTTCTACCATAGACCCCTTACTGCGCTTGGATACGTATGTTCGTAATGCCTTTGCGAATAACCACTCAGTTATTGCCATATTTTTTGACCTTGAGAAGGCATATGACACAACTTGGAGGTATAATATTTTAGCCCAAGCCCACTCCTTAGGCCTTCGAGGCAATCTACCATCCTTCCTTAAGAACTTTTTAACTGACAGGCATTTCCGTGTTCGGGTTAATAATGTGCTCTCCCCGGACTTTATCCAAGCTGAAGGTGTCTCCCAGGGATGTGTTCTGAGCACAACACTTTTTCTCCTTGCTATTAATGATTTGGCCTCTAGTCTTCCATCAAATATTTGGTCATCACTCTATGTTGATGACTTCGCTATTGCCTGTGCAGGCGCTGACTGTCACCTCCTTACAGTTTCTCTCCAGCATGCAGTCGACCGTGTTTCCAATTGGGCCACCACACATGGGTTTAAATTTTCCAGCACTAAAACCCACCAAATCACTTTCACTAGACGCTCTGTCATCTCCGATCATCCTTTGTACCTCTATGGCTCCCGTATCCCTGAACGTGATACAGTCAAGTTTCTGGGCCTCCTCTTTGATCGTAGGTTATCCTGGAAACCTCACATTACCTCTCTGAAGGCAACTTGTCACAGCCGGCTGAACCTTCTTAAAACCCTTGCTCATCTTTCGTGGGGAGCTGATCGTCGAACCCTCCTTCACCTACATTCCACCCTTATTTTATCGAAACTTGATTATGGTGACCAGATCTATTCAGCGGCATCTCCTGCTACTCTCTCTAGCCTTAACCCCATTCATCACCAAGGATTACGTTTATGCCTTGGTGCTTTTCGCTCTTCCCCTGTCGAAAGCCTCTATGCAGAAGCGAACGTTCCATCCTTATCCGATCGCCGTGATGCCCATTGCCTGCGCTACTATGTACGCTCTCATGATCTCCGCAATCCTTCCATTTATAGAATGGTCACTGATATTAGTAGACATTCTTTATTTGTTCGCCGCCCCTGCTTACTCCGTCCCTTCTCTCTTCGCCTTCATTCGCTCTTGTCTTCTCTTCAACTACCACCTTTCTATGTACATGTAGCATCTCACTTTTCCCTACCCCCCTGGGAAGTTCCAGCTGTTCGAGTCTGTTCTTTCTCCCTCCCTTGCTCGAAAGCCCAACTGTCTACGGTCGCTTCCCGCTCTCTTTTTCTTGACCACTTTCACTCTCATTCTCATGCCATTGCTGTGTACACAGATGGCTCTAAGTCTTCTGACGGCGTAGGATTTGCAGCAGTGTTTCCGGACAGCGTCGTACAAGGGCATTTACTATCTTCAGCTAGTATTTTTACTGCTGAATTATATGCCATCCTTACAGCACTTATCCGTATTGCATCTATGCCTGTGTCATCATTTGTGGTTGTCTCAGACTCCCTTAGTGCTTTACAGGCTATACAAAAATTTGATACACCTCACCCCTTAGTCCTCCGTATCCAACTTTGGCTACGCCGCATCTTTACTAAGCATAAAGATATTGTTTTTTGTTGGGTCCCTGGTCATGTTGACGTACAGGGCAATGAACAGGCAGACACTGCTGCGCGGTCAGCAGTACATGACCTACCAGTTTCTTATAGAGGTATTCCATGTACGGACTATTTTGCTGTAATATCTTCCCACCTTCACACCCGTTGGCAACAACGTTGGTCTACTATGCTCGGCAACAAACTTCAGTCTATTAAACCGAGTATAGGTTACTGGCCGTCTTCTTATCACCAGTGTCGAGGTTGGGAGACTACTCTCTCCCGTCTTCGCATTGGCCATACTCGTCTTACTCATGGATATCTCATGGAGAGGCGTCTTGCTCCTCTCTGTGAGAATTGCCAAGCTCCAATATCAGTCAGCCACATTCTGTTGGACTGCCCACTTTATCAACGAGCACGCAGAATTTACCTCTGTCGTCGTCTTCGCCCCACTGCTCTCTCTTTACCTTCCTTTCTCGCTGATGGACCCACCTTTCATCCGGACTCTCTCATTGACTTTTTGACAACAACTGACTTACTTCACAAATTCTGATACTTTCAGCCCTTTCTACTTGAATCTCTTGCTACCCTCTACCCCCGTACTATCCCCTGCCCCGCTGTTTTCTGTAACCTGCTGATCATCCCCCCTCCCTTCTGCCATCCAATTCCCTTGCTTCCTTCCCTACCCTGCAGCGCTGTATAGCCCTTGTGGCTTAGCGCTTCTTTTTGATTATAATAATAATAATGATGTAAGAGGTAGGTTACTGAAAGCAGTGAAGAGTTTTTAAGAGGATAGTGAGGCTCAAGTTAGAGTATGTAGGAAAGAGGGAAATTTTTTCCCAGTAAAAATAGGCCTTAGACAAAGATGTGTGATGTCACCGTGGTTGTTTAATATATTTATAGATGGGGTTGTGAGAGAAGTAAATGCGAGGGTCTTGGCAAGAGGTGTGGAGTTAAAAGATAAAGAATCACACACAAAGTGGTAGTTGTCACAGCTGCTCTTTGCTGATGACACTGTGCTCTTGGGAGATTCTGAAGAGAAGTTGCAGAGATTGGTTGGATGAATTTGGTAGGGTGTGCAAAAGAAGAAAATTATAAGTGAATACAGGAAAGAGTAAGGTTATGAGGATAACAAAAAGATTAGGTGATGAAAGATTGAATATCAGATTGGAGGGAGAGAGTATGGAGGAGGTGAATGTAATCAGATATTTGGGAGTGGACGTGTCAGCGGATGGGTCTATGAAAGATGAGGTGAATCATAGAATTGATGAGGGGAAAAGAGTGAGTGGTGCACTTAGGAGTCTGTGGAGACAAAGAACTTTGTCCTTGGAGGCAAAGAGGGGAATGTATGAGAGTATAGTTTTACCAACGCTCTTATATGGGTGTGAGGCATGGGTGATGAATGTTGCAGCGAGGAGAAGGCTGGAGGCAGTGGAGATGTCATGTCTGAGGGCAATGTGTGGTGTGAATATAATGCAGAGAATTCGTAGTTTGGAAGTTAGGAGGAGGTGCGGGATTACCAAAACTGTTGTCCAGAGGGCTGAGGAAGGGTTGTTGAGGTGGTTCGGACATGTAGAGAGAATGGAGCGAAACAGAATGACTTCAAGAGTGTATCAGTCTGTAGTGGAAGGAAGGCGGGGTAGGGGTCGGCCTAGGAAAGGTTGGAGAGAGGGGGTAAAGGAGGTTTTGTGTGCGAGGGGCTTGGACTTCCAGCAGGCATGCGTGAACGTGTTTGATAGGAGTGAATGGAGACAAATGGTTTTTAATACTTGACGTGCTGTTGGAGTGTGAGCAAAGTAACATTTATGAAGGGGGTTTGAAACCGGCAGGCCGGACTTGAGTCCTGGAGATGGGAAGTACAGTGCCTGCACTCTGAAGGAGGGGTGTTAATGTTGCAGTTTAAAAACTGTAGTGTAAAGCACCCTTCTGGCAAGACAGTGATGGGGTGAATGATGGTGAAAGTTTTTCTTTTTCGGGCCACCCTGCCTTGGTGGGAATCGGCCAGTGTGATAATAATAATAAATTCTTCTAACAAAATTCAGAACTGACATAGCCAAAATCCATTTATGATAAATTTACAGAAGTTCAGCGTGGGAGTCACAACACAGCATGACACTTTCCTCACCTGTTTTGTGATGCAAAGTATTTATTTGGCCAATCAAATTGTAATAAACTTACTTGATGAACATCAATGATAAATGCACGTTGGAAGCGATTCCTTTTGCCAAGTTGATGAGACTTTTGAGTGAATGATGGTGAAAGTTTTTCTTTTTCGGGCCACCCTGCCTTGGTGGGAATCGGCCAGTGTGATAATAAAAATAATAAGAACTAGAAAGAAAATAGAAGAAAACCCAAAGGGGTGTGTATATATATGCTTGTACATGTATGTGTAGTGTGACCTAAGTGTAAGTAGAAGTAGCAAGACATACCTGAAATCTTGCATGTGTATGAGACAGAAAAAAAAAGACACCAGCAATCCTACCATCGTGTAAAACAGTTACAGGCTTCAGTTTTACATTCACTTGGCAGGACGGTAGTACCTCCCTGGGCAGTTGCTGTCTACCAACCTACTACCTAGGATACTAATTCTTATTATATTTAAATTAGAAGTGGCTAAATACATTTAAATTAGAAGTGGCCAAATATGCACCTTAACTGTTACACATCTAATATAGTATAATAACTTTATTTACTACAAGTACATGTACAAGGTATACAGGCCTAGCTTACATCAGTGACATTCTACTACCTAGAAAACCGCTTGTTATGCTTAGCATTTCGGGGAAATTAGGTCAGTTTTTTCCCAGGCTGCGACCCACACCAGTCGACTAACATCCAGGTACCCATTTTACACTGATGGTGAACACGGACAGCAGGTGTCTTATGGAAACACGTCCCTAATGTTTTCCAGCCATACCAGAGGAGATTCGAACTCCAAACCTCAGTGTGTGAGCTGAGTGTGCTAGTGATCAAGCTAGCACATTTCCATTATAGGTGGATTTGCTCAACATAAGCTTGCATTTGCATTCCCCATTTTACACACATCCTCCTTAACTAAACAAATTCACCTAATTAATGACAGGTTATAATTATAATTATCAGGAAAATAACCCAAATTTTCTATATTGCAAGTGGCTGGAGGTTGATGAAGTTGACCTAGATGACTTCCTAGTCAATCAGGCAATTCCAACTTGCTTCAACCTGTGCAACTGTCCTCTTTATCAGCCTTCTATTCATGACATATATTGGTTTAATGAAATTATCCTGATCCTCTTCGGTTGCAGTGACAGTGTCTCCTAGAGCATCTTGCAAGCCTAGTAAATTTTCCTGTAATTCCCCTTGGAAATTGCAGCCTCTCCTCACTTAATGATGGAGATAGGGGCCTAAGACCCCGTCGGTAAATGATTTCATCGCTAATCGAGGAATCACCCTTTACTGACACTTCAAAAGTGTCACCACCCAAAATTAAAACATTTAATCTTTAAAAAAAAAAAATATTTTTTTGTTAATATTTTTGTGTGTCTGAAATGGATTAATTGGATTTCCATTATTTCTTGTGATTTCGCCATTCATGAATTTTGCCATTCAGCAGACTCTCTGGAACAGATTAATATACATGTATTCATATTCATATATTTTATTTGGACATGATACATAGTTGTACAATGAATTATAGTAGTTGGGTGAACATGCCAAAAGCCCCTTGTATGCAGAGCATTATGGGCAGGCTTAAAATTAACCTAACACACCAGCTAACCCCTTTATTGTGAACTTCTTTTGCACTTCTTCCATTTTCCTCTTGTTTTTTCTCTTCCAATTGCTGCTGCACTTTTAACTCTCTCTTCTACTGTGGGATACACAATAATGTACAAATTTATAGATATGTAGTCTTGGAGATTGATGCTGAAATGCATCACTAACCCATTTACAATGAACTTCTTTTATATGTCTTCCATTTTCCTCTTGTTTTTTCTCTTCCAAGAGGATAAAACAACAGGAAATTTGTACAAATATGTAGTCTTGGAGACTGTGAAAGCTAGTGTACTGAGTGGCTGTAAGGAGATTAAGATGCTGGATGCTGAGATGCTGTGCTGCCGACCCAAGTTCTCATACAGTATATAATAACAACTTGTCAGAGAACCCATCATAACTCCAAGTTGTCGGTAAATGAGTACATCGGTAAGTGAGGAGAGGCTGTATTCACTTTAGTATTATCCATGAAATCCTTATCACAGGGTGTCCATCAGTACCCTTAATTTTGAGCAAAATTAACTTATGGTTTGAATGTTTTTGTAGCTACAGCACAACAGTTGGACAATTGTTGCACCTTGTGTAATGAGAAATGTCCAAAGACCACAATGTTTGGTGATTCTCAGTGTCCAAATAGTGATTTTAATGTTCCTGCATGCCAGCAGTGTGTAAGATAGGTACAGGTACACATTAGTACAATTATCAGTACTATCAGAGCCATAGACACTGGCTTGCAAGCCATTGTCGGTCCTGTAATACTACGCCAAAATACTAGTGCCTTCGAATCTGTTGGGAGAAAGCTAGTAGGCCTACATGTGAGAGAATGAGTCTGTGTGCTCAGGGTGCACAGTATAAACAAATTCAGGGAGGTTGCAGGGCATTGTGGGAGTGCCAATTCAGTATGCCTTGTTCACCATGCCTAGTGGTAAGGAATACCTCACTCCCCGGTGAATTGGGACTCTTCCCATCCCAAGTGATAGTTCTAACACGGAAGTGTCAATGAAGATGAATTTCGTGGTTTTGAGGAATTTGTGACTGAAAGCAATGCCCAGGATACCAGAAATAGTGCTGAAAACTCAGACAACTATCAACTATCCACCTCTGGCGATGAGCCGTCTGGTTCATGTTCAGTTGTACCACAGCGAAAGAGGAAGCTCATATTTTCTCATGTCTCAGAAAATAAGTAGGTTTATTCAGGTATACACAAATACAGTTACATAGATTATTGTACATAGCAGTGTATGTATAGAGAACTGAGGATAACCCAAAAAGTCAGACAGAGTGACATATTTCCAGTACCTGGCTTGGGCTTGCCATATGTGATTTTTGGTAAATATTTTTTTCTCACTGGTTTGTTGGACTATCTTATTGAAACTTGGGCATTGCATGATGAAAAGATGCTTCTTAACATACACCAAAACTGAAAAAAATCGGATGATAAATAATGGAGTTCACTTCTCAGTCATTAGGCACACCTTAGCGGTATATTTTTGTATGGTTTTTATGGTTGTATTCTCATTTTTTTTTTTTGGTCCCATTTCACAGAATGGAAGATATATTACAGAAATAGATATGATTTGATTGGTCACGACAAAAATTACCTTGAAATTGAGCTCAGAGTAGCGGAAATGTTCGATTTTTGCCGATGTTCAATGAACTTTCTTCTGTAAGTCAAGTTGGTTAACTTTATTAAGTGTATTATAACCTAACTACTCTGTAATTCGGCAAACTCAGTAATCCGGTACACTACAGGTCACAATGATGCTGGATTTGTGATGATGGACTTGTATTACAGTTAGTAAAATTAGTAATGGGAATTGTTTTATTTCAGTATGATACACTGTTTCTACAAAAGCTTCTATATTGGCAGGAGTATTTCAGGCAAACTTAGGAGTAATTTAAGATTAATTAAGCAATAACTATACGTGTACAGTGGACCCTCGGCTAACGAATTTAATCCATTCCAGAGAGCTTGTCCTTAACCGATTTTATCGTTAGCCGAATTAATTTTCCCCATAAGAAATAATGAAAATCTAATTAATCCGTTCCAGATGCCCAAAAGTATTAAAACAAATTTTTTTTCATGTGAAATATACAATTTCCTACACAAAAAACAGTGATACATGAAGAATAAATACTACATGCAGAATAAAGACTACATGAAGAATAAATGACACTTACCATTTATTGAAGATGTAGCGATGAGTGATGAGATGGGAGGAGGGGAGATGATGGAGGTGTATTAGTGTTTGGAAGGTGAATCCCCTTCTATAAGTACTTTAGGTACCAAGTCCTTTTCCAGAGTTACTTCCCTTCTTTTTTTTAATGCCACTGGGAGCAACTTGTCAGTCACAGGACCTCTGTCGTACCAAAAGTCTGTCCATAGAGCTCTGTACCTGGCCTTCCTTTAAGATTTTCCTAAAATGGGTCACAACATTGTCATTGTAAATGTCACCAGCACAGCTTGCAATAGCTGTGTCAGGGTGATGTTCCTGTATAAAGGCTTGCACCTTTGTCCACATTATACATGTGTCCTTAATCGTTGAAGAAGGCAACTTCCTCCATCTCTCTATCCCCTCTGAAGCAGTTTTCTCAGTTGTGGTCTCTTGCTGTTACAGATGCTCTTGCAGCTCATCAGGGGTTAGTTCTTCATCGTCGTCCTCCACCAACTCTTCCACGTCCTCCCCACTAACCTCCAACCCATGGACTTCCCAAATGACACAATATGTATGTATTGTACCACAACTGGTATAGGCTCCTCAGGGTTAGCCCCAAACCCTTCAAAATACCTCTCTTAACTTGTACACATTGTGGCCACAGTTTTCTCCAAGCAGAGTTCAAGGTCCTGTTAGTCACTCCCTCCCAAGCCTTACCAATAAGGTTTATGCAACTAAGGATACTAAAGTGATCTTTCCAAAACTCTCATAGGGTCAGTTCAATGTCTGAGGTCACTTCAAAGCACTTTTGAAACACTGCTTTGGTGTACAGTTTTTTGAAATTTGAAATGACCTGCTGGTCCATGGGCTGGAGGAGAGGAGTGGCATTAGGAGGTAGAAACTTCACTTTGATGAAGCTCAACTCCCCTGCAATTCACTCTGGCAAGTCTGGAGGATGAGCAGGAGCATTGTCTAATACCAGGAGGCACTTGAGGTCCAATTTATTTTCCAGGAGGTAATTTTTCACAGTGGGGCCAAAAACATGATAGAACCAATCATGGAAAATGTCCCTAGTGACCCATGCCTTACTGTTTGCCCTCCACATCACACACAAATTAGCCTTGACGACACTGTTTTCTTGAACACTTGGAGTTTGAGTGATACACGAGTAGAGGCTTCACTTTGCAATCCCCACTAGCATTACTACAAAACATTAGAGTTAGCTTGTCTTTCATAGGCTTGTGTCCTGGCAGTGCTTTTTCCTCCTGTATAATGTAGGTCCTGTTTGGGATTTTCTTCCAAAACAGGCCTGTTTCGTCACAATTGAACACTTGTTGGGGTTTTAATTTTTCAGTGTCTACGTACTCTTTGAATTCCTTCACATATTTTTCAGCCGTTTTTTGGTCACAACTGGCAGCCTCACCATGCCTTATCACACTGTGTATGCCCCTACAATTCTTATATCTCTCAAAAAACCAACCTTTGCTGGCCTTAAATTCACTAACATCACCAATAGTTCCAGGTATTTTTTTTTAATTAAATCGTCATGCAACTACCTTGCCTTTTCAAATATGACTGACTGTGAAACAATATCTCCTGATAATTGTTTGTCGTTGATCCACACCAATAACAGTCTCTCCACATCTTTAAGGATTTGCGATCTCTGTTTTGTTAGCATATTTTCACCTTTTGCAGCAACAGCTTCTTTGATTACCTTTCTGTTGGCCAAGATAGTAGCGATGGTTGATTGGGGTTTGTTGTACAACCGGGCCAGCTTGGAGCCACGCACTCAGCTTTCATGCTTTGCAATTAGTATCTCTTTCTTCAATTCGACTGTACACTTCATCCTTTTTACCACAGGGTTGGCACTAGAAGCTTTCTTGGGGCTCATGGTGGCTTATTTAGCAGCTACAAGCCCTAAAAACAATGGAATAATACAAAATGTATTGAATGTATGCATGGAACCGTCCGCCCTGGCTTGCAAACAATGGCACACTAGCTGAAGGCAGGGCAACTGAGGCGCACTCAGGCCGGACGGCCAGGCAGATGCGTTTGGGATGATTGTTCTTAACCAGATTTTTCATTGTTGGCGAGCCAATATTTTTACACTAAAACGCACTGCTATCCAATTTTATCGCTAGCCAAAGTCATCGTTAGCCGAGGGTCCACTGTATTAGGAATTTTATTTTTACAGTCATTTGGGTGAGTGTAAGTGTCAAATTCTGTAAATTCAACATTGTAATCTTTATAGAGAATAAACTTTGAATTTGAATTTGAAATGGGGAGAATTACAGGTATTGAGAGAGAAGTTTATTTTGTTTTGGATGTGGTCATGATACAGAAAAAGAATGTGTGGTTTTCACATAGCTGATGATGGGGGGGTGTTAGGGAGATGAGGTGTTTTTTAATGGTTGCTTTGAAAATGGTGGGTGAGTCTGTGATTCTAGAGATTTTGGGCAGGGAGTTCCAGATTTTTGGATCTTTTATGTACATTGAGTTTTTGAAGAGATTTAACTGGGCACAAGGAATGTCATAGAGATTTTTGTGTCTGGTATTGTCTATCGGTCCTGTTGCAACTATCAAAAAAGTGTTTTAGTTCGGGGTTAATATTTTAATTTATGGTTCTGTAAATGTAAGGTGACTTGGTTCTGGCAAACAAGGAAACCCTTGTTAATAATTTAGAAATTACAGAGGAACTCGGCACAAGCGACCATAATTCAGTTATGTTTAACATTGAATGGAAGTATGATAGTAGGAACAACTCAGTAACGGTCCCAGATTTTTGCTTAGCAGATTACAATGGGCTAAGAGAAAACTTATCATCTATTGACTTGGGTAACGAAGAGAGCTATCAATATGACAGCTTTCTAAACACTATACGTGCTGCCCAAAGAATGTTTATCCCGTGTAAAGAAATTAGATCGAATAGAAATGACTCAAAATGGATGAATAATAGGCTCAAATATCTTTTAAGGCAGAAGAGAGGAATTTATAGGCACATCTAAAGAGGTGAGGGTCATCTTATGAATCAATATATTGACATTAAAAGCGACGTTGAAAAGGGAATAAGAAAAGCTTAACGGGACCACGAAATTAAAGTTGCTAGAGATTTGAAAAATAACCCAAAAGGTTTTTTCCAGATTTATAGAATAAAAGTTAGAGATAAGATAGGTCCTCTTAAAAATAACTCTGGGCATCTTACCGACAAGGAGAATGAAATGTGCTCAATTATTAATAATTATTTTCTCTCAGTTTTCATGCAGGAAGACACTAACAATATCCCAGTAATTAATTTTATAGTGGGCCTGAAGATAAATTATGTAATATCACAGCCACTAGCGAAATGGTTATGAAACAAGTAGACTAACTGAAACAAAATAAATCGCCAGATCCTGATGAGCTTTTTTCAGTGGTTCTTAAGGAATGCAGAATGGAACTCTGTGAACCATTAACTAATATTTTTAATTTATCTCTTCAAACAGGTACAGTGGAACCTTGTTTTTTGGCTGCTGTGTTTATCAATTGATTCGTATTTGGCCAGTTATTCAGGAGAAATTTTGCTCCGCATATTGGCCATATTAGATACATCAGCCCGCCTCCCGCCGGGATGCCACTGTATAGGTGAGACAGTCTCCCTGTGTCTCTCGGTGACTGAGCATATACTCCACGCACTCATCCAAACATTTCCGTAAAATCCATTGGTTTTTGTGCTTCTTTATTAAGTACGACTGTGAAATAAGCCACAATGGGCCCAAAGAAAGTTCAGAGTGCCATCCCTTTGGTAAAGAAAGTGAGAAACACAATGGAATTTAATAAAGAAGTTATTGAAAAATATGAGAGTGATGTTCGAGTGCTAGAACTTGCCAGGATGTATGGGAAATCCAAATCAACAATCACTTCCATCCTGGCAAAGAAAGTAGAAATCAAGAAAGTTAGTATTGCATGCAGGGAGTGTAGCAGGCATGCAGGGAGTGTAGCAGACATGCAGGGAGTGTAGCAGGCATTCAGGGAGTGTAGCAGGCATGCAGGGAGTGTAGCAGGCATGCAGGAAGTGTAGCAGGCATGCAGGGAGTGTAGCAGGCATGCAGGGAGTATAGCAGGCATGCAGGAAGTGTAGCAGGCATGCAGGAAGTGTAGCAGGCATGCAGGAAGTGTAGCAGGCATGCAGGGAGTGTAGCAGGCATGCAGGAAGTGTAGCAGGCATGCAGGGAATGTAGCAGGCATGCAGGGAGTGTAGCATGGGAGGAGGGAGTGTAGCAGGGAGTCTAGCAGGGAAACAGTGTGGAAGGGAGGCAGGGAGTGTAGCAGGCAGGCAGGGAGTGTAGCATTGAGGGAGGGAGTGTAGCAGGGAGGCAGGGATTGTAGCAGGGAAACCAGGGAGTATGGAAGGGATGTAGGGAGTATAGCAGGCATGCAGGGAGTGTAGCAGGCAGGGAGGGAAATAACCCCAGAGAGGGCTTTGATACCTGAAGTCCTTATGGAGGGGGATTCCCCTTCCAAACAATAATCAGTCTTCCCTCTCTCCTCCTCCCTGTCTTCCATAAGCCAACAAGAGTCTTCAATAAAGGTATGTAATAGGGATTTAAATGTTCTTAATTTATTTATTTAGTTCTCATTGTTTTGTGTTTGTAAATCTATAATTAATCTTTGAAAATGTATTTTTTGTGAATAATTTTGGGTGTCTGGAATGGATTAATTGTATTTACATTAATTCTTATGGGAAATATTGCTTGGAATTTAGGCCGACCTTCTGGAACGGATTATGGCCGAAAAACGAGGTTACACTGTATAGTGTCTGATATGTGGAAGATGGCTAATATAATTCCTATTTTTAAACAAGGGACAAGTTGTTACCAATAAGCCTGACCTCAATTGTAGGCAGATTACTAGAGTCAGTTAAAGCTGATATTATAAGAAGCCATCTTGAAAAGCATAATTTGATTAATGATACTCAGGATGGATTCACGAGAGGCCGTTCCTGTCTAACTAATTTCTGAACCTTCTTCAGTAAAGCTTTTGAGGGTGTTGATCACCATAAAGAATTTGATATTGTTTATTTTGACTTTAGTAAGGCTTTTGATAGAGTACCACACCAAAGACTGTTAAAGAAAGTGGCAGCTCATGGCATTGGGGAAAAAGTGCTCTCATGGATCAAGTCTTGGCTCATGGACAAGAAGCAGATTTTTAGAGATTTTTTAAGAGATTTTGCCACTGAAGTGGCTAGTTTATTGTGCACCCCATATCCATCCTGTGGACGGTAGCACAAGAGCATATGGATACACAAAAGGCCCAGGAACTAGGCCCCAAAGGGTTAACAGGAATTCATATAGATTTATATCTACATATCTATAGTTCACTTATCTGTTACAAGCAAATTTAGGAAATTTGCTTAGTATATCTGGTATCTTATTTTCATTAATAAGATATCTTGACATGTCACAGGTTATTATACTGTCTGTCTCTGTATTCCTCAATAGGTGGACAATTAAGCACATAGTGTTCAAGACAGTGACCATATGCCTGATCACATAATTTACATTTGGTTTGATCATCATCTGTGTGTCTCCCAAACTGCCAGAAGTACTTGTAACCAAGCCTAAGCCTGGCCACTACAACATCAGGAGGATTTAGACAAACTCAATATCTGGTCAGAAAAATGGTAGATGCAGTTCAATGTATATAAATGCAAGGTTCTGAAGCTCGGGTGAATAGGACTTTGGGGTTATGGTATGCAGCAAACTTAATTAAGACAGCAATAAGTAATAAGGCAAACAGATTACTGGGATTTATATCAAGAAGTGTAAGCAACAGAAGTGCAGAGGTTATACTGCAGCTTTATACATCATTAGTAAGGCATCACCTAGATTATGCAGCTCAGTTCTGGTCTCCATATTACAGATTAGACATAAATTCATTAGAAAACACTCATTGTAGAATGACAGAATTAATACATAGCATTAGAAATCTTCCATATGAAAAAAGATTGAAGACTCTTAAACTACATTCACTTGTAAGACAAAGAATGAGGGGAGACATGATGGAAGTATATAAGTGGAAGATGGGTATTAACAAAGGGGATATAAATAAGGTTTTGAGGATATCCCTCCAAGAGAGAACCCACAATAATGGATTCAAATTAGATAAATTTAGATTTAGAAAGGATATAGGAAAGTACCGGAATTCCACCAATCACCTCATGAAATTCAACGATGCCCTACTAGTAATCAGAGAGCCAAATTTCCGCAGACGTAAATGCCTTGAATCATCATTAATCACTGTTTCTAACACAAGCAAAATAAAGGCAGCTTCATCATCTCTGAAGTATTAGCAAAAATCCTCCTCAAAACAGTAAACCCCTGCCATCATGTACTCTCTGCTACACAAGAACACAACAGAGAAGGAACAGACCTTCTCAGATCCACCCACTAACAGAAATATTTGTCTAACCTATTTTTATGTTACCCAAGTCATAGCTTTTATAAGCTTTTACTCGTGCAAGTTGATTGTTCTACCGTATTGTATTACTACTACTCTTACAACTTATGTTACTACTGCTACTACTACTACCACTAGTATTGCACCTCACTTTGAACCTATATATACCCTCTGTGTCCATGTATTGTTTGTAACAGCTTGATAAAGCTCCTGGGGAGCAAAATGTTGCCACAATAAAATGTCACATTAGGTGCACTTGTGTCCTTGTACTGTAATATTACTGGCATTACTTAGGACAGTTGTGCAAGACAGGTATACAATACCGACAAGATGAAAGTTAAGACACTTGTGCAACATCTGGTTATCTTTATTGTAGATGTTTTGCCATCCAGTGGCTTATCAATACAGATTCTTGGACATAATAACCCATCAATTTGGGTAGGACCTACTTCCACTAGGGAATCCTGCCTACCAGTGACTATGCCCTCGTCTGCTACACATCCCTATTCACTGACGCCTATATAAGCGCCAATCTCCTTGCCTCTGCTTCAGAATCTCTACAACCATGGTGCTCTAAACACCACCTCCAAGGCTGAGGGACTGATTACCTCATCTTTTGTGTATAGTTCTTCTGTTTTCTTATTATGTCCAAGAATCTGTATTGATAAAGCCACTGGATGGCAAAACGTCTACAATAAAGATAACCAGATGTTGTACAAGTGTCTTAACTTTCATCTTGTCGGTATTGTATACAGTGGACCCCCGCATAACGATGGCATCACATAGCGATTTTTCCGCATACCGATTACTTTTATCGCAAAATTTTTGCCGCGCATACCGATTAAAAACCCGCTTACCGATTTTCGTCCGAGACGCGTCCAATGTGCCCTCAGCCAGCCTCACATGTGCCGGCCGTCCCATTGTTTACCAGCCAGCCTCCGCGGTAACATCCAAGCATACACTCGGAATATTTCGTATTATTACAGTGTTTTCGGTGCTGTTTCTGGAAAATAAGTGACCATGGGCCCCAAGAAAGCTTCTAGTGCCAACTCTGTGGTAAAAAGGGTGAGAATTAGTATGGAAATTAAGAAAGATTTTGAAGGGTTTGGGGCTAACCCTGAGAAGCCTATGCCAGTTGTGGAATCCATTGTGCCTACTTCAAAGATTAAGGAAATGTGTGCACAGTGGGTTGAACTGCAAACCTTTATAGATGAAAATCACCCTGACACAGCTGTTGCAAGCCGTGCTGGTGACTATTTCAATGACAATGTTGTGGCCCATTTTAGACAAATCGTAAAGGAACGGGAGGTACAGAGCTCTATGGACAGATTTGTTGTGCGACAGAGGTCCAGTGACTCTCAAGCTGGTCCTAGTGGCATTAAAAGAAGAAGGGAAGTAACCCCGGAAAAGGACTTGCTACCTCAAGTCGTAATGGAAGGGGATTCCCCTTCTAAACAGTAAGAAGATAATGCTCTCCCCTCCTCCCATCCCATCAATCATCACCAGATCTTCAATAAAAGTAAGTGTCATTTAATTGTGCATGCCTTTTTCAGTTTGTGTGTATTAAAATTAACATTTCATGTGGTAAAAAAAATTTTTTTTCATACTTTTGGGCGTCTTGCACGGATTAATTTGATTTCCATTATTTCTTATGGGGAAAATTCATTCGCATAACGATTATTTCGCATAACGATGAGCCCTCTTGCACGGATTAAAATCGTTAACCGGGGGTCCACTGTACCTGTCTTGTACAACTTGTCAGGCACTGCAACATCATGGAATCTTGGTTCAGAGGACATCTACATGCCCTTCTTCACGGCTACTACAACTAACCCATCAATTTGGGTAGGACGTACTTCCACTGGGGAATTCTGCCTACCAGTGACTATGCCCTCGTCAGCTACACGTCCCTATTCACTGACGCCTATATAAGCGCCAGTCTCCTTGCCTCTGCTTCAGAATCTCTACAGCCATGGTGCTCTAAACACCACCTCCAAGGCTGAGGGACTGATTACATCATCTTTTGCATATAGTTCTTCTTATGTCCAAGAATCTGTATTGATAAAGCCACTGGATGGCAAAACGTCTACAATAAAGGTAACCAGATGTTGCACAAGTGTCTTAACTTTCACTTAGGACAGTGCTGACTTGTGATGCTGTGTAATAGAGGAAGTTACTTTCCGTTAAATTTTGATTGGAAAGTAGATTATATAGAGTTTGATATGGGTTGATGTGATCATTCAGCATTTAGGTTAACTAGTAATTATTTATATTGTGTTGAGTTACAGTAATGATATCTGTAATAAGGGGATGTTTTGACAAGTGTGTACTTAATGTATGTTGGTTAAGTAGAGTGTAAAAACTAATAAATATAATGAACTAAAGAATTAACTAATTATTTTTTTTTTTATTAACACACTGGCCGATTCCCACCAAGGCAGGGTGGCCCGAAAAAGAAAAACTTTCACCATCATTCACTCCATCACTGTCTTGCCAGAAGGGTGCTTTACACTACAGTTTTTGGTATAAACCTAGGTAATAAATACCGACAAGTTGGTGTCTTTCTAAACCCACTACAGTTTTTAAACTGCAACATTAACACCCCTCCTTCAGAGTGCAGGCACTGTACTTCCCATCTCCAGGGCTCAAGTCCAGCCTGCTGGTTTCCCTGAATCCCTTCATAAATGTTACTTTGTTCACACTCCAACAGTGCGTCAAGTATTAAAAACCATTTGTCTCCATTCACTCCTATCAAACACGCTCATGCATGCCCACTGGAAGTCCAAGCCCCTCGCACACAAAACCTCCTTTACCCCCTCCCTCCAACCTTTCCTAGGCCGACCCCTACCCTGCCTTCCTTCCACTAGAGACTGATACACGCTTGAAGTCATTCTGTTTCGCTCCATTCTCTCTACATGTCCGAACCACCTCACCAACCCTTCCTCAGCCCTCTGGACAACATTTTTGGCAATCCCGCACCTCCTCCTAACTTCCAAACTACGAATTCTCTGCATTATATTCACACCACACATTGCCCTCAGACATGGCATCACTGCCTCCAGCCTTCTTCTCACTGCAACATTCATCACCCATGCTTCACACCCATATAAGAGCGTTGGTAAAACTATACTCTCATACATTCCCCTCTTTGCCTCCAAGGACAAAGTCTTTGTCTCCACAGACTCCTAAGTGCACCGCTCACCCTTTTCCCCTCATCAGTTCTATGATTCACCTCATCTTTCATAGATCCATCCGCTGACACGTCCACTCCCAAATATCTGAATACATTCACCTCCTCCATACTCTCTCCCTCCAATCTGATATCCAATCTTTCATTACCTAATCTTTTTATCCTCATAACCTTACTCTTTCTTGTATTCACTTTTAATTTTCTTCTTTTACATACTCTACCAAATTCATCCACCAACCTCTGCAACTTCTCTTCAGAATCTCCCAAGAGCACAGTGTCATCAGCAAAGAGCAACTGTGACAACTCCCACATTATGTGCGATTCTTTATCTTTTAACTCCACACCTCTTGCCAAGACCCTCGCATTTACTTCTCTTACAACCCCATCTATAAATATATTAAGCATCCACGGTGACATCACACATCCTTGTCTAAGGCATACTTTTACTGGGAAATAATTTCCCTCTTTCCTACATACTCTAACTTGAGCCTCACTATCCTCGTAAAAACTCTTCACTTCTTTCAGTAACCTACCTCATACACCATACACCTGCAACATCTGCTATAATGCTATAATCTATAATGACAAGATTGTAGATAATGTATCACCAGTCTATGACTAGTGCTACATTATCTACAATCGAATATAAGTTGTTTACGATAAAGTGTAAAATAAAATATGCACAGTTCTAAATTGAAGGCTGTGTGAATTTTAGTAGTTATACAAGAATAAAATGGTAAACACGAGATATTAATAAATTTTAACCCTTTCAGGGTCCGTCCCGTAGATCTACGGCTTTACGTTCAGGGTCCAAACCGTAGATCTACGCCATGAGCTCAGCTCACTCTGATAAACTGTGAGTGGTACATTTGGGCCTAGATATGAGAGAATACATCTATGTGGTATGTGTGCACCACATAAAACAGATCCTGCAGCACACTGTGTATAATGAGAGAAAAAAAATGAAATCATGATTTTTCGATTAAAACAGCAACTTTGCAGTGTTTTTTCATATGTTTTTTATAGTTGTATTTGCGATTTCTTGGTCTCATTTGATAGAATGGAAGACATATTACAGAAATAGAGATGATTTTGATTGGTTTTAGCACTGGAAATGGCTTGAAACTGAGCTCAAAGTAGCAGAAATGTTAAATTTTTGCCGATATTCAAGAGTAAACAAACGACCTCACACGTCTAATACACACCAGCTGGTGGGTCTAATATACATTCACAAATATGGTGATGATATTTATACAATTATTACAGTATTGCATAACAGTAAATCTTCTATTTTTTGGTGTGAATAAAAATTCATTATGTGAATAAAAAATCAAAATGGAATTTATTTGTAAAGCCTCAAAACATAACTAATGAACAGAGGAAATGTTAGTTTAGTGCCAGGAATGCCTACATTGTTCATTCTGGACCCTATTTTGAAATTGGAATATTTTGAACTTTGTGTTAAATTGGCCAAATTAACAATTTCCGATCACTTTATTTTGTAGTTGAAACAGTTGACTTGGCGATTTCTTGTGCTCAATCGATAGAATAGAAGTAATACTAGTGAAATAGCTAAGAATTTGGTTGATTGGAATAATGTAATTGGCCTAAAATGGGAGTCAAAGTCGGCAAAATCGCCGATTCGTAAATATCGCTGACACATCAAAATTCGCGAGAGCATAATTTCGTCAATTTTCCACCAAATTTCGTACTTTTTGTTTTATTACCTTCACAAAAAGATTCTCTACGATTTCATAAGAAAAAATAACAAATTTTTTTTTTGAAAATTCTTGGACACTGGTGCGTGACTCCAGATTTGGGCCTTGGACCCTGAAAGGGTTAAATGGTAATATCTGTTGAAAAAAAAATTTTCAACAGATATTAAAAAAAAAAACTGTAACAACAGATACTGAGAAAATTGTAAATGGTAAAATAAGGAAGTGATAAGGTGAAGTACAAATATTAAAAAAAAAGTATGTATGTATACTTTTTTAAGGAAGTAATAAAGTGATCTTCTGGTGATTAATAACAGCTGAAACTATGAGGTAGAGTGGTGATTAAAGAATTAAGGCAGTTGATAAGTGTGAGATAAGCAAATCTGGTAGCAGGAATACACAAAGGTAACTCTTAAATTGTCCAAACATAGATCTACGTTCATATGCATAGCACTCTAAATGTAGATGTTTGATTTTACATTCTTATGTAAAAAAAGTAGATCTACTTTCGGAGTGCTACATGTACAAACGTAGATCTACATTTGGACAGTTATAGGGTGAAACACAAAAATAATAAAAGTAATATGGTAGTGAGTTTGTGTTGACCATCTTTGATATTGTTTTAATGTCACCTTTGCACCATTTATAAAATTTATAGTATTTTATTAAATGTTTATACAGTAGTGTATTTTATATTGTAATAAACAGAATAAAGGAAATCAGCTGTAATATGTATTATTTAAGCATGCGTACAGGTCAGAGAGCTGGTCGTAAGTATGAGTTGTCGGTAAACGAGTACATCGCTAAGGGAGGAGAGGCTGTACATATCTAGTGTGTCTGTTCTTTGTAGTATTTATTATTCTCGTTAATCTCTTTGAAATACTGTACTCCTTTAAATTAATATAATGTTTTTATTCCTATAATCTAGTTGCTCCTGTCTGTGTTGTATTTATTTCTCCCTTTTAGTCATATTTACCAACATGTAGTACTTTTAATTTGTTCTCAAAAGACATGATCACTTGCATTTAGATACACTAGTTAATATTTAATTTTTTTTCCTCTTTTCAAGTGAATGCAGGGTCTAGCATTAATGGTGTATTTCCTTCACTTATTCATACAGTTTTAATGGAAGTATTTGGCTGATTATTTATCGACTGTTTCAATCTAATTGGCTAATTGAGTTCTTTCTTTCTTTCAACACACCGGCCGTATCCCACCGAGGCGGGGTGGCCCAAAAGGAAAAAGGAAAGTTTCTCCTTTTACATTTAGTAATATATACAGGGGAAGGGGTTACTAGCCCCTTGCTCCTGGCATTTTAGTCGCCTCTTGCAACACGCATGGCTTACGGAGGAAGAATTCTGTTCCACTTCCCCATGGAGGTAAGAGGAAATAAACAAGAACAAGAACTAGTAAGAAAATAGAAGAAAACTCAGAGGGGTGTGTATATATATGCTTGTATATGTATGTAAAAGTAGGTCTTAGACAGGGATGTGTAATGTCACCATGGTTGTTTAATATATTTATAGATGGGGTTGTAAAGGAAGTAAATGCTAGGGTGTTTGGGAGAGGGGTGGGATTAAATTATGGGGAATCAAATTCAAAATGGGAATTGACACAGTTACTTTTTGCTGATGATACTGTGCTTATGGGAGATTCTAAAGAAAAATTGCAAAGGTTAGTGGATGAGTTTGGGAATGTGTGTAAAGGTAGAAAGTTGAAAGTGAACATAGAAAAGAGTAAGGTGATGAGGGTGTCAAATGATTTAGATAAAGAAAAATTGGATATCAAATTGGGGAGGAGGAGTATGGAAGAAGTGAATGTTTTCAGATACTTGGGAGTTGACGTGTCGGCGGATGGATTTATGAAGGATGAGGTTAATCATAGAATTGATGAGGGAAAAAAGGTGAGTGGTGCGTTGAGGTATATGTGGAGTCAAAAAACGTTATCTATGGAGGCAAAGAAGGGAATGTATGAAAGTATAGTAGTACCAACACTCTTATATGGGTGTGAAGCTTGGGTGGTAAATGCAGCAGCGAGGAGACGGTTGGAGGCAGTGGAGATGTCCTGTTTAAGGGCAATGTGTGGTGTAAATATTATGCAGAAAATTCGGAGTGTGGAAATTAGGAGAAGGTGTGGAGTTAATAAAAGTATTAGTCAGAGGGCAGAAGAGGGGTTGTTGAGGTGGTTTGGTCATTTAGAGAGAATGGATCAAAGTAGAATGACATGGAAAGCATATAAATCTATAGGGGAAGGAAGGCGGGATAGGGGTCGTCCTCGAAAGGGTTGGAGAGAGGGGGTAAAGGAGGTTTTGTGGGTAAGGGGCTTGGACTTCCAGCAAGCGTGCGTGAGCGTGTTAGATAGGAGTGAATGGAGACGAATGGTACTTGGGACCTGACGATCTGTTGGAGTGTGAGCAGGGTAATATTTAGTGAAGGGATTCAGGGAAACCGGTTATTTTCATATAGTCGGACTTGAGTCCTGGAAATGGGAAGTACAATGCCTGCACTTTAAAGGAGGGGTTTGGGATATTGGCAGTTTGGAGGGATATGTTGTGTATCTTTATGTGTATGCTTCTAGACTGTTGTATTCTGAGCACCTCTGCAAAAACAGTGATAATGTGCAAGTGTGGTGAAAGTGTTGAATGATGATGAAAGTATTTTCTTTTTTGGGATTTTCTTTCTTTTTTGGGTCACCCTGCCTCGGTGGGAGACGGCCGACTTGTTGAAAAAAAAAAAAAAAAAAAAAAAAAAAAATGTATGTGTAGTGTGACCTAAGTGTAAGTAGAAGTAGCAAGACGTACCTGAAACCTTGCATGTTTATGAGACAGAAAAATGGATACCAGCAATCCTACCATCATGTAAAACAATTACAGGCTTTCGTTTTACACTCACTTGGCAGGATGGTAGTACCTCCCTGGGCGGTTGCTGTCTACCAACCTACTACCTAAATTGAGTTATTTCCTTATATTTGAAATTCCCAGAATGGCATGATTGCTTTTTTTTTTTGTATTTTTCATAGGCATTTACTTCATTTCCATAGCATGTTATGTAGTCATTGTTCATTTTGTCGGATTCTTTTCTCCCCATTTGATGTGTACATTTACAATTACAAGTTTTTCATTTTTGTTCTGGATTTTTACTACAAGAATTTCAATAATATTTGTAAATAGTATTTTAATTTGCATAACCCAAAGAAATTTTTTAGCAAAATTGCCTTTGCTAAAGTGAGTAATTATCCTAGAATGTAATATTTTGATCACTGTGTCTGTGTGCTGACCTGCTGTCTCTCTTATATGTATTATCAGTGAGGCTTTCTAATGTACTAGAAAATGTGATGAGTGTTTTTGCAGTAATAATTTAGCAAGAACTTAAAGATACTACGTACTGGCTGTAACCAACATCAAGCCTTGCTAATCTCATATTGTTTCCTCTTCCAGCTGAACCAAGTGCCGGAAGAGTTATGCTAGGAGTGCCACTACCATGTAACTGGCAGAAATGCAATAGATACATAAAGACTACATGTTGAGTGTCAACAGTTAGCATCTTAAGGTTTACTTCAACATCCTGGCTTATAAGGGCAACCTCAACATCCTGGCTGCTACAAGGACAACCTCAACATCCTGGCTGTTACATGGAAAACCTCAGCATCCTGGCTACTACATGCACAACCTCAGCATCCTGGGTGCTACATGCATAACCTCAACATCTTGGCTGCTACATGCACAACCTCAACATCTTGGCTGCTACATGCACAACCTCAACATCTTGGCTGCTACATACACAACCTCAACATCTTGGCTGCTACATGCACAACCTCAACATCTTGGCTGCTACATGCACAACCTCAACATTTTATTAACGTAACTTTGTTCAGTGAAATATTGTAATTATTATTTTTACTAATTGCAGTGAATAATATAGTTCTGCACTACCAACAGCTATTGCGTGAATGTTTACCAAATTTTAGAGAAAATGTGCACATTTATAAAAAATAGGAAATTTATTGTAAGAAATTAGTAGTGAACTAATATTTTATTGTACAAGCATCCTGAATATAATGTATTTAACTTGGCATTTTTTTGAAAATCAAGCTTGTTGTGGTAATGTAAATAATTGATTAAGCTTTGTCATACTTCCATGAAAATAATTGATTAAGCTTTGTCATGTTCCCAGGAAAATAATTGATTAAGCTTTGTCATGTTCCCAGGAAAATAATTGATTAAGCTTTGTTATGCTTCCAAGAAAGTAACTGATTAAGCTTTGCCATACACCAGTTTATAAGTTTGTAATATACAATGCTTTCAAGAAGTCTTATTGTCTACGACTTGAGAATTGTCTTTTATTAAGTGCATAATTTTCCTGCATCAGAGTATGTTCATACTAGTCATCTTACTGTTATATTCCTGCATCAGCTTGCTCAAATTGGAAAAGATGCTTTAATTATATTTTCTCAGTAATTTATTCCTGATTTTCAGCACCATTATCATGCAGTGTATTGTGGCACTTTTATCAAGGTCTGCACTTGAAAAAAGTTTAAACATTTTTGAGGAGAACTTAAAAAGTTGTGGTATTTAGACAACAGAAGATGAGCATACATAAATTCAGTAATTTATAGACATCTAATTTCCATGTTTTTTAAAATATTCATTACATTACCTGTGTTTTCTCACTGCAAAAAGCAACTGTGTTCAGTGTTAAACCATTGTTACATATAAACTTAGATTAACTTACTAGTGTGCAGAGTGTAACTTTGTGTATTACTAATTTTTCTAGGTAATATGTCAGCAGGTTTCTGGAAAGAACATTTTAAAAATTTTTGTTTTGAAGATTATTATTCGGTATATTTATCTCTGTATTGCAATAATATTTCATAAATTAGAAATTTTACAGCAGTTCTCAATGTTTCAAAGATTGAAGATAATTCTTACAAATTATTTGCAAGATTTCAAATAGAAGAGAAACTGCAGTATTATTGTGAAAGTCTTTTGAAAATATATTTCTATAAGTAATCTCAAGAAAACTTAGAATGGACTGAATTATTTTTGATACTTAGAGGAACAAATATAAGGCTGTATCTGACACTACAAGTGTGTGTTTCTTAGAAATTCCTAAATATTGCTGTTGATTAAACTTGTATATTGAGACTGAAGAATATATTTATATTAGCATTCTCTTTATTGAAAAGACTTAACAAAAATCATCTCTAATACAATACAAAAGAAGTTTGTGCAGAAGATACACACAAACATTTAGCATCATAGAGACTTTTTAAATAGAATATATCTAATAAGACAAAATGAGAGTCAACAGTGGAGAGAAGCCTTATAAATGTTCAGTGTGTCTAAAAGACTTCTCAAGGAAATCCAATCTAAGAGAACATAGGAAAGTTCATACTGGAGACAAACCACATCAGTGTTCAGAGTGTCTGAAGGATTTTTCACAAAAATCCAGCCTCGTAAAACATATGAAGCTGCATAGAGGAGAGAAACCGTATCAATGTTCAGAGTGCAAGAAAGAATTTTCACAAAAATCACATCTGATACGACATATGAGAGTTCATACAAAAGAGAAACCTTATCAGTGTTCAGAATGTCGGAAAGACTTCTCGGATAAATCGAATCTCTTAAAACATATGCGAGTACACACAGGAGAGAAACATTATCAGTGTCCTGATAGTGTAGAAGACTTTTCACAAAAATCCAGTCATGTAGAACCCACGAGACTTTTAGAAGAGAAACCTTATCGTTGTTCAGTATGTCTTAAAAGCTTTTCAAGAAAATCGCATTTAATTCAACATATGAAAGTGCATACAAAGGAGAGGCCATATCAGTGTACAGAGTGTCTAAAATATTTCTCTGAAAAATCTAATCTTTTAAAACATAGACGAGTCCATACAGGAGAGAAGCCATATCAGTGTTCAGAGTGTCTAAAAGTTTTTTCACAAAAATCTAATTTAATCAAACACTTGAAACTTCACACAGGAGAGAAACCATATCAGTGTTCAGAGTGTCCTAAAGAGTTTAAACAAAAATCACATCTGATGCAACATATGAAGGTTCACACTAGAGAGAAGCCTTATCAATGTTCAGAATGCCAAAAAAACTTCTCAGAAAAATCACACTTATTAAGACATATGAATATTCATACAGCAGGAAAGATATATAAATGTTCAAAGTGTTTGAAAGACTTTTTGCAAAAATCATGTCTTGTAAAACACATGAGACTTCATGTGACACAGAAGTCTCAGAATTATTCAGTGTGCCTAAAAGACTTCAGAAAAATAACATCTAACGAGGTTCATGAGAGCTCATAAAGGAGAAAAATGATATTCATTTATAAGAAGTCTAGGATAATGCTTAATTAAAATCAAATCTTTTAAAATACTAAGCTGTACAAAACAGAAACAAAGACTCTTAATATTTTATATGCTATATGTCCAGCGAAGCAATGTGCTATCTTTTGGTGTAGGGTTTGGGAATGTATTTATAAAAAAATCATTATTATGATTGAAATTGTCATAATAGGATGAGCCACCTCTGGGTTTTTTCAGATTAATAAAATATTAATACATATCTACATTAGGCAGCAGGTGGGTCTATGGAAAATGAGGTGAGCCATAGAATTTACTAGAGGATAAAGGTGAGTGGTGCACTGAGGCATCTGGAGACAAAGAATGTTATCCATGGAGACAAAGAGGGAAATGTATAAGATTATTGTGGTACCAATTCTTTTATATGGGTGTGTAGCATGGGTTGTGAATGTTGCAGCAAGGAGACTGGAGGAGTGCAGATGTCATGTCTGTGGGCAATGTGTGGTGTGAATATTATACAGAGAATCTGTAGGTATTAGAGAGGATGAAACAAAATAGGATGACTTGGAGGGCATATACATAAATCTGTAGTAGAGGGAAGGTGGGATGGGGGTTCATCCTAGGAAAGGTTGGAGTAAGTGGGAAGGGGTAAAGGAGGTTTTGTGTGTGTGAGGTGGAAACAAACACATATGCAGTTTAATGTGTTTCTTTATTGACAACATTTCGCCCACACAGTGGGCTTTTTCAAGTCACAAACAGATCTACCTGGGGTGGAAGGTACGTGAGTATTTATAGTCAGGTTCAGAATGTTGAGGTCAGGTGGAGAATGCTGCATCTGATGATCTACCAGGTGGGGTTATAGAGTATAAAATCTTGGGTAGCTTGGAAGGGGTATTGGATAAGTTGTGAGCAGACCTTCTGCAGTGTTCTGTTCTTATGTGGGATAGCGATGAAGAAGTTTCTTGGCAAGTGGTTCAGCTATGTTATAGAAGCCATTGTTCTGGTTGAAAATGTTGGTTATAGAGATAAGCGATGATTCCAGGATTCTTCAGTATCGAGTGTTGTCTTCTGTGGCGATAAGTCTTGAGTTTCTGTAGTTAATTAAATGGTTGTGTGAATTGCGATGTTGTACACAGGCATTCCTTGTATCGTCAGTCCTGCTTGCGTATTGGTGTTCTGAAATACGTGTTTGGAGCTCTCTTGATGTTTTGCCCACGTATAATTTGTTGCAATCATTACAAGGGATTATGTATACCCCTGCAGAGGATGGAAGCTTGTCCTGTCTACTACTGGTGATGTCCTTGATGGTTGTGGTTGTGGAGGTAGATACTTGGAATGAGGTATCGGAAAAGATGTTGGAAACATGTTTGGCAATGGAGTTGGTGGGGAGGACTATGTATCTCTTCTCGGCAGTGTCTTCTCTGGGTGTGTTGAAGATGTTTAATGCCTGCCGTCTGCAGTCTCTGATGAAGTGACGAGGATAGTGGACTTTAGAAAATACTTGTTCAATTATAGTGCATTCTTCCTCAAGGAACTCATTGCTGCAGATTCTGAGTGCGTGCAGGAAGAAGCCTATAATTACACCACGTTTAGTTTTGGTGTTGTGGTGAGAGTAGAAGTGGAGAAGATCGTTTTGGTTGGTTGGCTTTCGATAGACTTTAAAACGAAGTTCATGGTCAGCTTTGCAGAGAAGAACATCAAGGAAAGGAAGAGTGTTGTCGACTTCTTCAAGTGTGAACTGGATTGAGGGCTCGACCTGGTTGAGCTTGTCTTGGAGAGCTTGAACGTCGAAGTGCCTGGGAGTTATGAGGAGAATGTCGTCAACATAACAGAGCCAGGTGACAGTCGAAGGAATAATGGTGGAGAAAC
Organism: Cherax quadricarinatus; assembly: GCF_038502225.1. NCBI lineage: Eukaryota > Metazoa > Arthropoda > Malacostraca > Decapoda > Parastacidae > Cherax > Cherax quadricarinatus. The sequence goes on from NC_091313.1 coordinate 40,083,179, forward strand.
GCTCAGCTTCCAGATGTTCCATGTATAAGTTCACCAGGATGGCACTGAGTGGCGAGCCCATGGGTAGACCAAAAGTCTGTTGAAAGAGAATCTGCAGCAATGAGTTCCTTGGGGAAGAATGCACTATAATTGAACAAGTATTTTCTAAATTCCACTATCCTCGTCACTTCATCAGAGACTGCAGATGGCAGGCATTAAACATCTTCAACACACCCAGAGAAGACACTGCCGAGAAGAGATACATAGTCCTCCCCACCAACTCCATTGCCAAACATGTTTCCAACATCTTTTCCAATACCTCATTCCAAGTATCTACCTCCACAACCATGACCATCAAGGACATCACCAGTAGTAGACAGGGCAAGCTTCCATCCTCTGCAGGGGTATACATAATCCCTTGTAATGACTGCAACAAATTATACGTGGGCGAAACATCAAGAGAGCTCCAAACACATATTTCAGAACACCAATACGCAAGCAGGACTGACGATACAAGGAATGCCTGTGTACAACATCGCAATTCACACAACCATTTAATTAACTACAGAAACTCAAGACTTATCGCCACAGAAGACAACACTCAATACCAAAGAATCCTGGAATCATCACTTATCTCTATAACCAACAATTTCAACCAGAACAATGGCTTCTATAACAAAGCTGATCCACTTGCCAAGAAACTTCTTCATCGCTATCCCACATAAGAACATAGAACACTGCAGAAGGTCTGCTCACAACTTATCCAATACCCCTTCCAAGCTACCCAAGATTTTAGACTCTATAACCCCACCCGGTAGATCACCAGATGCAGCATTCTCCACCTGACCTCAACATTCTGAACCTGACTATAAATACTCACGTACCTTCCACCCCAGGTAGATCTGTTTGTGACTTGAAAAAGCCCACTGTGTGGGCGAAGCATTGTCAATAAAGGATCACATTAAACTGCACATGTGTTTGTTTCCATTGTGTCGGTATTTTATACCATTTATTTTTATTGTGTGTGAGGTGTTTAGACATCTAGCAAGCATGTTAAATAGAAGTGAGTGGAGGCAAGTGGTTTTTATAACAACATACAGTGGAACCTCAAATTTCGAACTTAATCCGTTCCAGGAGCTAGTTCTAAAGTCGAAAAGTTTGAAAGGCGAAGCAATATTTCCCATAAGAAATAATGGAAATACAAATAATCCACTCCAGAAACCCAAAAATATTCACAAAAAAAAAAAAATTATAGATAGTATTACATTATAGTTTTACATACAATAAATATATAGTGTACAATTATTAATAAATTTAAATAAACTTATAAAATAACATTTTTACTTACCTTTATTGAAGATTGGTGATGGCATCTGGAAGATAGGGAGGAGAGATGGAGTTGGGGTTAGTGTTTGGAAGGGGAATCCCCCTCCATAAGGACTTAGGTATCAAAGCCCTCTCTGGGGTTACTTCCCTTCTCTGTCTTTTAATGCCACTAGGACCAGCTTGAGAGTCACTGGACTCCTGTCTCACAAAATAACTGTCCACAGTTCTCTGTTTCTGGTGCCTCTTTAATTAAGATTTCCCTAAAATGGGACATGGTTCTGTCACTGAACTTGTTGCAAAGATGGCTTGTTTCAGCTTGCTTAGGGTGGTACTTTCTCCACAAACATTTGAACATCATTCAACTTGGTGCAAATCTCCTTAATCTTTGAAGAAGGCACCTCATTCACTCCCTCTTCCTACTTCTCTGAAGCAAGTTCCTGAGCTATGGTCTGATACTGTTCCAGATGAAGCTCTTCCACCTCTTCAGTGGTTAGCTCTTCCCTGTGGTCCTCCACCAACTCTTCCACATCCTCACCATTCACCTCCAGCCCCAGGGTGTTCCCCAATGCCACAATAGAGTCCACAACAGGCAGAGGGTCAGAGTCAGCTTCAAACCCTTCAAAATTCCTCTTTTGGACACAATCTGGCCACAATTGTCTCCAAGCAGAGTTCAAAGTCCTACAAATCATTCCCTCCCAAGCCTTACCTTCAAGGCTTATGGAGCTGTGGATATTGAAATGATTCCTCCAGAACTTTCTTAGGGTCAACCTAGCGTCTGTGGTCACTTGAAAGCGCTTTTCAAACACTGCTTTTGTGTAGAGTTTTTTGAAGTTAGAAATGACCTGCTGGTCCATGGACTGGAGGAGAGGAGTGGTGTTAGGAAGCAAGAACTTCACTGTGATGAACCTGTAGTCCCTAGACAGTAGGTCTACCAGGTTTGGAGAATGTGCAGGAGCATTATCCATTAACAGGAGGCACTTGAGTGGCAAATTATTGTTTAGGAGGTACATATTTTCTCACACTGGGGCCAAACACTTCATGGACCCACTCTTTGAAAATTTGCCTTGTGACCCATGCCTTATTATTTGCTTTGCACAACACACACAGTCTATTCTTGACGACACTGTTTTTCTTAAACACTCCGGGATTTTCTGAATGATACACAAGTAAAGGCTTCACTTTGAAATCACCACTAGTGTTAGCACAGAATAAAAGAGTTAGCCTGTCTTTCATAGGCTTGTGTCTTGGCAGTGCCTGTTCCTCCTGAGTAATGTAGGTCCTCTTTGGCATTTTCTTCCAAAACATGCCTGTTTCATCACAATTGAACACTTGTTGGGGTTTAAATTTTTCAGTGTCTATGTACACCTTAAACTCCTGTACAAACTTCTCAGCTTCCCGTTTGTCTGAACTGGCTGCCTCACCATGCTTTACAACATTGTGTATGCCACTACGCTTCTTAAATCTGTCAAACCAACCTCTGCTGGCCTTAAATTCACTATTAGCACTGGTTCCAGGAGTTTTCTGTACCAGATTGGCATGCAACTTCCTTGCCTTTTTTACAAATAATTGTCTCTGAAACACTATCACTTGGTATCTCTTTATCCTTGATCCACGCCAGCAACAATTTCTCAACCTGATCGATTGTCTGTGGTCTTTTTTTGGTTAGCATATTAACACCTTTTGCAACATCAGCTGCCTTGATTTGTTCTTTCTTTGCCAGGATAGAAGCGATGGTCGACTTGTTTTTCCCGTACATCCTGGCAAGCTCAACAAGTCGCACACCATTCTCATACTTCTGTAATATTTCCTTCTTCACATCTATGGTGTTTCTCTCTTTACCACAGGGGTACCACTAGCAAGTTTCTTTGGGTCCATGGTAGCTTATTTCACAGTCCCACAAGCACTAAACACAATGAATTAATCATAAATTGTTTGAATGAGACCGTAGATTAGTGTTCATTTAAGCATCAACAAAGCCAGACTAGCTCATGGCACCTGCACGGGAACGCAGGCAGAGCGGGCTGGCAGACAGGTCTGGTACCCAGTGGTTCGAAAGAAGGGGCGAGTTTGATAATAGGGACAAAGTTGGTTCGAAAAAAGTGGTCGATTTTCGAAGAGTTCGATAAGCGATATGTTCGAAATTTGAGGTTCCACTGTACTATTGGAGTGTGAGCAAGGTAACATGCATTAAGGGATTTAGAAAAACTGGTTAGCGGGACTTGAGTCCAGGAGGTGGGAAGTATAGTGGCTGCACTCTGAAGGAGGGGTGTGAATATTTCTAGTTTTGAACTGGAGTATCAGTGCCTCTCTGGGAAGACAGTGATGGAGTGAATGATGGTGAAAGTGTCTTTTTTTTTTGGATCACCCTACCTTGATGAGAGACAGCTGGTTTGTTAAAAAAAAAAAATAGGCAATATACTAAAAAATAGATGAACTCATATTACAGATGCTCCTCACTTTATGATGATTCAGCTTATGATACTTTGACTTCACGATGGTGCGATAAAACTTAAATTTTTTTTTTTACTATACAGTGCTGTACATTTATTGATAGGATAAATTTGTATTCACTTACTTACTTTTCAGTACTGGTATTTAGTTACAGTAATTATTTGTTTACATGATGTCCCGCTTATATGGCAGGTTAGGTTCCAGGCTGCTACTGTAATGCATGTATATAAATGCCTGATAACATGTTTGCACTATCATATATTAAGTTAATAGTAGTAAAATTCATATATGTACAGTACACTCATTACTTAATTTAAAATATTTGTAGTCTTTGTGTAGGGTGAGAAGTGAGTAGTACAGACTCTTCTCACTTAACGACAGAGTTCCGTTCCTAAGACCATGTCATTAAGCAAATTCATCAGTAAGCAAGCAAGGAGCATACTATAATGGTAGGGGTTTTATGTCAACTACCTCTGATATTGTTTTAACCCTTTGAGGGTCTGCCCCATAGTTCTATGATTTGTCCACAGGGTCCAAGAATTTTCAAAAAGAATTTTTTTTTATTTTTTCTTATGAAATGGTAGAGAATCTTCTTCTGAAGGTAATAAAACAAAAAGTACGAAATTTGATGGAAAACTGATGAAATTGTGCTATCGTAAATTTTGCTGCATAAGGAATATTTATGCATTAGCATTTTTGCCCACTTTGACTCCTATTTTAAGCTAATTACATTATTCCAGTTGACCAAATTCTTAGCTATTTCACTAGTATCATTTCTGTTTTATCAGTTGAACACAAGAAACTGCCCAATCAACTACAGTGTATTTCAACTACCCAATAAAGTGATCAGAAATTGGTAGTTTGGCCAATTTCACACAAAGTTCAAAATATTCCAGTTTTATAATAGGGTCCAGAATAAACAATGCAGGTATTCCTGGCACTAAAATAACATTTCCTCTGTTATTAATTACATTTCCAGGCTTTACAGATGAATTACATCTTTTAGTTACATAAAGAATTTTTATTCACACCAAAAAAATAGAAAATTTACCATTATGCAATATTGCAATAATGGTATAAATAATATCAGCACATTCGTAAATGTATAATAGACCCACCAGCTGATGTGTATTGGACGTGTGACATCATTTGTTTACTCTCGAGCATCAGCAAAAATTGAACATTTCCACTACTGTGAGCTCAATTGCAAGCTATTTTCAGTACTAAAACTAATTAAAATCTATTTCTGTAACATATCTTCAACTATGATATCAGATATATCAGATCACTTTTTAGTTGTAGCTACACTGAGAGTAAAAGGTAGATGGGATACAAGGAGAATAGAAGCATCAGGTAAGAGAGAGGTGAAGGTTTATAAACTAAAAGAGGAGGCAGTTAGAGTAACATATAAACAACTATTTGAGGATAGATGGGCTAATGAGAGCATAGGCAATGGGATCGAAGAGGTATGGGGTAGGTTTAAAAATGTAGTGTTAGAGTGTTCAGCAGAAGTTTGTGGTTACAGGAAGGTGGGTGCAGGAGGGAAGAGGAGCGGTTGGTGGAATGATGATGTAAAGAGAGTAGTAAGGGAGAAAAAGTTAGCATATGAGAAGTGATGCAAGGAGGGAAGAGTATATGGAGAAAAAGAGAGAGGTTAAGAGAGTGGTGAAGCAATGTAAAAAGAGAGCAAATGAGAGAGTGGGTGAGATGTTATCAACAAATTTTGTTGAAAATAAGAAAAAGTTTTGGAGTGAGATTAACAAGTTAAGGAAGCCTAGAGAACAAATGGATTTCTCAGTTAAAAATAGGAGAGGAGAGTTATTAAATGGAGAGTTAGGGGAATGGGGAAGATGGAGGGAATATTTTGAGGAATTGTTCAATGTTGATGAAGATAGGGAAGCTGTGATTTTGTGTATAGGGCAAGGAGGAATAACATCTTGTAGGAGTGAGGAAGAGCCAGTTGTGAGCGTGGGGGAAGTTCGTGAGGCAGTAGGTAGAATGAGAGGGGGTAAGGCAGCTGGGATTGATGGAATGAAGATAGAAATGTTAAAAGCAGGTGGGAATATAGTTTTGGAGTGGTTGGTGCTATTATTTAATAAATGTATGGAAGAAGGTAAGGCACCTAGGGATTGGCAGAGAGCATGCATAGTTCCTTTGTATAAAGGCAAAAAGGACAAAAGAGAGTGCAAAAATTGTAGGGGGATAAGTTTGTTGAGTATACCTGGTAAAGTGTATGGTAGAGTTGTTATTGAAGGAATTAAGAGTAAGACGGAAAATAGGATAGCAGATGAACAAGGAGGCTTTAGGAAAGGTAGGGGGTGTGTGGACCAGGTGTTTACAGTGAAACATACAAGTGAACAGTATTTAGATAAGGCTAAAGAGGTTTTTGTGGCATTTATGGATTTGGAAAAGGCATATTACAGGGTGGATAGGGGGGCAATGTGGCAGATGTTGCAGATGTATGGTATAGGAGGTAGGTTACTGAAAGCAGTGAAGAGTTTTTACGAGGATAGTGAGGCTCATGTTAGAGTGTGTAGGAAAGAGGGAGATTATTTCCCAGTATCAGAGACTATTGAGGAAAATTAAGGCACATGGAATAGGAGGAGAAATTTTTTCCTGGATAGAGGCATGGTTGACAAATAGGTAGCAGAGAGTTTGCATAAATGGGGAGAAATCAGAGTGGGGAAGCATCACGAGCGGTGTTCCACAGGGGTCAGTGTTGGGCCCCCTGCTGTTCACAATATACATAAACGACATAGATGAGGGCATAAAGAGCGACATCAGCAAGTTTGCCGATGACACCAAAATAGGCCGTCGAATTCATTCTGACGAGGACATTAGAGCACTCCAAGAAGATTTGAGTAGACTGATGCAGTGGTCGGAGAGGTGGCAGATGCAGTTTAATATAGACAAATGCAAAGTTCTAAATGTTGGACAGGACAATAACGATGCCACATATAAACTAAATAATGTAGATCTTAATATTACGGATTGCGAAAAAGATTTAGGAGTTCTGGTTAGCAGTAATCTGAAACCAAGACAACAGTGCGTAAGTGTTCTCAATAAAGCTAATAGAATCCTTGGCTTTATATCAAGAAGCATAAATATTAGGAGTCCTCAGGTTGTTCTTCAACTCTATACATCCTTGGTTAGGCCTCATTTAGATTATGCTGCACAGTTTTGGTCACCGTATTACAGAATGGATATAAATGCTCTGGAAAATGTACAAAGGAGGATGACAAAGTTGATCCCATGTATCAGAAACCTTCCCTATGAGGATAGACTAAGGGCCCTGAATCTTCACTCTCTAGAAAGACGTAGAATTAGGGGGGATATGATTGAGGTGTATAAATGGAAGACAGGAATAAATAAAGGGGATGTAAATAGTGTGCTGAAAATATCTAGCCTAGACAGGACTCGCAGCAATGGTTTTAAGTTGGAAAATTTCAGATTCAGGAAGGATATAGGAAAGTACTGGTTTGGTAATAGAGTTGTGGATGAGTGGAACGAACTCCCAAGTACAGTTATAGAGGCCAGAACATTGTGTAGCTTTAAAAATAGGTTGGATAAATACATGAGTGGGTGTGGGTGGGTGTGAGTTGGACCTGTTTAGCTTGTGCTACCAGGACGGTTGCCGTGTTCCTCCCTTAAGTCAAGGTGACCTGACCTGACTAGATTGGGTGCATTGGCTTAAGCCGGTAGGAGACTTGGACCTGCCTCATATGGGCCAGTAGGCCTTCTGCAGTGTTCCTTCGTTCTTATGTTCTTAAAAGTAGGCCTTAGACAAGGATGTGTGATGTCACCGTGGTTGTTCAATATATTTATAGATGGGGTTGTAAGAGAAGTAAATGCAAGGGTCTTGACAAGAGATGTGGAGTTAAAAGATAAAGAATCACACATAAAGTGGGAGTTGTCACAGTTGCTCTTTGCTGATGACACTGTGCTCTTGGGTGATTCTGATGAGAAGTTGCAGAGATTGGTGGATGAATTTGGTAGGGTGTGTAAAAGAAGAAAATTGAAAGTGGATATGTACAGGAAAGAGTAAGGTTATGAGGATAACAAAAAGATTAGGTGATGAAAGATTGGATATCAGATTGGAGGGAGAGAGTATGGAGGAGGTGAATGTATTCAGATATTTGGGAGTGGACGTGTCAGCGGATGGGTCTATGAAAGATGAGGTGAATCATAGAATTGATGAGGGGAAAAGGGTGAGAGGTGCACTTAGGAGTCTGTGGAGACAAAGAACTTCATCCTTGGAAGCAAAGAGGGGAATGTATGAGAGTATAGTTTTACCAATGCTCCTGTATGGGTGTGAAGCATGGGTGATGAATGTTGCAGTGAGGAGAAGGCTGGAGGCAGTGGAGATGTCATGTCTGAGGGCAATGTGTGGTGTGAATATAATGCAGAGAATTCGTAGTTTGGAAGTTAGGAGGAGGTGTGGGATTGCCAAAACTGTTGTCCAGAGGGCTGAGGAAGGGTTGTTGAGGTGGTTTGGACAAGTAGAGAGAATGGAGCCAAACAGAATGACTTCAAGAGTGTATCAGTCTGTGGTGGAGGGAAGGCGGGGTAGGGGTCGGCCTAGGAAAGGTTGGAGGGAGGGGGTAAAGGAGGTTTTGTGTGCGAGGGGCTTGGACTTCCAGCGGGCATGCATGAGCGTGTTTGATAGGAGTGAATGGAGACAAATGGTTTTTAATACTTGACGTGCTGTTGGAGTGTGAGCAAAGTAACATTCATGTTTACCTGGAGTTTACCTGGGAGAGTTCCGGGGGTCAACGCCCCCGCGGCCCAGTCTGTGACCAGGCCTCTTGGTGGATCAGAGCCTGATCAACCAGGCTGTTGCTGCTGGCTGCACACAAACCAACGTACGAGCCACAGCCCGGCTGGTCAGGAACCGACTTTAGGTGCTTGTTCAGTGCCAGCTTGAAGACTGCCAGGGGTCTGTTGGTAATCCCCCTTATGTATGCTGGGAGGCAGTTGAACAGTCTTGGGCCCCTGACACTTATTGTATGGTCTCTTAACCCTTTGAGGGTTTTGGTCGTACTAGTACGTCTTACGCGTAGGGGTTTTTGACGTACTAGTACGCATAAATTCTAGCGGCCTCAAATCTCGCAGGAAAAGGCTGATAAGCCTAGATGTGAGAAAATGGGTCTGTGTGGTGGGTGTGCGCAGTAGGAAAAAAATCTGGGACCCAGTGGTGCATTGTGGGAATGCCATCATAGTACACAATTTCCACGTGCCCTGCGGTAAGAAGTTCCTCACTCCTCGGCGAATTGGGACACTTTTGTTCCCCAGTGACAGTTCTAATACAGATGGAAGTGACAGTGATGATGAGTTTCAAGGTTCTGGTGAGGTTTTGACCGAAACTAATGACCATAATATGGGTAATAGTGAGGAAAACCCAGACAACCCACAGTCCTCCACCTCTGGTGCTGGGCCGTCGTTCAGTTGTACCAGAATCAAAGAGGAAACTCCTATTTTCCAAAATCCCAGACTCAGATGTGAGCATTGGTGATGATAATGATAGTGATTATGAACTACAAGCTCTTCAAACTTGTTCCAAGAATGGAGGAGGAGGCAGAGGAGGAGGAGGCAGAGGAGGAGGCAAGAGGAGGAGGAGGCAAGAGGAGGAGGAGGCAAGAGGAGGAGGAGGCAGAGGAGGAGGAGGAGGAGGAAGAAGAGGAGGAAGAAGAGGAGGAGGAGGAGGAGGAAGAGGAGGAGGAGGAGGAGGAGGAAGAAGAAGAAGAATACGTAATGATAACAATAATACATAATAATAATAATACATAATAATAATAATACATAATAATAATAGGTAATAATAATAATAAGTAATAATAAATGTTCACCCATGACAGTAACAAGATAAGGGGAGATAACATCTGATAAGTGCTGACGTTTGATGAGGGTAAATGAGGGTAGAGCTGATGCCAAAAGATGAGATGAACATCGCCCTCCCTTTGTTTTTGCTGGTATACTAACATTTCTGTCTGTCTATTTGCCTGTCTGTCAAGCTCCCTGTCTATCCATCTAGCTCTCTGTCTCAGAGAGCCACAAGACTGCGTCATCACTTTTACTCACATCTTCAAGCAGAGTATAAGAAGAACATAAGAACATAAGAACGAAGGAACACTGCAGAAGGCCTACTGGCCCATGCGAGGCAGGTCCAAGTCCCTACCGGCTTAAGCCAATGCACCCAACCTAGTCAGGTCAGGTCACATTGACTTAAGGGAGGAACACGGCAACCGACCTGTTAGCACAAGCTATCAGGTCCAACTCACACCCACCCACGTCTACTCATGTATTTATCCAACCTATTTTTAAAGCTACACAACGTTCTGGCCTCTATAACGGTACTTGGGAGTTTGTTCCACTCATCCACAACTCTATTACCAAACCAGTACTTTCCTATATCCCTCCTGAATCTGAATTTTTCCAACTTAAAACCATTGCTGCGAGTCCTGTCTAGGCTAGATATTTTCAGCACACTATTTACATCCCCTTTATTTATTCCTGTCTTCCACTTATAAACCTCAATCATATCCCCCCTAATTCTACGTCTTTCTAGAGAGTGCAGTTTCAGGGCCCTTAGTCTATCCTCATAGGGAAGGTTTCTGATACATGGGATCATCTTTGTCATCCTCCTTTGTACATTTTCCAGAGAATTTATATCCATTCTGTAATACGGTGACCAAAACTGTGCAGCATAATCTAAATGAGGCCTAACCAAGGATGTATAGAGTTGAAGAACAACCTGAGGACTCCTATTATTTATGCTTCTTGATATGAAGCCAAGGATTCTATTAGCTTTATTGCGAACACTTATGCACTGTTGTCTTGGTTTCAGATTACTGCTAACAAGAACTCCTAAATCTTTTTCGCAATCCGTAATATTAAGATCTACATTATTTAGTTTATATGTGGCATGGTTATTGTCCTGTCCAACATTTAGAACTTTGCATTTGTCTATATTAAACTGCATCTGCCACTTCTCCGACCACTGCATCAGTCTATTCAAATCCTCCTGGAGTGCTCGAATGTCCTCGTCAGAATGAATTCGACGGCCTATTTTGGTGTCATCGGCAAACTTGCCGATGTCGCTCTTTATGCCCTCATCTATGTCGTTTATGTAGATTGTGAACAGCAGGGGGCCCAACACTGACCCCTGTGGAACACCGCTCGTGACGCTTCCCCACTCTGATTTCTCCCCATTTATGCAAACTCTCTGCTGCCTATTTGTCAACCATGCCTCTATCCAGGAAAAAATTTCTCCTCCTATTCCATGTGCTTTAATTTTCCTCAATAGTCTCTGATGTGGGACCCTGTCAAAAGCCTTACTGAAGTCCATATACACAATATCATATTCATTACCATGATCTACCTCCTCAAATACCTTAGTGAAAAAAGTTAATAAATTCGTAAGGCAGGAACGCCCCTTTGTAAAACCATGCTGAGATTCGTTGATTAATTTATGCTTTTCAAGGTGGCTACGAACTGCCTCGGCAATTATTGATTCCATAAATTTTCCCACTATGGAGGTTAGGCTTATTGGTCTATAGTTCGAAGCTAAGGACCTGTCACCTGTTTTGAAAATAGGTATCACATTTGCCATTTTCCACTTATCTGGCACCATGCCAGTTTGTAGTGATATGTTGAAAAGATTAGCCAAAGGTGTGCTAAGCTCCTCTTTACATTCCTTTAGAACCCTTGCATACAGTTCATCAGGGCCTGGGGATTTGTTAGGTTTTAATTTATCTATTTGCCTAAGGACCATGTCACTTGTGACCCTAATAGTGCACAGTTTATTATCGTCCTGTTCTACATAATTTATCATTACTGGAATATCGCTGGTATCCTCCTGTGTAAAAACTGAGAGGAAGTATGTGTTAAAAATTCTACACATTTCCTTATCACTGTCAGTGAGCTGACCCGAGGAACTTTTGAGTGGGCCTATCTTGTCCCTGATCTTACTTCTGTATACCTGAAAGAATCCTTTTGGGTTAGTCTTCGATTCTCTTGCAACTTTAACCTCATAATCTCTATTTGCTTTTCTAATTCCCTTTTTTATTTCTCTCTTTAACTGAATATATCGATTTCTTAATTGCCCCTCTCCTCTTTTGATTTGCCTATATATGCCTCTCTTTTGACCAATCAGATATTTTAATCTATTGTTCATCCATTTAGGATCATTTTTGTTTGATCTGATTTCCCTATTTGGAACATAATTTGACTGAGCAGCTAGAACTATGCCCTGGAAAGCATCATATCGGCAACCATCACCACCTACCTGACCCCTAGTCAGGTCATTCCAGTTCAGCCCACCTAAGTAATTTTTCAGTCCTATGAAATCAGCCAAGCGAAAGTCAGGGACGGAGACTTGATTGCCATTATTAGGGGAATTCCATGATATGTTAAAACTGAGTGATTTGTGATCACTCTCCCCAAGCTCATCATTAACCTCAAGATTATTAATTAGTGTTTCCCTACTGGCAAGAACCAAGTCAAGGAGGTTATTTCCCCTAGTTGGCTCTGTCACAAACTGTTTTAAAAAACAATCCTGGATCGTATCAAGAAAGTCACCCGACTCTAAATTTCCTGTCAAATTGCTCCAGTCAATCTGTCTATAGTTGAAATCTCCCATTAGCACAACATTTTCGTATGTAGATGCCTTACGAATTTCGTCCCATAGAAGTTTACTGCACTCCCTATCAAGATTTGGGGCCCTGTAAATCACACCCAAAATTAGTTTTTCTCGGCCCTCGAGAAGCTGTAACCAAACAGATTCAGTGGCTGACGCTTCTAATTTAATATCTTGTCTAACACAACAATTTAAATTGTCTCTGACATACATCGCTACTCCACCACCTTTCCTGTTGACCCTGTCAGTGTGGAATAATTTATAGCCTTGTATGTGACATTCAGAGGGCATCTCTCTATCTTTCAGATTGAGCCAGGTCTCTGTTATAGCAATAATATCTATGTTTCCTGCACTTGCAATTAATCTTAGCTCATCTATCTTATTTCTAACACTCCTGCTATTAGTATAGTAAACCTTAAGGGAGCTAGTCCCTTGCTGCCCTCTGCTGTCCCCCTTTGTTTGCTGACCTGTTCTATTGTCTTTATTTATAACTTCATGCTGAATGCCTTTTATACATTTACTGTTTCCAACCCTAGTGTTGCAACCTGCTTGTTTCCCACACACACCCATACCTCTATCTTCCATCAGTTTAAAATCATAGGCATTTCACCAATGGCCTTCTCAATCGAGTCTGCAAGTGCTACCACCCCTGCCCCAGAGAGATGAACCCCATCCCTTGCATACATATCATGTTTGCCATAAAAGTTGTTCCAGTTGTCAATGAATGGGATTGCAAGTTCCTTGCAGTATCTGTCTAGCCAGCAATTTACACCAATTGCCCTAGACAACCATTCATTTCCTACTCCCCTTCTAGGCAAGATGCTACATATGATTGGGATCCCTCCCTTAGACTTAATGAAATCTATAGCTGACCTGTACTTATCTAGCAGCTCTTCTCTCCTACCCTTCCCAATATCATTTCCACCAGCACTGAGACAGATAATGGGCTTGTTCCCATTACCTGACATGATATTATCCAGTCTGTTGACAATGTCCCCAACACCAGCTCCAGGGAAGCACACTCTATCTCTCATCTTCTTATTCCTATTACAAAAAGCACGATCAACATATCTTACCTGAGAGTCACCAACCACAAGAATGCGCTTACCTTCATTAGCAGGGGCAGTAGTACCCTTACCTTCACTGGCCACTGAAGTACATTCATCCTGGAGAACAGAGAAGCGATTTCCTACCTTCAGATCTGCACTCTTAACTTTCCTTACTCTGATGCGCCTCCCATTACTGTGAACAACTCGCCACTTGTAGCAGGTGCTGGGCTGCACCTCACTGCTGGTAGCCGTTGCTACCACCCCACCTACAGCCTCCTCACAGTGAGAGACAGACTGCACCTCACTGCTAGAAGCCTCATTCCCCACATCTCCAACCACCTCACACTCTCTCCCAGGCCCATTGAGGTGGACCTTCAGCCTCCTAATCTCCTCCTGGAGAAGCAAGACCTCCTCCTTCAACTCTCCAACCTCAGCTTTTAAAACACTGTAGAAGCAAGCCATGCTTTGTAACCGTCCACGCTAATCCCCAAGCAGCTCAGGGTCTGTGACCTCACGTGACGACTGACCACTGAACACTGACGACTGACCACTATGTCTGGGTTTCTTGGGTTATCCTAGGTAATTTATACTATGTATATTTGTATTTATGTGTACCTGTGAGACAGAGATAGACAGACAGATAGAATGAGGGAGAAAGATAATTAGATAGAATGGAGGAGGGGAAGCAGCATCCGACCCCCATTGTTTTGACAGGCCGGAGGGGGAAAGAGTAATGACCCAATATGTCACTTTGACAGCTGCCGACTCCTTGTAATTTACACTATGGACGAGGAGGAAGAGTAGGGGGAAGAGGAAGAAGAGGAGGAGGAGGGTGGAACACTAGTACACTGGTACTGGTACACTAACATTTCTGTCTGTCTATTTGTCTGTCTGTCAAGCTCCCTGTCTATCTGTCTATCCGTCTAGCTCTGTCTCAGAGAGCCACAAGACTGTGTCATCACTTTTACTCACATCTTCAAGCAGAGTATAGCACTTTGTCTGGATTTCTTGGGTTATCCTAGGTAATTTATACTATGTATACTTGTATTTATGTGTACCTGTGAGACAGAGATAGACAGACAGATAGAAAGAGAGAGACAGATTGAAAGAGATAGAATGAGGGAGAAAGATAAAACACCATTGTGTATGACACCATGTTTCAGAGTTCCACAAGCTGCAGAACTAATAGGAATATGTTCAGTGACTGTATATTGGTATATATATTATAGAACAATAATAATAAACAATGTTTTGTATTGTTTGTTTTTGTAAACAAGTTTTGTAAACAATATATTGATAATTATGTTTGTGTGCTTATTGTGTACATTGCACCTTACTTTGGTCTCATAGGCCACATAAGTTATGTGAAAAAATAAAATAGTGAAAAAAACAACAAACCTTCAAATACAAGTAAATCAAAGTTTACCGGGTGAGCGGCAGTCGCCGCTGTTGCCATACGCGGCTCATTTTCTGCAAACTTCATGCATCCATATCTCCGTAAGTATTGATGGTAAAATTTTTTTGTTTATCCTATAATTTTTAGAAAAAAAAACTCTATTTTTTCATAAGAAAAAATAATTTTTTTTTTTTTGAAATTTGGCCGACCCTGAGAACGAGTTTCGGAGAGGGCCTGTCGACCCTCAAAGGGTTAACGTGCTAGTGACACCCCTGCTTTTCATTGGGGGGATGTTGCATCGTCTGCCAAGTCTTTTGCTTTCGTAGTGAGTGATTTTCGTGTGCAAGTTCGGTACTAGTCCCTCTAGGATTTTCCAGGTGTATATAATCATGTATCTCTCCCGCCTGTGTTCCAGGGAATACAGGTTCAGGAACCTCAAGCGCTCCCAGTAATTGAGGTGTTTTATCTCTGTTATGCGCGCCGTGAAGGTTCTCTGTACATTTTCTAGGTCAGCAATTTCACCTGCCTTGAAAGGTGCTGTTAGTGTGCAGCAATATTCCAGCCTAGATAGAACAAGTGACCTGAAGAGTGTCATCATGGGCTTGGCCTCCCTAGTTTTGAAGGTTCTCATTATCCATCCTGTCATTTTTCTAGCAGATGCGATTGATACAATGTTATGGTCCTTGAAGGTGAGATCCTCCGACATGATCACTCCCAGGTCTTTGACGTTGGTGTTTCGCTCTATTTTGTGGCCAGAATTTGTTTTGTACTCTGATGAAGATTTAATTTCCCCGTGTTTACCATATCTGAGTAATTGAAATTTCTCATCGTTGAACTTCATATTGTTTTCTGCAGCCCACTGAAAGATTCGGTTGATGTCCCCCTGGAGCCTTGCAGTGTCTGCAATGGAAGACACTGTCATGCAGATTCGGGTGTCATCTGCAGAGGAAGACACGGTGCTGTGGCTGACATCTTTGTCTATGTCGGATATGAGGATGAGGAACAAGATGGGAGCGAGTACTGTGCCTTGTGGAACAGAGCTTTTCACCGTAGCTGCCTCGGACTTTACTCTGTTGACGACTACTCTCTGTGTTCTGTTAGTGAGGAAGTTATAGATCCATCGACCGACTTTTCCTGTTATTCCTTTAGCACGCATTTTGTGCGCTATTACGCCATGGTCACACTTGTCGAAGGCTTTTGCAAAGTCTGTATATATTACATCTGCATTCTTTTTATCTTCTAGTGCATTTAGGACCTTGTCGTAGTGATCCAATAGTTGAGACAGACAGGAGTGACCTGTTCTAAACCCATGTTGCCCTGGGTTGTGTAACTGATGGGTTTCTAGATGGGTGGTGATCTTGCTTCTTAGGACCCTTTCAAAGATTTTTATGATATGGGATGTTAATGCTATCGGTCTGTAGTTCTTTGCTGTTGCTTTACTGCCCCCTTTGTGGAGTGGGGCTATGTCTGTTGTTTTTAGTAACTGTGGGACGACCCCCGTGTCCATGCTCCCTCTCCATAGGATGGAAAAGGCTCGTGATAGGGGCTTCTTGCAGTTCTTGATGAACACAGAGTTCCATGAGTCTGGCCCTGGGGCAGAGTGCATGGGCATGTCATTTATCGCTTGTTCGAAGTCATTTGGCATCAGGATAACATTGGATAGGCTTGTGTTGCAACCCCTGAATGGGTTACAATGATGATTATGTATATATGTAATGTATATTACCTTTTCATATAATTTTATATTGCTTATATTTGCGATAATAGCTAAATCGTAAATGTATGACTTTATATTATTATTTGACTGTTATATTGTTATTTAGCTTATGTTGTTAGGATGTATATAAAATGTGCTCAGTTAGTCTTAATTGTCAAACTACTGTAATTATCGCTTGTCGCTCGTTATACTGCCGGCTTCTGAGCTGCAGTTGTCCACGTAGCTATCACGTGATCGAGGGGGGGGTGTCCTCACCTCTCGTGAAATTGTCAGTCTGCTGGAGACTCGCTTGCTGGTTGGACAGATTGTCTGTCTCATTATTCTTGTTAGTTCTGTAGAACTTTGTTCACAGAACATTGTAAAGACTTAGTGATTTTCGACGTTGTACTGAGGTTGTGTGTCACATAGACACTCTGAGTATCTCAGGTCCTTAGCTATAGCTTCTGACCTAATTTTGTACTGGTTCCTGTGTATTGCCACAGTCACAGTTTTACCTATGCTGAACAAAGATTCAGTATTATGGGAGGTTTGTAACTTTTGTGGAGGATCTGCTGATGGTCCCTACTTAGTGTCGTTATATTATTTCCCAGTTCCTGATTCTGTGTCGCAGTCGCTTGATATTGCATTGCTATTGGGTTTAGCATTCTTTGTTGTTCAAGCAGACTGTTCGGGTTGACAGTCGGTCAAGAAGTTAGTTTATTTGAGGACTTTGTCAGTCACTTGTTTAAGTCTTACTCGAGTCTTGAGACATAGCTAACTACTTAAGAGCACTTACATGCATACACACACTTGTACATATTTGTAATATCTTATTCAATGTTAATGTACCTGACGGTACTTAAGAATTATAAATGTGATATGTGCTTTCAGCACAATAATATTGAACTCGAGAGATTGATTTTATTTTGATTGCTGTGATTTAATTTACTTTGATAATATACCTCTAGACAACTTATTACTTAATAAATTTATTAAATTTTAATTTCTCTAGTTAGTAGCCTACCAGTTGTAATCCTAAAGCACTATTGAACCATACTGAATTTATATGGATAATTGGACAAGGATACTGACTACTTGTTACGAAAACCCAGTAACAGGCTGGATGCTAGAAGGGCAGTCCTTTCTAGTATTCACTGGAGATCTCTAAGCTTTTAGAATCGCGTTTTTTGTAACAAATGGGGGCCTGTCCGGGATGCTCTTGATCCAAGGTGTTGGAGAAATTGTCCAGTTTGATCTAGTACTTCTATGATCAAACACTTTGAGTACTTTCCTAATCTGAAGACTTTGAGTTTAGTCTTGTACAACATACCAGGTGGATGTATGTACCTGACTGAGTCTCTTGATCCAAGGAGATGGAAATACTGTTTGAGTTCTAACTCTAAGACAACCAACACTAAAATTCCTATTAGGATTATAGTTTCCAATAATCACTCTCTCGTAGTACAATTATTTTTGTGATGTATGCCAAAGTGAAACAGTTAATTGATACTCTGACTTTGTCTGAGTTAAGTACATTAAAACTTCAGACGTGTTGGCAAGTAGCCAAGTATCTCGGTGTGACATATAACAGGAATTACACCGCTGAAACTGTCAGAGCGTTAATTAAAGATATATTGTTTCCTGCTCGTACAGAGATGTCTGATTATGATTCAGATTCAGAAAGCCTAGTGTCACAATTAGGAAGTATGGCTTTATTTGAAGTTGAAGAAAGAGCAACTAGAGCAGAAGTGAGCCTAGTGTCTGAGCCTAGTGTAGCTCAGTTCTCGCTCACTCCTTCCTTCACTGACACTATAGTACAGAGTATAGCTGGTAGTATGACACAGCCTAATACTAGTATAGTGTATACTACACCTGTATTTACTTATCCTAGACCAGATCTAGACACTCTAGAGACGGCTGGACCAAGTGTCCGACCTAAGGACCGTCCAGACCATGTTAATTTCCCTACTCCTCCATTGCCCACTGGTCCTATCTCTCAGGAACAGTTTGAGAGGTTTGAACGCCTCATTATGTTGCAGACTGCACAAATAGAGGCACAGAGGAGATTGAACGAAGAAGATTTCCAAAGAGAAAATGTACGTCTGTTAAGACAACAGACTGATAGATCACAGGACACATTTAATGTGCAGAAAGCTGCATCCATGGTTCCTAAGTTTTTTGAAAGTGACTTAGACACATATTTTGATGTGTTTGAGAACCAGGCACGTGCCATGAACTGGCCACGTAAGCACTGGGCAACATTGCTGCATACAGTGTTGACGGGAAGAGCTCAAACGTGTTCTGCAGCCTTACCATTTGCCAAGTACATTAGTTATGACGCTGTCAAACAAACTATTCTAGAGACATATAACTTGTTACCTGTAAGTTATGAAAGAGCATTTCGTACGTTACAACGACGACAAGATCAGACTTGTGTAGAGTTTGCTCGTGAGAAAAAAGTTGCATTTCAGAGATGGACTAGAGCTGCTAAGTGTAACAACTACGACAGCCTTGTTCAGTTGTTACTACACGAAGAGTTTAACAACTGTATGTCTGCTGACATACAAGAATATCTGATCGATCATACTACCTCAGATATTCTGGAAACTGCAGCATTAGCAGACAATTACGAAATTTCTCACAAACTTGTACGTACTAAAACACTCAGAAACAAGGTAACTAAAGATTGTCCTAGAAGTTGGCAACCTAAATCAGCTGCTCATTGCCGGCCTGATGTACCTGTTACTGTAACTTCTCGTACCATTACCAGGAAAACTCACAATCCTGAAACTGTCTCTGTGGCTAGACAGAAATCTGGTATCGAGAAGAAAGTTAAATGTGCCTATTGTAACAGAAAAGGACATACTAGAGAGTATTGCTATAAGTTAGAAGGAGATACAAGAAACAGTCGTGCGGCTGGCGCCCCCACTCAAGTCGTATCCTCTTCAGAGCAACAGAGACACCAAAATCCTAGCAATACCTCTGATCCTACTGTTTTAGATAATGTTACTCAGGATAGATGACTAGCGTCAGAAAGTGTATCTGACGAAAAGATTCGTTCAGCAATGAGTCCTTACTTTTCGAGAGATAAAGTAGGATTTGACGAATCACATCTAACTGAGATTATTTCTTTCAGAGACACTGGCAGTTATCTCACGTTATTAAAAGAAGATGTACTGCCCATAACTAACGATACCTATTGCAAGATAGATGTATTGTTAGAAGCCTATATAGGGGCTGTTATAAAAGTGCCTCTGCACAAAGTTTATATTGAAACAAGCTATTACACTGGTTATATTTCAGTGGGTATATCCAGTGGTGTATTTCCCATCAGGTCAGTGGACTTGTTGATAGGGAACGATATCCTTCATGCTGGTATATGTAAGGAACCACTTGTGATTGATAATAACACTGATGATAATTATGCCATTGAAGCTTGTAGAGAGAAGCCTATTTTATTTCCTCTCAGCGCAATTACTAGAGCTATGTCAAAGATACAACAACCATCCTTGTCTCCTGTTGAGTTAGTGGATGACAATGATTTGGGGTTGAATATGTTGTTTAGTGATGCTCTGCGCCCAGGATCATTAACACTGACTCCCCCCGGTCATCAACCTAGTCAGGACACAACTGACGTTAAATTTCTAACTCATGATGATTTAATCAAGGATCAGTTTGTTGATCAGTCACTGGAAAGACTGAGAGATATAGCAGTTACTGAGAGTGAAGCAAAGGATCTCGATAATTGTTACTATTATAGTAACGGTATACTGATGGAGAAAAACACATGTAAGTTGTCAGCTGATAGTGTTTCCACCACAGTCAAGCATTTCGTAGTGTTACCAGTTACATTTCGTGAACAAGCCATTGATTTTGCTCACAATAGTCCCATAGGAGGACATTTGGGTGTCAAGAAGACACTCGGTAAACTGGCAAAACATTTTACTTGGCCAAAGATGAAGGAAACAGTAGCTGATCATGTGCGACGTTGCCACGTGCGTCAAGTGACAGGCAAGCCAGCACACTCACCTCCACCTACACCTCTCACTATGAGCTCTAGTACCAAAGTTCAGTTCACCTGGACTAGAGATTGTTCAGACTCGTTCAAAAGGTTGAAGCGCTTGCTATCCTCTGCTCCTGTGTTGAAAAGTCCTAATTTCAATCTTCCCTTCTTTTTACATATAGATGCGAGTGGTTATGCAGTGAGCGCTGTGCTGCTCTAACAGTCAACATCCACTGACATTCTCCATCCTATATGTTACTATTCATCAAAGCTTAAACGACACCAGAAAAATTATGCCACTATTGAGAAAGAGGCTCTAGCTCTTGTGGTGTCCTTGGAACATTTTGACGTGTATTTGGGCACTTCCCCATTTAAAATTAACGTTTTTTCAGACCACAATCCACTCACTTATATTAATACCATGAAAAGTAAAAATGCTAGGATCATGAGGTGGGCTCTCAGAATCCAACCTTATTCTATTAGTATAAAACACATAAGTGGTCATTGTAATGTAATTGCTGACGCTCTGTCTCGTCCTTAATAATTATCAGTTACATTAAATTAACGTAATTTTAATGCCCAAATACCTTTTGTTACTTGCTATGTCAAATTCAGTAAAGTAACTTAATCCCTCCAGCCCATATTAACTATATATACTCATGTCATGTCTAATTATTATATTTATATATTCACAGTAATGTTGTGTGAGGAGGAAACAAGCTGAGTGTTGAGTGGGTAGTGTCGTGTGGGAGATGGTACTGCGCGACGCAACACTGTCCTGCCGCAGACCCCCCCCTTCACTACACACCTTAAGCTGTTTCATACTCAGATGTTCATACTGCCTCGCATTCCACAACCACTACTTAAGAGTGGAATGCAGTCTCCTCTACTATGATCGAGCCTCAACGTGCCCTCCTTTTCAGCGCTATCCTGTCTCTACACTGATGTATATAACCACGAGTATGCAGAAATACGATACTGTGTACTGCCCTAGTTAGGGGCATATCCTAGTGACGGACGCTGTAAAATTTTAGAAGTGCTTGGCACAAGAGACTCGGATTAATATTTTATTGATATGAGTAACCAGAAATAATGTGATAGACATTCATGCAACTCCTAGTGCGACCCTCTGTCGTGTTGGGGGGGGGTGTTGCAACCCCTGAATGGGTTACAATGATGATTATGTATATATGTAATGTATATTACCTTTTCATATAATTTTATATTGCTTATATTTGCGATAATAGCTAAATCGTAAATGTATGACTTTATATTATTATTTGACTGTTATATTGTTATTTAGCTTATGTTGTTAGGATGTATATAAAATGTGCTCAGTTAGTCTTAATTGTCAAACTACTGTAATTATCGCTTGTCGCTCGTTATACTGCCGGCTTCTGAGCTGCAGTTGTCCACGTAGCTATCACGTGATCGAGGGGGGGGTGTCCTCACCTCTCGTGAAATTGTCAGTCTGCTGGAGACTCGCTTGCTGGTTGGACAGATTGTCTGTCTCATTATTCTTGTTAGTTCTGTAGAACTTTGTTCACAGAACATTGTAAAGACTTAGTGATTTTCGACGTTGTACTGAGGTTGTGTGTCACATAGACACTCTGAGTATCTCAGGTCCTTAGCTATAGCTTCTGACCTAATTTTGTACTGGTTCCTGTGTATTGCCACAGTCACAGTTTTACCTATGCTGAACAAAGATTCAGTATTATGGGAGGTTTGTAACTTTTGTGGAGGATCTGCTGATGGTCCCTACTTAGTGTCGTTATATTATTTCCCAGTTCCTGATTCTGTGTCGCAGTCGCTTGATATTGCATTGCTATTGGGTTTAGCATTCTTTGTTGTTCAAGCAGACTGTTCGGGTTGACAGTCGGTCAAGAAGTTAGTTTATTTGAGGACTTTGTCAGTCACTTGTTTAAGTCTTACTCGAGTCTTGAGACATAGCTAACTACTTAAGAGCACTTACATGCATACACACACTTGTACATATTTGTAATATCTTATTCAATGTTAATGTACCTGACGGTACTTAAGAATTATAAATGTGATATGTGCTTTCAGCACAATAATATTGAACTCGAGAGATTGATTTTATTTTGATTGCTGTGATTTAATTTACTTTGATAATATACCTCTAGACAACTTATTACTTAATAAATTTATTAAATTTTAATTTCTCTAGTTAGTAGCCTACCAGTTGTAATCCTAAAGCACTATTGAACCATACTGAATTTATATGGATAATTGGACAAGGATACTGACTACTTGTTACGAAAACCCAGTAACAGGCTGGATGCTAGAAGGGCAGTCCTTTCTAGTATTCACTGGAGATCTCTAAGCTTTTAGAATCGCGTTTTTTGTAACAGCTTGTGTTAACCAAATTCTGTGGCTCTCTCATAAAAAATTCATTTTGATCTTTGACTCTCAGCCTGGTTAGCGGCTTGCTAAAAACTGAGTCATATTGGGACTTGAGTAGCTCACTCATTTCCTTGCTGTCATCTGTGTAGGACCCATCTTGTTTAAGTAGGGGCCCAATACTGGATGTTGTTCTCGACTTTGATTTGGCATAGGAGAAGAAATACTTTGGGTTTCTTTCGATTTCATTTATGGCTTTTAGTTCTTCCCGCGATTCCTGACTTTAGCTTGAGTTTGATGCTTGCTATTTCTCTGACCAGTGACTCCCTACTCATTTTAGATATATTGACCTCTTTTAGCCGCTCTGTTATTCTTTTCCGTCGCCTGTAAAGGGAGTGCCTGTCTCTTTCTATTTTACATCTACTCCTCCTTTTTCTTAGAGGAATAAGCCTTGTGCATACATCGAGTGCCACCAAGTTAATCTGTTCTAGGCATACGTTGGGGTCTGTGTTGCTTAGTATATCTTCCCAGCTTATATCGGTTAGGACTTGGTTTACTTGGTCCCACTTTATGTTTTTGTTATTGAAGTTGAATTTGGTGAATGCTCCCTCGTGACTAGTCTCATTATGTCGGTCTGGGGGCTCCACGCATACATGTCTGAACCTCAATTATGTTGTGATCTGAGTATATTGTTTTTGATATGGTGACATTTCTTATCAGATCATCATTGTTAGTGAAGATGAGGTCTAGTGTATTCTCCAGTCTAGTAGGCTCTATTATTTGCTGGTTTAAACTGAATTTTGTGCAGAGACTTAAAAGCTCGTGTGAGTGTTCATCAGAGCTGCCTCCTGGTGTTGTTACTGCAACAATATTATTTGCTATATTCCTCCATTTTAGATGCCTTAAGTTGAAATCCCCCAGGAGCAAGATATTGGGTGCAGGAGCTGGAAGATTTTCCAGACAGTGGTCAATTTTTAACAGCTGTTCCTGGAATTGCTGGGATGTTGCATCCGGAGGCTTGTAGACTACCACAATGACTAGGTTTTGGTTCTCGGCCTTTACTGCTAAAACTTCCACTACATCATTTGAGGCATTTAGCAGTTCTGTGCAAACAAGTAACTCTGCAATGTACAGGCCAACCCCTTCCCCCTTTTGCCTGTTCACTCTGTCACATCTGTATAGGTTGTAACCTGGGATCCATATTTCGTTGTCCAAGTGATCCTTTATGTGGGTCTCAGTGAAAGCCACGAACATTGCCTTTGCCTCTGCAAGCAGTCCACGGATGAAAGGTATTTTGTTGTTTGTTGCTTGCTTTAGACCCTGTATATTTGCAAGGAAGAATGTCATCGGACTGGTGGTATTGTTGGTACTGGGGGGGGGGGGATTTTTTTTCTGGCATTAGTATCTGTATCTGGTGGTTTGGAGTGGAGGCCATCGACTGTGGTTCCACTCCAGGAATGACTGGATTTGGTGTACGATTTCTGCCATTTCCTGCCAGTTTTTTTTCCTTCCTGGCACTAAAAAACCTCTCCCTCTTGAGTGGCTGTGGCTACCCAGGTTTTCCCATGGCCTGGATGTTTTGTGTCTTTTTGTACCCTTTAGATGGTGTGCCTGGTAATTTAAGTTATAGCACAGTCTTTCCTGTACTGAAGAGGTACACATTTCAGGGTGAAAAAGCTTTCAGGAAGGGAGTTTGCATTTTCCTGTTGTCATATGGGCATGGCATTTTCTAGGGGATTGTAGGGATTCAGGGAAACCGGCAGGCCGGACTTGAGCCCTGGAGATATGAAATACAGTGCCTGCACTCTGAAGGAGGGGTGTTAATGTTGCAGTTTAAAAACTGTAGTGTAAAGCACCCTTCTGGCAAGACAGTGATGGAGTGAATGATGGTGAAAGTTTTTCTTTTTTGGGCCACCCTGCCTTGGTGGGAATCAGCGAGTGTGTTAATAAAATAAAATCTTCCACTATCAAATGAGGCCAAGAAACCGTGAATACAACTGTAAAAACTACATGAAAATACATTCGCAAGTTCCACTTTTGCAAGCTTCGAGCATTCATGAATGCCCAGCCGCCCAATCATATTTACCAAACAAATGCGGGAAAAAAGTACGGGAAAACGCTTCCCGCCATGTCCCTATTGCCCTCCCTCTTACCTCTTCAACCTGCAGCTTGCCAGTTCGCTACTCAGTCATTGTCCAGTTACTGTTTGTGTCCTACAGTACACGTGTGTTTGTGTGGTGGTGCAAGTATGGCCCTCAAACGAGCAGCAACCACTATTGATGAGCCAACCTCCTAAGCTAGTGCTCAAAGAAAGTCTTGAATCTGGAGGAGAAGGTGAAATTGCTAGACAGGGTAGGGCAGGTTATTTGAGGAATTCTGCCACTGGAAAATTATTTAATGTAAACAAAAGCACAGTGCACTCTATCAAGAAAAATGAGGCGAAGATAAGGATGGCACTAGCATCTACTGCTCCTTCCTCAGTCAAGCAAGTTTCTCAAGTAAGAAACAGTGCAATGTCTTCATATGTTTTATGATTGTTGGTGGTTCTATAGGTTAAGGAAGCAGTATTGTTAGGCTAAGTAAATGCTATTATATTTCCCTACAATATATTTGCACATCAAAACATTCACGAATGTTACAGTACAGTATTATTATATTTCCCTACATCATATTTGCACACCAAACATTTGTGAATTTTCAAGATTCGTGAGATTCCTGATCCCCTAACCCTCGCGAATGTGGAGGGCCTCCTGTCACTAAGTGAAGAGAGGCTGTATTTATTGTAGGAAGTCAGGTGTGGTAGCTCACCCGCCTGGCTACCACACCTCACAATTATGTTTGTTTTACCGTGATTGTATATATTTTGTATTTTTGATATGTAGCATAATCATATAGTTTAGAAAAAATATTATAGATGGATTAATGAAAATGTCCAAGATAACATAATATACAACATTTAAAGCACCCCAGAGCTGCTGCTGCTATTATTATTATTATTATTATTATTATTATTATTATTATTATTATTATTATGATTACCATTGACATACCTTGTTCCCTGAGTTTAAAGATGGATTAATGAAAATGTCTATAATAACTTACATGACATTTAACCCTTAAACTGTCCAAACCTAGATCTACGTTTTTTTCAACATTTGAAAGTATGTAAAAAAAGTAGATCTTTTTTTTTTTTTTTTTTTTACATTTGAAAACTTGAAAACGTGTAAAAAAACTTTGATCTACTTTTTTTTTGTTATTGAAAATATGTAAAAAAATGTAGATCTACTTTTGGAGCACTACGTATGTGAACGTAGATCTGCTTGGACAGTTTAAGGGTTAATGCACCCAAGGCAATTATGATTGTTATTATTTTTTTTTTTATTAACACATAGGCTGTTTTATCATCATTCCATCACTGTCTTGCCAGAGGCATACCTACACTACAGATAAAAACCTGCAGCATCAACACCCCTCCTTCAGGGCGCAGGCACTATACAGTGGACCCTCCCTTTTCGTTAATCTCTGTTATCGCTTACCTGGAGACCTGGAGAGAGTTCCGGGGGTCAACGCCCCCGTGGCCCGGTCTGTGACCAGGCCTCCTGGTGGATCAGAGCCTGATCAACCAGGCTGTTGCTGCTGGCTGCATGCAAACCAACGTACGAGCCACAGCCCGGCTGGTCAGGAACCGACTAGGTGCTTGTCCAGTGCCAGCTTGAAGACTGCCAGGGGTCTGTTGGTAATCCCCCTTATGTATGCTGGGAGGCAGTTGAACAGTCTCGGGCCCCTGACACTTATTGTATGGTCTCTTAACGTGCTAGTGACACCCCTGCTTTTCATTGGGGGGATGTTGCATCGTCTGCCAAGTCTTTTGCTTTTGTAGTGAGTGATTTTCGTGTGCAAGTTCGGTACTAGTCCCTCTAGGATTTTCCAGGTGTATATAATCATGTATCTCTCCCGCCTGCATTCCAGGGAATCCAGGGAGTACAGTTAGAAATAGAAATACAAATAGCTAGAGCTTCATTTAAGGAGGTTATTAATAGAATATTCAAGAAGTTGCTAGTAGAATTACAGTAAATCAACCATTCAAATCATTGTAGTAGTCTGCGGTCAATCAAACAAACGGGCTTCCACATGGATAAATTGTCATTTTTGTGGAAATTGGTGTCACGCCCCTTGTGCAGATATCCAAGAACTATCTACAAGTAGTATTAAAACAGGGAAGTGTTTTTGGGTATGCCCAAATGAGATAAATCTGTGGACTAAAATCACAAGGGTATTAAAAGAGGATAACATCAAAGCTGCTTTCATAGACAACCTGGAAGCTTTCTACAACAGATGGGAACATAAAATGTCTGGGCTGAATGGTACTGCCCTTGATACTGGCCATGTAGTCAGAAACTGTAAGGCTGGAGGTGATTTCCTGGTAGTCAGTAAATGTGGGGCTGATAGTGCTGTCCTGGGAGACAGTAATGGTGAAGCTGGAGGTGCTGTCCTGGGAGACAGTAATAGTGAAGCTGGAGGTGCTGTCCTGGGAGACAGTAATGGTGAAGCTGGAGATTTTGTCCTGGTAGTCGGGAATTATACGCAGGAAGGAATACATAAATGACCTCATAAGGGACAGGAGCCGTAGTAGGGAAACAAGTGTAGTCAAAGATAAGATAAAACCAATATTGCAAACTAGAAATACCACAGGAAATAGCAAACAAGAGGACTCCACTAGCAATAGTGAGGATATATTACCAAAAACAACTGATGGGAGCTCCATTGTTGGTGCTAGGGAGGATAGGAATAAGAAAGGGAAACATGCACCAACAGGGAATACAGTCACAGAAACCCAAGGCAAACGGAAACCAAGCCTGTGCACATACTATGCACTTGGTATCTGCAGGCATGGGAAATCTGGAAAAACAGACGGGACGTGCAACTATGACCACCCTAGAAAATGCCATGCCCATATGACAACAGGAAAATGCAAACTCCCTTCCTGTAAGCTTTTTCACCCTGAACTGTACCTCTTCAGTACAGGAAAGACTGTGCTATAACTTAAATTGCCAGGCACACCATCTAAAGGGGACAAAAAGATACAAAACATCCAGGCCATGGGAAAACCTGGGTAGCCACAGCCACTCAAGAGGGAGAGGTTTTTTAGTGCCAGGAAGGAAAAAAAGCTGGCAGGAAATGGCAGAAATCGTACACCAAATCCAGTCATTCCTGGAGTGGAACCACAGTCGATGGCCTCCACTCCAAACCAACAGATACAGATACTAATGCCGGAAAAAAAATCCCCCCCCAGTACCAACAATACCACCAGTCCGATGACATTCTAATTTGCAAATATACAGGGTCTAAAGCCAGCAACAAACAACAAAATACCTTTCATCCGTGGACTGCTTGCAGAGGCAAAGGCAATGTTTGCGGCTTTCACTGAGACCCACATAAAGGATCACTTGGACAACGAAATATGGATCCCAGGTTACAACCTATACAGATGTGACAGAGTGAACAGGCAAAAGGGGAGGGTTGGCCTGTACATTGCAGAGTCACTTGTTTGCACAGAACTGCTTAATGCCTCAAATGATGTAGTGGAAGTTTTAGTAGTAAAAGTCGAGAACCAAAACCTAGTCATTGTGGTAGTCTACAAGCCTCCGAATGCAACATCCCAGCAATTCCAGGAACAGCTGTTAAAAATTGACCACTGTCTGGAAAATCTTCCAGCTCCTGCACCCAACATCTTGCTCCTGGGGGATTTCAACTTAAGGTACCTAAAATGGAGGAATATAGCAAATAATATTGTTGCAGTAATAACACCAGGAGGCAGCTCTGATGAAAACTCACACTCACACGAGCTTTTAAATCTCTGCACAAAATTCAGTTTAAACCAGCAAATAATAGAGCCTACTAGACTGGAGAATACACTAGACCTCATCTTCACTAACAATGATGATCTGATAAGAAATGTCACCATATCAAAAACAATATACTCAGATCACAACATAATTGAGGTTCAGACATGTATGCGTGGAGCCCCAAACCGACATAATGAGACTAGTCACGAGGGAGCATTCACCAAATTCAACTTCAATAACAAAAACATAAAGTGGGACCAAGTAAACCAAGTCCTAACCGATATAAGCTGGGAAGATATACTAAGCAACACAGACCCCAACTTATGCCTAGAACAGATTAACTCGGTGGCACTCGATGTATGCACAAGGCTTATTCCTCTAAGAAAAAGGAGGAGTAGATGTAAAATAGAAAGAGACAGGCGCTCCCTTTACAGGCGACAGAAAAGAATAACAGAGCGGCTAAAAGAGGTCAATATATCTGAAATGCGTAGGGAGACACTGGTCAGAGAAATAGCAAGCATCGAACTTAAGCTAAAAGAATCCTTTAGGAGTCAGGAATCGCTGGAAGAACTAAAAGCCATAAATGAAATCGAAAGAAACCCAAAGTATTTCTTCTCCTATGCCAAATCAAAATCGAGAACAACGTCTAGTATTGGGCCCCTACTTAAACAAGATGGGTCGTACACAGATGACAGCAAGGAAATGAGTGAGCTACTCAAGTCCTAATATGACTCAGTTTTTAGCAAGCCGAGAACTCTTATGTGCGAGCTGTGACTAAGGATATACCTAGTCAAACACTGGAAATAGTTTTCCTTTTTGCAAAGGCCCTCACAGGCCTCTGCTTCCCCTCTGCCTTTCATTTGACCTCAGCCTTTCGCCTCTATCAACATACAGTGTAGAGGCGAATTTTGCTAGTCCACTGCTACTCGTGCCTCTCAAAATGCTCACAACTCATCGCTTTACCAACCTGAGGAATAACGACGAGTGTGCAGTCCTACGTGAGTTGGTAACCCAGGTGTGCACACACTGAAAATTCGTCTTTCACTCCAAGACACGTGTGCTATAAGTTCTGCAAGTTTGGGAGTGAGTAACAATCTGTATGAGTATTGCAGTGTTTGGTAACTCTTGAGAAGTCTGCCTCAGCCTGTGACCTTGAGCGAGGCACTGCATCACCTGCTTGAGACTTTCGCCCATATTGACTATGTGAAGAAAGGCGAATGTGCATGCTCAGCTACCCCTGCTGTTCTCCTGTATCCCCAACTCTCCTCCTTTAAACTCAGCCGTTCGCCTCTATCAACGACGTGCAGTATAGAGGTGTATTTTGCTGCCCCGCTGGTACTCGACTCTCTGAGTTCCGCAAGTGCTGCAGATTTGTTGTAACTATTTGCATGAGTGGATTACGCTGACTTAGGACATTGTGCTACCATCAGTACCTACGTAGGCTTAAAATGAGTGAGGAATGTCTGGCCTGCTGGGTGACCTTGAAAATGGCACTATAAGACCCGCATGCCACTTACACCCATACTGCGTGTGTCTAGTGAGGTGAATGTCCCTTCCTCGACTTTCCTATTCACCGGTATCCCTTAACTCGTCGCCATTATCTACATATGGGATAAGGGCGAGTTTAGCTGATCCAGGCCAAACAGCGCTCCAAGCCAGCCAGTGAAGGCCAAGGCTACATCTGTTCTGAATCCCAGAATGCCTTTGTGAACGTTCTACAGTGTTCTGGCCGTACCTTCGGTGTTGTGAGAACTAGTTCTTATGTAGTGAAAATTTGTCTGTCATTCCAAGACACGTGTGCTAGATGTGTTAAGTGCTGCGGGTTTGGAGTAATTAACAAGTAGTACAGGGTTGGTAACTCTCGAGACGACTGTGGGCCCAGTGAATGACCTTGAAAATTGCACTGCAACCTGCAGACCACTACACCCATATTGCCTGTGTCTAGCGAGGTGAATATCCTTTCCTTGTCCCTTCTCCTTCCTCGATTTGGAACTCAGCCATTCGCCTCCATTTGCTTGTGGTCTAGAGGCGGTTTTTTGCCAGACCACATGGGTGCTTGAGCGCCCGTGTCCTCTGTGCCGCACTCCGCTCATCTTGCGAGTGACTCCTGTGTGCCTGCCTGCCTGCTGCAAGCAGGTGTCCGGGTGGTTGGCGCGGGCTTGGCGAGCACAGTCAAGCAAGCTTGAGGGCAGCACTAAAAGCTAGCCAGAACAAGCTAAGGCAGCCTGCAGTTATAGCTGTCCTAGGGCCCAGCATGTCTGTATACGTTCTGCAGTGCTGCTGGCATACCAGTGTTTCCTGTAGTGGCTTGAGAACAATTTGACGAGCATTGCAGTGCTGACATTTTGAGTGGGACATGCCAGAGGTTCACTTATAAACATAGTAAGCTTGTGGTGATAGGCTTGTACACAGTGAACATTCATCTGTCATACGTGTGCTAGAAGTGTTAAGTGCTGCTTTCCCCAACAGTTAATTGTCATTTGTAAGCCTGTATTAAGACTTTA
The DNA here is from genome assembly GCF_038502225.1 of Cherax quadricarinatus. NCBI lineage: Eukaryota > Metazoa > Arthropoda > Malacostraca > Decapoda > Parastacidae > Cherax > Cherax quadricarinatus. Next base: position 40,114,425 of record NC_091313.1, read on the forward strand.
AAAGGCTCAGAGTGTGCTTCAGTGTAGCGACTCCTTACATTTGATAAATCAGTGTAATACATGCTCTGCTCAGTGTAACTGAACTACTAAATATGGTTACATAATTAAGTTGCTTGTCCTAGTGTCATTGTTGTGTTTTCTAATACATTTTCTCGTTCAGACTGAAACTTTACTGCTAAATTCCCAGTAATATTTCAAATTGCAGTGTTCATCTGTGGTGTGAGTGTGTAACTTATGCTTTGTATTTTTACTGTGAACAAGCTTACTGCTGCATAATGTTCAGTTTCATGAATACTTTCTTACTTGAGTAATTCGGTTACCTTTCAACTGTGTTAAGCAAGAGTCAGCCTGTTAACATCTATGTTCCTTGCCATCGCATCTAGTGGGTCTAGCGCCTAGTTAAAATTGTAATAGTAACAATTTGCAATCATTATACTTCTAGTTATACATTGTGTAAATTGTTTTGGACTATTTGATCAACTGGATTGTAGTGTTTAACTTCTGATACACCAATTTAATGACTGCAGACACGCACTGACACATAATAAACACATTAAAACGCTGGTAACTCCAGAAGCTGGGCCTAGTGTGTGACCTTGAGAAGTTCAGTGTGTTTATTACGACCAGCGGTGTACCACTCTCACCTATATTTACATCAACAAAAGTGTATTCTAAGTGATAAAGTGTACACTTGGTGTACTTGGTAACACTTGTCATACATAGTAACGCGTGTGTAAGTGAGATTGTTTAGGTACTGGTTCATCTATCTACAGCTGCACACTTATGCTTGCATACATGTATAACATAGTAACGTGTGAGTTACCCAGGATGGACCAAGGAAGTCGACCAGAGTGATTTATCTCATTGTCATTGTAACATTACCTAGTTTTTTTTTTTTTTTTTTTTTTTTTAGTAATACTGTTTACAATCTATGGTTGGGGTAAGAGGTTGTCTTCAGCATTCATTGTGATGTCTGCTATATTATTACTTCAGTGAGGTACATTAGGTTGCAGTAGCCTGAACTAACTCAAGTGGAAGTTATCATTGAATTTGAACCTCATGTTTAATGTGATGTATGTCAGAATTCTAATTTTATGCTCAATATTACCTACTTTGTCTCTCTCTCTCTCTCTCTCTCTCTCTCTCTCTCTCTCTCTCTCTCTCTCTCTCTCTCTCTCTCTCTCTCTCTCTCTCTCTCTCTCTCTCTCTCTCTCTCTCTCTCTTTTCATCTTTGTAATTTGTGATAAGGTGTAAGACCTCGCCTGTACCATCCATTATATCATTATATGTACCATATTATTAACACACATACAAGAGGTCTCTGAGTGTGTTTTTGGTGGGGTGTGTGTCGTATTGAGTGGTGGTGGTCTGGGTTGAGTATGGTTGGAGGTGTTCATTGAACTTGAGCACTTGTGTCTTGTGATCTATTTTGGACTTCTGACTTTGTAGTGAATATTTGCTCTTGCATAAGCTATAAGGGAAAGATAAGCGAGGAATTCTTGTGTTGTGAGTCTTACACCAGATATCATCACTGGCAAACATGGCAACTGTCATAGAGGAACCTATTTCTGCAGGTGATGGAAATGATGATAGCTTCCAGACCTTTAAAAGTAAACAAAAGAGAAAAAGTGAGAAAGGGCTAGAGCGTCGACGTAGTCAGACTCACTTGACTCGTACACAATGTGATACTAAACGTCCTTGGTGCACAGAGGCTGCAAGAAGTCTTTCTTCAAAGGAAGAATGTGTTAAGCTGAACTTCCCTGACAACACCCCGCTGCCTGCTAAGTGTGCATGGCTAATGGAAGCTGTAAACAAGCATCCTAACTCAAGGATCCAATTTAGGAAAAACACACACAACTTTGTGTTTGTGGAACAGAATAAAGAGCTGATCAATGATCTACTTAGTACACCTTATGGGGATATTAAGCTGCTCCGACCTCCATCAGACACTCACCACTTTAAAAAATGGGTCAGTATCATAATCTTTGGATACCCTCTCTGCATGGACCCATACCATCTGACTCTAAGTGAGCATATCATCAAGCCTAAAAGACTTAAAGGAAAATCCCAAATTATTGCCAGTTGGGTAGGTCCTGTGCCCCTCCCCCGGAATATCTGGGTGCATGGTTTACGTTTCCTAAACATCGAAGTGTACCTACCCCCTAAACGTAGGTGTTACAAATGCCAGCACTATGGCCATGTTGCAGTAGACTGTGGAATACTACATTCTTGGTGTGGTAAGTGTGCTGGGAAACATTCCACTAGAGAATGCACAGTAGGCCCTGACAGCCGAAAATTTAAGTGTATTAACTGTAAAGAAGTTGGGGTTACAGTTTCCCACAAGGACTGCAGTCAGAACCCAAACAACCTTCGATGTAAACCTGATAACAGTCCTTTAATGGTAACTGAGGATGGGGCCATCCAGTCTACCACAGCCAGATCTGAGACTGAACCTCTGCAAAGTGTGCAAGATCCCCACCTCACTGCAAAGGATTCTGGTGATACCAGAATGCCATCACACACACCAGCTGTGGAGGAGCTAGCCATCCCTGCTAGCACATATGGAACTACTGGTCTGCCACTACAGATACCTATGGCTACACCTGAATATGGGGATGAGTTTGTCATTTCTCCCAATACACACAACTACAACAGTCAGACGGACACCACACAGGTAACCTCCCTGAAAATTGGAGATGAGTCAGATGCACAGGACCTACCTGCAATGAATGATGAAACAGAGAACACTAATGTAACCATGGTACCTGTTAAGGTGATAGGTGTTAAAGAAAGCACTAACCCAGAAGTGCCATCCTCCGGAGAGGCATTGGATTCGCCTGACCTTCCTCATATTATAACAACTTTCCAGAAAAAAATTGAGCATCTTGAACAGATCCTGACAAGTTTAATAAATATATGTAATCAGGATGATGCTCTTGAGCATGGTGATGATGTCAAAAGTGCAGCAATCTCCGTTCAGCTTCCAGCAATTTGTGAGAAAGAAGCCCATAACTCTTGCCTTCAAGACTTGCCTTATAACTGGCTGCCAAAATGCCGAAAAATGCTTAAAAATAAAGGTCCTGAAGATAAAGACGTACAAACTATGCTATTTGCTCTTAAGTATCTGCACACTGTAGTCAAAACATAATAGTTTTACCATCTTATGAGCAAGAGATTGTAATAACACACTACAATGGATACATTACAAATCTTTTCATGGAACATTGCTTCCATCAGGAAGCGGTTGCCTGACTTACATCATATTAGTGCAACCAAGAATATTGATGTCATCTGTTTGCAGGAATGTAGATTGAAAGATGGAGCACCTCCACCAAACTTGCCTGGATATGCAGCTTATAACCTAAGGTCAACCAACTGTTGTGTGATGTATGTCAGAAAGAGCTTGCCACATTCACTCCTTTCCTTGCAGAGTCGAGTTAACATGCAGTATCATGGTGTCAAAGTATATGCAGGCGATTTTTCCATAAACATTTTTAATCTCTATGCCCCAGCGAACCAGCTTCGACCTGATGCTTTACCAGATCGCATCAATAGTGAACCTACCATCATTCTTGGAGATTTTAATGCCAGACATAAGAATATTGGTGGGTCTATAACAAACACCAATGGAACTAAACTAGTGAGATTGCTAAATGAGCATGATAATGTTCGAATTGTGGGCACTACTGAGCCTACTCACATATATGGTGGCATACTAGATCTGTGTCTTGGATTTAATACATCATATACGATGCATGACTCTGTCATAGTTGATGATCTTCTATCTGATCACTTCCCAAGACTAACAACTGTCAATCTTGATCACATCTCCAGCAATCAAGGAGCTAAATACAGAAGGAGGAAACTTATTCTCAAACCAGAACACAGAGACAACTTTATTAACCACTTGGATCAATGGTATAAGAATTACGAGCCCATTGGCACACAAAAATTTAATGATGATTTAATTACCACTATTGAGAGTGTTCTCACAGATCAAGTGGGCAGGAATAGGAAACAAAGACCCTCCACTATAAATAACAATAAAAACCAATGTAAATACTATAATGATCCACAGCTGCGCAATCTAACACATGCAGCTAGGAGGATTGGTAAAGCATACCGTGAATGTAGAACCCCAGACCTGCTCAGAACGTTCCAAGCTGCACTAACAAATGCAAGGAATAGAAAGGAAGAACTTAGGCAACAGGAATGGGAACAGTTTGTTAGTGGATTAAATAGGTCCACCCCTTTGAGTTTGGCTTGGAAAGGTATAAATAAAATAACCAGGAAAAAGACTGGCAATGTTGCTCATCCCTTTCCTCTTGAAAAAGCAAATGACCTCATAAATGACTGGTCCAAAACATCCAGGCATGAAAGCCTTCCATCTCATATTAGAAAAAATTTAGAGAGTACTTCTGAAGAAATGTTGAAACTGATTAATTTTATGAGCCAAAATATTGATGAGAGTGATTGCCTCTTTACCGAGTATGAATTAGATAATGCATTAACCAAAGGTCGATCAACTGCTCCTGGAGAGGATGGTATAACCTATGATATTCTCAGAACTCTAAGGCACGTGCCTGATAACCCTTTGTTGGCACTGTATAATCTCAGTTACATTGAGGGCGTTCTTCCTACTTCCTGGACCAATAGTCTCATTGTGCCTATCCCTAAGCCCCAACAGCCTGATACATTTAGGCCGATCTCCTTAACTAGTTGTCTTTGTAAAACTTTTGAAAGAATGATGCTTAACAGACTGTACTACAGAATCAGACACCAACTTTCCCCCTACCTCTATGGGTTCATGAAAGGTAAAAGTGTGCAGAACTGTATTTCCACCTTTCTCACTGCACACACCTCTACTAGTTTTACCACTTTTCTTGATCTAAAATCTGCATTTGATATTGCGAACAGAACCGTTATACTACATGAACTAGCCAAAATGAATATTGGTGGTAGCTTACTCTGCTGGATAATAGGATACCTGTCAAATAGAGTATCCTCTGTCCTTTACCAAGGCTTCAGAAGTGATTCTAAAGAAATGTCTTTAGGTACACCGCAGGGAGGAGTTCTTAGTCCCATGCTATTTAATATTCTGATTAATGCTCTCCTAAATGCTCCACCTGCCTCACCTAAACATATAGCTATAAGCTATGCTGATGATATCATGATTCATACAACAGGGCATAAGAAGATGAATACCATTCTTAATGAAGTTCAAGCAATTTGTAATCGACTAGGCCTCATAATATCTTCCTCTAAAACTAAGATATTAACAAGCAAACGACATCCCCCACCCATCTATTTGCAGGGTGAAATCATTAGCTACGTTAAAACTTACAGATTTCTAAACAAGAAATGTAAAGCTAGGCTAAATGCTCTCAAAGCTGTTGCTGGCTACAATCCCAACTATGGTGCAAATGTGAGAATCGTGAGAATGATGTACATAGCCTATGTTAGGTCCTTAATTGATTATGCTGCTCCCATGTTGATATTAGCTAGAGAAAGTTCTCTCCGACCCTTGGAGTTAATGCAAAATGAAGCTCTCAGGATTATTCTTGGCTGTCCCAGATCTACAAAAGTTCTTAACATGAGGAAGGAGCTTGGTATTTCTAGTATCAGTGATAGGATTGTTGAAATTAACACTGTACTCTGTATTAGAATGTTGAGAAACGAACCAGACACTGTCACAGTGAATCTTACCAAGTGTCTAGAGGTAAATACACACAGATCTAAATGGATTGTGAAAACGTGCAATTGCATTAAGTTTTATAACCTGCATGAACTGTATCACTGTAGGCAACAAGAGCATTTCACCCCTCCATGGAAGATGTGCTCATTTAATATCACATACCTACAAGTCCCTCCCAAGAAGCTCATTGCTAGTAATCCCTTCCTTAAATCTCTTGTTAGAGCAACTGCTCAAGAAGAAATTTCTCACCTAGCTGGTAGTAACAAGTTATCACAAGTTATATACACTGATGGATCTAAACAGGAGTCTTCTGGCAGGGCTGCATCTGCTCTTGTTGCCACCTCCCTAGTTAAGAACGATAATAAATTTGTTGAATTAGGCATAAGAATTAACAACTGGGCGTCTACACTGCAAACTGAATTGTTTGCAATCCTAATGGCGCTAAAGCTAACCTATGACACTGAGCTTGACTCTATCATCATTACTGATTCTATGTCATCATTGAAGGCTCTTGGCTCATATAATGACTCCAACAACATGCTCATTGGGGAAGCCAGGTATAGATACTCAAAAATTAGGGACAAAGGAATTAATGTACAATTGCTATGGATCCCATCACACATTGGATTACTCCTTCATGATAAAGTTGATATGTTAGCCAAGAAGAGTATCGAGAAGGAGAATGTAGAATATAACTTTGGTATAACTGTGTCTAGCATTAGGAATAATATTAGGAGAGAAGTAAATAATGAAAATGATTGTTATAGGAATGCAGTTAGAAGCCTGAGTAGATCTATAACCCACTATGATAACATGAACGTAGATAAGTATGTTTATGGAGCAACTTGCAATGTGAACAGACTGACTGATGTTGTAGTGGCCAGGCTTAGGCTTGGTTACAAAGATAAGATAAGATTTCGTTCGGATTTTTAACCCCGGAGGGTTAGCCACCCAGGATAACCCAAGAAAGTCAGTGCGTCATCGAGGACTGTCTAACTTATTTCCATTGGGGTCCTTAATCTTGTCCCCCAGGATGCGACCCACACCAGTCGACTAACACCCAGGTACCTATTTGCTGCTAGGTGAACAGGACAACAGGTGTAAGGAAACGTGTCGAATGTTTCCACCCGCCGGGAATCGAACCCGGGCCCTCCGTGTGTGAAGCGGGAGCTTTAGCCACCAGGCCACCGGGCCACCCGAGTACTTCTGGCAGTTTGGGAGACACACAGATGATGATCAAACTAAATGTAAATTATGTGACCAGCAATATGGTCACTCTCTTGAACACTATGTGCTTAATTGTCCACTTGTTGAGGAATACAGAGACACACAGTATAATAACCTATGTGACATGTCAAGATATCTTATTAATGAAAATAAGATACCAGATATACTAAGCAAATTTTCTAAATTTGCTTCTAACAGATAAGTGAACTATAGATATGTAGATATAAATCCATATGTATTCCTGTTAACCCTTTGGGGCCTAGTTCCTAGGCCTTTTGTGTATCCATATGCTCTCGCGCTACCGTCCACAGGATGGATATGGGGTACACAATAAACTAGCCACTTCGGTGGCAAAATCTAAAAATCTAATCCTGTGGGTGGTAGTCACACCATACCCATCCTGTGGGCGGTAGTCACCCCATACCCATCCTGTGGGCGGTAGTCACCCCATACCCATCCTGTGGACGGTAGCCACCTCATACTCATCCTGTGGGTGGTAGTCACCCCATACCCATCCTGTGGGCGGAAGTCACCCCATACCCATCCTGTGGGTGGTAGTCACACCATACCCATCCTGTGGACGGTAGTGACCCCATACATATCCTGTGGACGGTAGTCACCACATACCCATCCTGTGGACGGTAGTCACCCCATACCCATCCTGTGGACGATAGTCACACCATACCCATCCTGTGGACAGGAGTCACCCCATACCCATCATTTGAACGGTAGTCACCCCATACCCATCCTGTGGGCGGTAGTCACCCCATACCCATCCTGTGGGTGGTAGTCACACCATACCCATCCTGTGGACGGTAGTCACCCCATACCCATCCTGTGGACAGTAGTCACCCCATACGCATCCTGTGGACGATAGTAACCCCATGCCCATCCTGTGGACGGTAGTCTCCCCATACCCATCCTGTGGACGGTAGTCACCCCATACCCATAATGTGGGCGGTAGTCACCCCATACCAATCCTATGGACGGTAGTCACACAATACCCATCCTGTGGACGGTAGTCACCCCATACCCATGCTGTGGGCGGTAGTCACCCCATACCCATCCTGTGGACGGTAGTCAACCCATACCCATCCTTTGGACGGTAGTCACCCCATACCCTTGCTGTGGGCGGTAGCCACCCCATACCCATCCTGTGGGTGGTAGTCACCCCATACCCATCCTGTGGGCGGTAGTCACCCCATACCCATCCTATGGGCGGTAGTCACCCCATACCCATCCTGTGGGCGGTAGTCACCCCATACCCATCCTGTGGGCGGTAGTCATCCCATTCCCATCCTATGGGCGGTAGTCACCCAATACCCATCCTGTGGGCGGTAGTCACCCCATACCCATCCTGTGGGCGGTAGTCACCCCATACCCATCCTATGGGCGGTAGTCACCCCATACCCATCCTGTGGGCGGTAGTCACCCCATACCTATCCTGTGGGCGGTAGTCACCCCATACCCATCCTGTGGGCGGTAGTCACCCCTTACCCATCCTGTGGGCGGTAGTCCCCCGAGACCCATCCTGTGGGCGGTAGTCACCCCATACCCATCCTGTGGGCGGTAGTCACCCCATACCCATCCTGTGGGCGGTAGTCACACCATACCCATCCTAAGGGCGGTAGTCATCCATTACCCATCCTGAGGGTGGTAGTCACCCCATACCCATCCTGTGGGCGGTAGTCACCCCATACCCATCCTGTGAGCGGTAGTCACCCCATACCCATCCTGTGGGCGGTAGTCACCCCATTCCCATACTATGGGCGGTAGTCACCCAATACCCATCCTGTGGGCGGTAGTCACCCCATACCCATCCTGTGGGCGGTAGTCACCCCATACCCATCCTGTGGGCGGTAGTCACCCCATACCCATCTTATGGGCAATAGTCACCCCATACCCATCCTGTGGGCGGTAGTCACACCATACCCTTCCTGTGGGCGGTAGTCACCCCATACCCATCCTTTGGGCGGTAGTCACACCATACCCATCCTGTGGACGGTAGTCACACCATACGCATCCTGTGGACGGTAGTCACACCATACCCATCCTTTGGACGGTAGTCACAACATACCCATCCTGTGGGCGGTAGTCACCCCATACCCATCCTATGGGAGGTAGTCACCCCATACCCATCCTGTGGGCGGTAGTCACACCATACCCATCCTATGGGAGGTAGTCACCCCATACCCATCCTGTGGACGGTAGTCACACCATACCCATCCTTTGGACGGTAGTCACACCATACCCATCCTGTGGGCGGTAGTCACCCCATACCTATCCTGTGGGCGGTAGTCACCCCATACCCATCCTGTGGGCGGTAGTCACCCCATACCCATCCTATGGGAGGTAGTCACCCCATACCCATCCTGTGGGCGGTAGTCACCCCATACCCATCCTATGGGAGGTAGTCACCCCATACCCATCCTATGGGAGGTAGTCACCCCATACCCATCCTGTGGGCGGTAGTCACCCCATACCCATCCTGTGGGCGGTAGTCACCCCATACCCATCTTATGGGCAATAGTCACCCCATACCCATCCTGTGGGCGGTAGTCACACCATACCCATCCTGTGGGCGGTAGTCACCCCATACCCATCCTTTGGGCGGTAGTCACACCATACCCTTCCTGTGGGCGGTAGTCACACCATACACATCCTGTGGACGGTAGTCACACCATACCCTTCCTGTGGGCGGTAGTTACCCCATACCCATCCTGTGAGCGGTAGTCACACCATACCCATCCTGTGGGCGGTAGTCACCCCATACCCATCCTGTGGGCGGTAGTCACCCCATACCCATCCTATGGGCGGTAGTCACCCCATACCCATCCTGTGGGCGGTAGTCACCCCATACCCATCCTGTGGGCGGTAGTCACCCCATACCCATCCTGTGGGCGGTAGTCACCCCATACCCATCTTATGGGCAATAGTCACCCCATACCCATCCTGTGGGCGGTAGTCACACCATACCCATCCTGTGGGCGGTAGTCACCCCATACCCATCCTTTGGGCGGTAGTCACACCATACCCTTCCTGTGGGCGGTAGTCACACCATACCCATCCTGTGGACGGTAGTCACACCATACCCATCCTGTGGGCGGTAGTCACACCATACCCATCCTGTGGGCGGTAGTCACACCATATCCATGCTGTGGGCGGTAGTCACACCATACCCATCCTGTGGTCGGTAGTTACGCCATACGCATCCTTTGGACGGTAGTCACACCATACCCATCCTGTGGGCGGTAGTCACCCCATACCCATCCTATGGGAGGTAGTCACCCCATACCCATCCTGTGGGCGGTAGTCACACCATACCCATCCTATGGGAGGTAGTCACACCATACCCATCCTGTGGGCGGTAGTCACACCATACCCATCCTGTGAGCGGTAGTCACACCATACCCATCCTGTGGGCGGTAGTCACCCCATACCCATCCTATGGGAGGTAGTCACCCCATACCCATCCTATGGGAGGTAGTCACCCCATACCCATCCTATGGGAGGTAGTCACCCCATACCCATCCTATGGGAGGTAGTCACACCATACCCATCCTATGGGAGGTAGTCACACCATACCCATCCTGTGAGCGGTAGTCACACCATACCCATCCTGTGGGCGGTAGTCAGAAAAATTACAGAGGCACATAATGGGTCCTGGAGTTTACCTGGAGAGAGTTTCGGGGGTCAACGCCCCCGCGGCCCGGTCTGTGACCAGGCCTCCTGGTGGATCAGCGCCTGATCAACCAGGCTGTTGCTGCTGGCTGCACGCAAACCAACGTACGAGCCACAGCCCGGCTGATCAGGAACTGACTTTAGGTGCTTGTCCAGTGCCAGCTTGAAGACTGCCAGGGGTCTGTTGGTAATCCCCCTTATGTGTGCTGGGAGGCAGTTGAACAGTCTCGGGCCCCTGACACTTATTGTATGGTCTCTTAACGTGCTAGTGACACCCCTGCTTTTCATTGGGGGGATGGTGCATCGTCTGCCAAGTCTTTTGCTTTTGTAGTGAGTGATTTTCGTGTGCAAGTTCGGTACTAGTCCCTCTAGGATTTTCCAGGTGTATATAATCATGTATCTCTCCCTCCTGCGTTCCAGAGAATACAGGTTTAGAAACCTCAAGCGCTCCCAGTAATTGAGGTGTTTTATCTCCGTTATGCGCGCCGTGAAAGTTCTCTGTACATTTTCTAGGTCGGCAATTTCACCTGCCTTGAAAGGTGCTGTTAGAGTGCAGCAATATTCCAGCCTAGATAGAACAAGTGACCTGAAGAGTGTCATCATGGGCTTGGCCTCCCTAGTTTTGAAGGTTCTCATTATCCATCCTGTCATTTTTCTAGCAGATGTGATTGATACAATGTTATGGTCCTTGAAGGTGAGATCCTCCGACATAATCACTCCCAGGTCTTTGACGTTGGTGTTTCGCTCTATTTTGTGGCCAGAATTTGTTTTGTACTCTGATGAAGATTTAATTTCCTCATGTTTACCATATCTGAGTAATTGAAATTTCTCATCGTTGAACTTCATATTGTTTTCTGCAGCCCACTGAAAGATTTGGTTGATGTCCGCCTGGAGCCTTGCAGTGTCTGCAATGGAAGACACTGTCATGCAGATTCGGGTGTCATCTGCAAAGGAAGACACGGTGCTGTGGCTGACATCCTTGTCTATGTCGGATATGAGGATGAGGAACAAGATGGGAGCTAGTACTGTGCCTTGTGGAACAGAGCTTTTCACCGTAGCTGCCTCGGACTTTACTCTGTTGACGACTACTCTCTGTATTCTGTTAGTGAGGAAATTATAGATCCATCGACCGACTTTTCCTGTTATTCCTTTAGCGCGCATTTTGTGCGCTATTACGCCATGGTCACACTTGTCGAAGGCTTTTGCAAAGTCTGTATATATTACATCTGCATTCTTTTTGTCTTCTAGTGCATTTAGGACCTTGTCGTAGTGATCCAGTAGTTGAGACAGACAGGAGCGACCTCTCCATAGGATGGAAAAGGCTCGTGATAGGGGCTTCTTGCAGTTCTTGATGAACACAGAGTTCCATGAGTCTGGCCCTGGGGCAGAGTGCATGGGCATGTCATTTATCGCCTGTTCGAAGTCATTTGGCGTCAGGATAACATCGGATAGGCTTGTGTTAATCAAATTTTGTGGCTCTCTCATAAAAAATTCATTTTGATCTTCGACTCTCAGTCTGGTTAGCGGCTTGCTAAAAACTGAGTCATATTGGGACTTGAGTAGCTCACTCATTTCCTTGCTGTCATCTGTGTAGGACCCATCTTGTTTAAGTAGGGGCCCAATACTGGGCGTTGTTCTCGATTTTGATTTGGCATAGGAGAAGAAATACTTTGGGTTTCTTTCGATTTCATTTATAGCTTTTAGTTCTTCCCGCGATTCCTGACTCCTAAAGGATTCTTTTAGCTTAAGTTCGATGCTTGCTATTTCTCTGACCAGTGTCTCCCTGCGCATTTCAGATATATTGACCTCTTTTAGCCGCTCTGTTATTCTTTTCCGTCGCCTGTAAAGGGAGCGCCTGTCTCTTTCTATTTTACATCTACTCCTCCTTTTTCTTAGAGGAATAAGCCTTGTGCATACATCGAGTGCCACCGAGTTAATCTGTTCTAGGCATAAGTTTGGGTCTGTGTTGCTTAGTATATCTTCCCAGCTTATATCGGTTAGGACTTGGTTTACTTGGTCCCACTTTATGTTTTTGTTATTGAAGTTGAATTTGGTGAATGCTCCCTCGTGACTAGTCTCATTTTGTCGGTCTGGGGCTCCTCGCATACATGTCTGAACCTCAATTATGTTGTGATCTGAGTATATTGTTTTTGATATGGTGACATTTCTTATCAGATCATCATTGTTAGTGAATATGAGGTCTAGTGTATTCTCCAGTCTAGTAGGCTCTATTATTTGCTGGTTTAAATTGAATTTTGTGCAGAGATTTAAAAGCTCGTGTGAGTGTGAGTTTTCATCAGAGCTGCCTCCTGGTGTTATTACTGCAACAATATTATTTGCTATATTCCTCCATTTTAGGTGCCTTAAGTTGAAATCCCCCAGGAGCAAGATGTTGGGTGCAGGAGCTGGAAGATTTTCCAGACAGTGGTCAATTTTTAACAGCTGTTCCTGGAATTGCTGGGATGTTGCATCCGGAGGCTTGTAGACTACCACAATGACTAGGTTTTGGTTCTCGACCTTTACTGCTAAAACTTCCACTACGTCATTTGAGGCATTAAGCAGTTCTGTGCAAACAAGTGACTCTGCAATGTACAGGCCAACCCCCCCCCCCCCCTTTTGCCTGTTCACTCTGTCACATCTGTATAGGTTGTAACCTGGGATCCATATTTCATTGTCCAAGTGATCCTTTATGTGGGTCTCAGTGAAAGCCGCGAACATTGCCTTTGCCTTTTGCCTCCAGGGACTGGAACAAAAAAATTTGATAGTTGATCAAGTTAAAGTTGTAATTAACTTCATATTTACACGTTTAGATCTTGCAGCAGTCGTAGTGAGTTTCATGCAGACGTAAATTAGGTTACAAAAATATTACCTTATAATTTAACAGGGTATGCTTGCAGGAAGGTTTAAGTGGTTATTCATTATTTACAGTGGGCAAAGTCAAGTGTTTTTCCGGATGGTTGGTAATATACCACTGTAGATAAAATACTTTGACATTTATCGATCAGTTCTGAATGAGTTGTCGGTGAATTCATTAATATCGCATTTCAGCACATAACACAAAGTGTGACACCTGTCTATATGGTAAAGTTTACTTATAGTTTGGTCTACATCTGGTGGTGGTGATTTAACCTCCTAGAAATAATGATAACTTAATTAAGACACATGTGCAACATCTGGGCATCTTTAATGTAGACGTTTCGCCAACCAGTGGCTTTATTGTAGCCAGCTGGCCCAGCGGCTAACGCCTCGGTCTGGAGCTTTACGACTCTCTAAGCACGAGTTCAAGCCTCGCCCGTATATTTTTTTTCCTGGCATATCTCCTTGTATTGTAATTGATTTTCTCACAATTGAATTACTTAGCTGTTTAAACTTTTAAGGTTTAAATAATAAGATATCACAAGAACCCCAATGCCTGTAATGTACCTGGAGAGACTTCCGGGGTCAACGCCCCCGCGGCCCGGTCTGAGACCAGGCCTAATAGTGGATCAGGGCCTGATCAACCAGGCTGTTACTATAGGCCGCACGCAAACTGACGAACGAACCACAGCCCGGCTGGTCAGGTACTGACTTTAGGTGCCTGTCCAGTGCCTGCTTGAAGACAGCCAGGGGTCTATTGGTAATCCTCCTTATGTATGCTGGGAGACAGTTGGACAGTCTAGGGCCCCTGACACTTATTGTGTTGTCTCTTATCGTGCTAGTGACCCCTGCTTGTCATTGGGGAGATGTTGCATCATATGCAGAATCTTTTGCTTTCGTAGGGAGTGATTTTCGTGTGCAAGTTTGGTAGTAGTCCCTCTAGGATTTTCCAGGTGTATATAATCATGTATCTCTCCCTCCTGCATTCTAGGGAGTACAGGTTGAGGAACTTCAAGCGTTCCCAGTAACTGAGGTGTTTTATCGCAGTTATGCGCGCCGTGAAAGTTCTCTGTAAATTTTCTAGGTCAACAATTTCACCTGCCTTGAAACTTGCTGTTAGTGTGCAGCAATATTCCAGCCTAGACGGAATAAGCGACCTGTCATCATGGGCTTGGCATCCCTAGTTTTGAAGGTTCTCATTATCCATCCTGTCATTTTTCTAGCAGATGCGATTTGTATAATATTATGGTCCTTGAAGGTGAGAACCTCTGACATGATCATTCCCAGGTCTTTGACATTAGTTTTTCGATCTATTGTGTGGTTGGAAATAAGTCAATGACTTTTTTTTTTTTTGGTTATCCTAGATAATTTGCATATAAGTTACTATGTATGATAATTTGTGTAAGTGCATTTATGTATACCTGCACCTAAATAAACTTACTTAAATACTTATTCTTAGATGTTGGGGTATTCAGAGGGCAGGGGTGGGGCTTGTTAAATGGCATGGGATGGAGTAGGAGGGCGGAAAGGGGCTCTTGCTGGGTGGCAGGGTGTTGATAGGGCTGGTGAGTGGGGTGGCTCCACACTATGAAGGGAGAGGTGGGGTGGCGTTATATTGCGGAGAGAGGGGGGGATGATGTGTTGTTGTGCGGTATGGAGAGTGAGGGTGGGGGAAGAGGGGGGGTTTTAAGGGGTGGATCACCCTAAGGGGGTGGGAGTGGTGGGGGGCGTGGTGAAGTGTCGCTGGCAATGTCTAGTCAGTTCGCCGAACATTTCTGCCAGGCAACTAGTGTTGGCAGGTACATCAGTCTGTCAACATTTATACACCGAGAGGTATATATGTGCCTCTCAGTTTATATACGCTGATAATTTTCTCTGATTCCAGTTTTAGGAATTAAAGTATTATTTACTGGTGGTGAACAAGTTACGTGCCACCTTTAAACCCTTGTGTACTCGACAGGCTTCAAACCAATGAACCAAGCTATCAATGAACCAAGCTATCAATGAACCAGGCTATCAATGAACCAGGCTATCAATGAACCAGGCTATCAATGAACCAAGCTATCAATGAACCAAGCTATCAATGAACCAGGCTATCAATGAACCAGGCTATCAATGAACCAGGCTATCATTGAACCAGGCTATCAATGAACCAGGCTATCAATGAACCAGGCTATCAATCATCCTGTCTGCTCAACAGCCAACAAGAAGCCAACTAGCAGGATATTCTATCAAATAATAACTCGCCTTCCTCCGTCACATTCAAATTCTATTACGAATCCACTCTAGAAAGCGTCTGTGTATTGGCAACCCAAAACACTCCGCCGAGAGGAAGGCTGGAACTCCCTTCTGCAGGTGAGTTGTTTACAATATATCCCATACATAATCCAGGTGCTATGGACTTGAAAAATGATGTTTTGACAATCTTTACCCTTCAGTCGGAATAGCCTGATGCTGATGAATGGCTCTTGGTCCGATGAAATGGGACACTCTCCCTTTCCTCTGATAAAATTTGATTACTTCCCACTCCCAGGGCCTGTATAACCACTGAGTTTGGTGCTTACCCTTGATAATTGTCTTGGTCGCACCTTGTTGGGACAAGTTATTCTCGTTTACTATTTATGTTGGAGTGACTACCAACACAAGCGGTTAGTAAATGAGACAACTGTGCAAAATCTGGGTATCATAGCCAGCTAATGGCTTCTTCAGTACAATACAGAGAAGAACGGCGGAAGATGATGAGGAGTTAATGATAATCAGTCTATCAGGCTGGAGTCGATGAATAACGATACCCAAATGTTGCAAAAGTGTTTCATTTGTTTCATTTATCAACTTGACGGTTTTTCTAAAACCATTTATTTATAGTGTTGAAAAGCCTGATACTCGGTGTACCTATTACACCCTTCCTTTTCAATGGGGATGTTTTGTACTGTTTTCCCTATCAGTGTGACTTTGTCAATGGTCCAAGTCGGACCGAAACGTCGTCGTAAGCTTCTCTCTTTTATGTGCGGGTTATTTGTGTATTGTGTATTCCCTATCTCCCATTCTCATACTAATTTCAGGGAAATTTACAACACGTTAAACCAATATTTTTTTGATATAAATTATGATACCTCTCGGTTGCTTTCAGAGAGAGCAGTTTAAATAATTTTTCGTATTACCAATGATGTATATGTTCAATTGAATTATTGAACTCAATGAAAGCTTTCTGTAGTCTCCAGATCTGCGGTTTTCCTCGCCTATGAAAGAGGTTTGTTTATGTACTCCAGTCTAGAGAGTACACGTGTCTAAAGTAAGTTTTTTTTAGGGCTTTTGTTCAATCTGCTATTTTTCATGCAGTTGTGATAATATCAGTATTGTGATTTTTGAGCATAAGAACATGCAACGTCGTCATTCATAGGTACTAAAATTTGATTTTGGCTCGATTATTTAATTTAATCGGGTTTTGTATTATGTTTCAGTTGTAATTTAAAATTTTCCTCAGTTGAGTTGCCTAATCTTGGCCTCGCTTGATATTCATATTGGTTTTTAGTTTAATATGTTTATTATGCACACCATACCCATCCTGTGGACGGTAGTCACACCATACCCATCCTGTGGACGGTAGTCACACCATACCCATCCTGTGGACGGTAGTCACCCCATACCCATCCTGTGGACGGTAGTCACCCCATACCCATCCTGTGGACGGTAGTCACACCATACCCATCCTGTTGACGGTAGTCACACCATACCCATCCTGTGGACGGTAGTCACACCATACCCATCCTGTGGACGGTAGTCACCCCATACCCATCCTGTGGACGGTAGTCACCCCATACCCATCCTGTGGACGGTAGTCACCCCATACCCATCCTGTGGACGGTAGTCACCCCATACCCATCCTGTGGACGGTAGTCACACCATACCCATCCTGTTGACGGTAGTCACACCATACCCATCCTGTGGACGGTAGTCACACCATACCCATCCTGTGGACGGTAGTCACACCATACCCATCCTGTGGACGGTAGTCACACCATACCCATCCTGTGGACGGTAGTCACCCCATACCCATCCTGTGGACGGTAGTCACCCCATACCCATCCTGTGGACGGTAGTCACCCCATACCCATCCTGTGGACGGTAGTCACCCCATACCCATCCTGTGGACGGTAGTCACCCCATACCCATCCTGTGGACGGTAGTCACACCATACCCATCCTGTTGACGGTAGTCACACCATACCCATCCTGTGGACGGTAGTCACACCATACCCATCCTGTGGACGGTAGTCACACCATACCCATCCTGTGGACGGTAGTCACACCATACCCATCCTGTGGACGGTAGTCACACCATACCCATCCTGTGGACGGTAGTCACCCCATACCCATCCTGTGGACGGTAGTCACCCCATACCCATCCTGTGGACGGTAGTCACACCATACCCATCCTGTGGACGGTAGTCACCCCATACCCATCCTGTGGACGGTAGTCACACCATACCCATCCTGTGGACGGTAGTCACACCATACCCATCCTGTGGACGGTAGTCACACCATACCCATCCTGTGGACGGTAGTCACCCCATACCCATCCTGTGGACGGTAGTCACACCATACCCATCCTGTGGACGGTAGTCACACCATACCCATCCTGTGGACGGTAGTCACACCATACCCATTATGTGGACGGTAGTCACACCATACCCATCCTGTGGACGGTAGTCACACCATACCCATCCTGTCGACGGTAGTCACACCCTAGGAAATGCCATGCCCATATGACAACAGGAAAATGCAAACTCCCTTCCTGTAAGCTTTTTCACCCTGAACTGTGTACCTCTTCAGTACAGGAAAGACTGTGCTATAACTTAAATTGTTAGGCATACCATCTAAAGGGGACAAAAAGATACAAAACATCCAGGCCATGGGAAAACCTGGGTAGCCACAGCCACTCAAGAGGGAGAGGTTTTTTAGTGCCAGGAAGGAAAAAAAACTGGCAGGAAATGGCAGAAATCGTACACCAAATCCAGTCATTCCTGGAGTGGAACCACAGTCGATGGCCTCCACTCCAAACCAACAGATACAGATACTAATGCCGGAAAAAAAATCCCCCCCCAGTACCAACAATACCACCAGTCCGATAACATTCTTCTTTGCAAATATACAGGGTCTAAAGCCAGCAACAAACAACAAAATACCTTTCATCCGTGGACTGCTTGCAGAGGCAAAGGCAATGTTCGCGGCTTTCACTGAGACCCACATAAAGGATCACTTGGACAACGAAATATGGATCCCAGGTTACAACCTATACAGATGTGACAGAGTGAACAGGCAAAAGGGGGGGGGGGTTGGCCTGTACATTGCAGAGTCACTTGTTTGCACAGAACTGCTAAATGCCTCAAATGATGTAGTGGAAGTTTTAGCAGTAAAGGTCGAGAACCAAAACCTAGTCATTGTGATAGTCTACAAGCCTCCAGATGCAACATCCCAGCAATTCCAGGAACAGCTGTTAAAAATTGACCACTGTCTGGAAAACCTTCCAGCTCCTGCACCCAACATCTTGCTCCTGGGGGATTTCAACTTAAGGCACCTAAAATGGAGGAATATAGCAAATAATATTGTTGCAGAAATAACACCAGGAGGCAGCTCTGATGAAAACTCACACTCACGCGAGCTTTTAAATCTCTGCACAAAATTCAATTTAAACCAGCAAATAATAGAGCCTACTAGACTGGAGAATACACTAGACCTCATCTTCACTAACAATGATGATCTGATAAGAAATATCACCATATCAAAAACAATATACTCAGATCACAACATAATTGAGGTTCAGTCATGTATGCGCGGAGCCCCAGACCGACATAAGGAGATTAGTCACGAGGGAGCATTCACCAAATTCAACTTCAATAACAAAAACATAAAGTGGGACCAAGTAAACCAAGTCCTAACCGATATAAGCTGGGAAGATATACTAAGCAACACAGACCCCAACCTATGCCTAGAACAGATTAACTCGGTAGCACTCGATGTATGCACAAGGCTTATTCCTCTAAGAAAAAGGAGGAGTAGATGTAAAACAGAAAGAGACAGGCGCTCCCTTTACAGGCGACGGAAAAGAATAACAGAGCGGCTAAAAGAGGTCAATATATCTGAAATGCGTAGGGAGACACTGGTCAGAGAAATAGCAAGCATCGAACTTAAGCTAAAAGAATCCTTTAGGAGTCAGGAATCGCGGGAAGAACTAAAAGCCATAAATGAAATCGAAAGAAACCCAAAGTATTTCTTCTCCTATGCCAAATCAAAATCGAGAACAACGTCCAGTATTGGGCCCCTACTTAAACAAGATGGGTCCTACACAGATGACAACAAGGAAATGAGTGAGCTACTCAAGTCCCAATATGACTCAGTTTTTAGCAAGCCGCTAACTAGACTGAGAGTCGAAGATCAAAATGAATTTTTTATGAGAGAGCCACAAAATTTAATTAACACAAGCCTATCCGATGTTATCCTGACGCCAAATGACTTCGAACAGGCGATAAATGACATGCCCATGCACTCTGCCCCAGGGCCAGACTCATGGAACTCTGTGTTCATCAAGAACTGCAAGAAGCCCCTATCACGAGCCTTTTCCATCCTATGGAGAGGGAGCATGGACACGGGGGTCGTCCCACAGTTACTAAAAACAACAGACATAGCCCCACTCCACAAAGGGGGCAGTAAAGCAACAGCAAAGAACTACAGACCAATAGCACTAACATCCCATATCATAAAAATCTTTGAAAGGGTCCTAAGAAGCAAGATCACCACGCATCTAGAAACCCATCAGTTACACAACCCAGGGCAACATGGGTTTAGAACAGGTCGCTCCTGTCTGTCTCAACTATTGGACCACTACGACAAGGTCCTAAATGCACTAGAAGACAAAAAGAATGCAGATGTAATATATACAGACTTTGCAAAAGCCTTCGACAAGTGTGACCATGGCGTAATAGCGCACAAAATGCGTGCTAAAGGAATAACAGGAAAAGTCGGTCGATGGATCTATAATTTCCTCACTAACAGAACACAGAGAGTAGTCGTCAACAGAGTAAAGTCCGAGGCAGCTACGGTGAAAAGCTCTGTTCCACAAGGCACAGTACTCGCTCCCATCTTGTTCCTCATCCTTATATCCGACATAGACAAGGATGTCAGCCACAGCACCGTGTCTTCCTTTGCAGATGACACCCGAATCTGCATGACAGTGTCTTCCATTGCAGACACTGCAAAGCTCCAGGCAGACATCAACCAAATCTTTCAGTGGGCTGCAGAAAACAATATGAAGTTCAACGATGAGAAATTTCAATTACTCAGATATGGTAAACATGAGGAAATTAAATCTTCATCAGAGTACAAAACAAATTCTGGCCACAAAATAGAGCGAAACACCAACGTCAAAGACCTGGGAGTGATCATGTCAGAGGATCTCACCTTCAAGGACCATAACATTGTATCAATCGCATCTGCTAGAAAAATGACAGGATGGATAATGAGAACCTTCAAAACTAGGGAGGCCAAGCCCATGATGACACTCTTCAGGTCACTTGTTCTATCTAGGCTGGAATATTGCTGCACACTAACAGCACCTTTCAAGGCAGGTGAAATTGCCGACCTAGAAAATGTACAGAGAACTTTCACGGCGCGCAAAACGGAGATAAAACACCTCAATTATTGGGAGCGCTTGAGGTTCCTAAACCTGTATTCCCTGGAACGCAGGAGGGAGAGATACATGATTATATACACCTGGAAAATCCTAGAGGGACTAGTACCGAACTTGCACACGAAAATCACCCACTACGAAAGCAAAAGACTTGGCAGACGATGCACCATCCCCCCAATGAAAAGCAGGGGTGTCACTAGCACGTTAAGAGACCATACAATAAGTGTCAGGGGCCCGAGACTGTTCAACTGCCTCCCAGCACACATAAGGGGAATTACCAACAGACCCCTGGCAGTCTTCAAGCTGGCACTGGACAAGCACCTAAAGTCAGTTCCGGATCAGCCGGGCTGTGGCTCGTATGTTGGTTTGCGTGCAGCCAGCAGCAACAGCCTGGTTGATCAGGCTCTGATCCACCAGGAGGCCTGGTCTCAGACCGGGCCGCGGGGGCGTTGACCCCCCGGAACTCTCTCCAGGTAAACTCCAGGTAATACCCATCCTGTGGACGGTAGTCACCCCATACCCATCCTGTGGACGGTAGTCACCCCATACCCATCCTGTGGACGGTAGTCACCCCATACCCATCCTGTGGACGGTAGTCACCCCATACCCATCCTGTGGACGGTAGTCACCCCATACCCATCCTGTGGACGGTAGTCACACCATACCCATCCTGTTGACGGTAGTCACACCATACCCATCCTGTGGACGGTAGTCACACCATACCCATCCTGTGGACGGTAGTCACACCATACCCATCCTGTGGACGGTAGTCACACCATACCCATCCTGTGGACGGTAGTCACCCCATACCCATCCTGTGGATGGTAGTCACCTCATACCCATCCTATGGACGGTAGTCACACCATACCCATCCTGTGGACGGTAGTCACCCCATACCCATCCTGTGGATGGTAGTCACCTCATACCCATCCTATGGACGGTAGTCACCCCATACCCATCCTGTGGACGGTAGTCACCCCATACCCATTCTGTGGACGGTAAGTCACCCCATACCCATCCTGTGGATGGTAGTCACCCCATACTCATCCTGTGGACGGTAGTCACACCATACTCATCCTGTGGACGGTAGTCACCCCATACCCATCCTGTGGATGGTAGTCACCCCATACTCATCCTGTGGACGGTAGTCACACCATACTCATCCTGTGGACGGTAGTCACCCCATACCCATCCTGTGGATGGTAGTCACCCCATACCCATCCTGTGGACGGTAGTCACCCCATACCCATCCTGTGGGTGGTAGCCACACCATGCCCATCCTGTGGACGGTAGTCACTCCATACCCATCCTGTGGACGGTAGTCACACCATACCCATCCTGTGGACGGTAGTCACACCATACCCATCCTGTGGACGGTAGTCACACCATACCCATCCTGTGGACGGTAGTCACCCCATACCCATCCTGTTGACGGTAGTCACCCCATGCCCATCCTGTGGACGGTAGTCACCCCATACCCATCCTGTGGACGGTAGTCACCCCATACCCATCCTGTGGACGGTAGTCACACCATACCCATCCTGTGGACGGTAGCCACCTCATACCCATCCTGTGGACGGTAGTCACCCCATGCCCATCCTGTGGACGGTAGTCACACCATACCCATCCTGTAGACTGTAGTCACCCGATACCCATCCTGTGGACGGTAGTCACCCCATACCCATCCTGTGGATGGTAGTCACCACATACCCATCCTGAGGACGGTAGTCACACCATACCCATCCTGTGGACGGTAGTCACACCATACTCATCCTGTGGACGGTAGTCACCCCATACCCATTCTGTGGACGATAGTCACCCCATACCCATCCTGTGGACGGTAATCACCGCATACCCATCCTGTGGACGGTAGTCACCCCATACCCATCCTGTGGACGGTAGTCACCCCATATCCATCCTGTGGACGGTAGTCACACCATACCCATCCTGAGGACGGTAGTCACCCCATACCCATCCTGTGGACGGTAGTCACCCCATACCCATCCTGTGGACGGTAGTCACCCCATCCCCATCCTGAGGACGGTAGTCACCCCATACCCATCATGAGGACGGTAGTCACCGCATACCCATCCTGTGGACGGTAGTCACCCCATCCCCATCCTGAGGACGGTAGTCACCCCATACCCATCATGAGGACGGTAGTCACCGCATACCCATCCTGTGGACGGTAGTCAAAAGATTACAGAAGTACATAATGGGTCCAGGGACTGGACTCCATCATTTTCTGTAACCGATATTAGAAGTCATGGTATGCACCAGCTAGAAGGGAGTAAGAAGACAACTGTTGCAAGTGTTCTCTTGATAAATAAAAAATGCACACATTTTCTTTATTACATCTTGATCATGCTGGGCATCCCTTGCTTTACAGCTTAGTTATGACTGTAATAATGATACTTGATCATTGATCCATTGTGTCCAAAATAATCATGTAGTGGTCTAGCAGTTTCGAGAGGTGAGAGCATGCTGCTCTTAATCCACGTTTATGGGTTTTGAAAATGTTATTCCAGACATCGAAAGTCAAGTCTGACCCGAAACTGATGTACAGCCACGTCAGGAGGAAGACAACAGTCAAAGACCAGGTGATCAGACTCAGGAAAGAAGGTGGGGAACTCACAAGAAACGATCACGAGGTATGCGAGGAGCACAACATGAGATTTTAGGAAGTATTTAGAGTAGAGACAGGAATGGCTCTGAGAAGACAGCACAGAGGGGAACACCATCAGGGAATATACCAACAGGTGTCTATATGACTCAAGAAATCGTAATGACACGATTGCAAATAAACCATACCCCCGGCCGGGATTGAACCCGCGGTCATAGAGTCTCAAAACTCCAGCCCGTCGCGTTAGCCACTAGACCAGCTAGCCACAATAAGATTCATCCAACTAGGTATATTTCTACACCATAGGAAAGTTAGCACAGGCACCTCTGTGACCACAAATGCAAGTTTTTACAGACGAATCTCCAGCTAGCGTGGCCGTGACGAACTCTAGCTCAAGTCCCTTCACTGCCGTCAACATGACTCAAGAAATCGTAATGATGTAGAAATGGTGTAGAAATATACCTAGTTGGATGAATCTTATTGTGGCTAGCTGGTCTAGTGGCTAACGCGACGGGCTGGAGTTTTGAGACTCTATGACCGCGGGTTCAATCCCGGCCGGGGGTATGGTTTATTTGCAATCGTGTCATTACGATTTCTTGAGTC
The DNA here is from genome assembly GCF_038502225.1 of Cherax quadricarinatus. Lineage (NCBI taxonomy): Eukaryota > Metazoa > Arthropoda > Malacostraca > Decapoda > Parastacidae > Cherax > Cherax quadricarinatus. Next base: position 40,138,796 of record NC_091313.1, read on the forward strand.
ATGTTGACGGCAGTGAAGGGACTTGAGCTAGAGTTCGTCACGGCCACGCTAGCTGGAGATTCGTCTGTAAAAACTTGCATTTGTGGTCACAGAGGTGCCTGTGCTAACTTTCCTATGGTGTAGAAATATACCTAGTTGGATGAATCTTATTGTGGCTAGCTGGTCTAGTGGCTAACGCGACGGGCTGGAGTTTTGAGACTCTATGACCGCGGGTTCAATCCCGGCCGGGGGTATGGTTTATTTGCAATCGTGTCATTACGATTTCTTGAGTCATGTTGACGGCAGTGAAGGGACTTGAGCTAGAGTTCGTCACGGCCACGCTAGCTGGAGATTCGTCTGTAAAAACTTGCATTTGTGGTCACAGAGGTGCCTGTGCTAACTTTCCTATGGTGTAGAAATATACCTAGTTGGATGAATCTTATTGTGGCTAGCTGGTCTAGTGGCTAACGCGACGGGCTGGAGTTTTGAGACTCTATGACCGCGGGTTCAATCCCGGCCGGGGGTATGGTTTATACCAACAGGTGCTGGATGACATACAAACAATGGAGGAGGAGGTGCAGAAGCTAAGTGACCTCGATACCTCAAAGGTGAGTGGTCCGGACTTCTCCCCATGGGTCCTTAGAGGAGGAGCAGAGGCCCTGTGCGTGCCCCTAACCAAAATCTTCAATACATCCCTTGAAACTGGGCAACTACCTGAGGTATGGAAGACGGCAAATGTACTCCCCATTTTTAAGAAAGGAGACAGAAACGAAGCAATAAACTACAAATCAGTGTCTCTGACGTGTATGGTATGCAAAGTTATGGAGAAGATTATTAGGAGAGTGGTGGAGCACCTGGAATGAAACAAGATTATAAACGACAACCAGCACTGATTCATGGAAGGCAAATCCTGTGTCACAAATCTTCTTGAGTTTTATGACAAGGTAACAGAAGTAAGACACGAGAGAGAGAGAGGGGTGGGTTGATTGCATTTTCCTGGACTGCAGGAAGGCCTTCGACACAGTTCCTCACAGGAGATTAGTGCAGAAGCTGGAGGATCAGGTGTGTATAACAGGAAGGGCACTGCAGTGGATCAGAGAATACCTGACATGGAGGCAACAACAATTCATGGAACGTGATGAGGTATCACAGTGGGCGCCTGTGGCGAACGGGGTTCCACAGGGGTCAGTCCTAGGACCAGTGCTCTTTTTGATATATGTGAATGACATGATGGACGGGAGAGACTCTGAAGTGTCCCTGTTTGCAGATGATGTGAAGCTAATGAGAAGGATTAAATCGGATGAGGATCAGGCAGGACTACAAAGAAACCTGGACAGGCTGGACACGTGGTCCAGCAACTGGCCTCTCGAATTCAACCCTGCCAAATGCAAAGTCATGAAGATTGGGGAAGGGCAAAGAAGACTGCAGACAGAGTATAGGCTAGGTGGACAAAGGCTGCAAACCTCACTCAAGGAGAAAGATCTTGGGGTGACCATAACACCGAACACGTCTCCGGACGCACACATCAACCAGATAACTGCTGCAGTGTATGGGCGCCTGGCAAACCTGAGAATAGCATTCCGATAACTTAGTAAGGAATCGTTCAAGACGCTGTACACTGTGTACATCAGACCCATACTGGAGTATGCAGCACCAGTTTGGAACCCACACATGGTCGAGCACATCAAGAAATTAGAGAAAGTACAAAGGTTTGCAACAAGGCTAGTTCCGGAGCTCAGGGGAATGTCCTACGAGGAAAGGTTGAGGGAAATTGGACTGACGACACTGGAGGACAGGATGGTCAGGGAAGACATGATAACAACATACAAAATAATGCGTGGAGTAGACAAGGTGGACAGAGACAGGATGTTCCAGAAAGGGGACACAAAAACAAGGGATCGCAATTTGAAGCTGAAGACTCAGACGAGTCACAGGGATGTTAGGAAGTACTTCTTCAGTCACAGAGTCGTCAGGAAGTGGAATAGCCTAGCAAGTGATGTAGTGGAGGCAGGAACCATACATATCTGTAAGACAAGGTATGACAAAGCTCAGGAAGCAGAGAGAGGACCTAATAGTGATCAGTTAAGAGGCGGGGCCAGGAGCTGAGTCTCGACCCCTGCAACCACAATTAGGTGAGTACATGGGCTCCAGGAAGTTGAAGGGGAAACATATGAAACAAGAAAACAAGGGGGGAAAATAGCAATTGAAAGCATCATAAAAGCAATAGGAGAAGATGACATGACCCAGTTGGAAAATTTTCAGAGAATAGGGGGGTTTGCAAGAAGAAGAACCCGGCCAGTGAAAGTGACTTTCAAGGCAGAATCGACTCGGAACAGGATCCTGCAGGAGAAAGCAAGACTAAGGGACATGCCAGCACACCTGAAGGTGTGTCTCGACCGAGACAGAACACAAGAAGAAAGGCAGAAACTGAGAGAGATGGTACAAAGGTGAAAGGAGGAAAGAGAGGGGATGGAGGAGACAGACAGGAGATCCCAGACCCAGGAAGAAGATCAAATACAGCCTCCCTCACAACTTCCTATAGAAGCCCCCCAACCAGGTCAACCCCAGTGCAACCAAACATTCTAAACCAAAACACCCATACACCCATGCCATATCCAATGCCCCACCCACTGCATTACAAACTCCACCCCCACAGCAACTACCCATAGTTCCTTATCATGTCTCCCACTTCCCCAACCCCAATGTACCCCCCAGACCACAGTCTTAGAAAAGAAGTGTGGTATGCAAATACAGATGGAATAACAAATAAGTGTGAGGAGTGGCATGAAAGAATCAAGGAGACATCCCCAGACATAATAACACTCACAGAAACAAAACTCACCAGAATGATAACAGATACAATCTTTCCACCCGGATATCAAATCCTCAGGAAAGTCAGAGGAAGGAGAGGGGGAGGAGGAGTTGTACTGCTCATTAAAAATCAGTGGGGTTTTGAGAAAATGGAAGGAATGGATGGCATGGGCGAAAGGGACTACTTAGTAGGAACGATCCAGTCCGATGGACATAAGGTGATAATTGCAGTAATGTACACCCACCACAGAACTGCAGGAGGCCAGGGGAAGAATACGATGAGAGCAACAGAGCAATGGTCGACACACTAGCCGAGGTGGCCAGAAGAGCACACATGGGGGGAGCAAAGTTACTAGTTATGGGTGATTTCAATCACAAGGAGATTGACTGGGAAAACCTGGAGACCCATGGGGGTCCTGAAACATGATGATGGATGTGGTACTGGAAAACCTCATGCATCAACATGTTAGAGACACTACCAGAGAGAGAGGTTAGGATGATCCAGCAAGACTGGACCTTGTATTCACCTTGAGTAGTTCGGACATCGAGGATATCATGTATGAAAGGCCCCTCGGAGCTAGTGATCATGTGGTTCTGTGCTTTGACCACGTAGTTGAGCTTCAAGTGGAGAGAGAAGCAGGAATAGGATTGGAAAAACCAAACTACAAAAGGGGGAACTACTCAGGCATGAGGACTTCCTGCAATACATTCAGTGGGAGAGGGAACTGACAGGTAAACCAGTACAAGAAATGACGGACTATGTGACAACAAAATGTAAGGAGGCAGAGGAGAGGTTTGTTCCCAAGGGAAACAGAAATAATGGGAAGAACAGAACGAGTCCTTGGTTCACTCAAAGGTGTAGGGAGGCAAAAACTAGGTGTACTAGAGAATGGAAAAGGTACAGAAGACAGAGAACTCAGGAAAATAAAGAGATTAGCCGAAGAGCCAGAAACGAATATGCACAGATAAGAAGGGAGGCTCAGCAACAATATGAAAATGACATAGCATCGAAAGTCAAGTCTGACCCAAAGCTGTTGTATAGCCACATCAGGAGGAAAACAACAGTCAAGGACCAGGTAATCAGACTGAGGAAGGGTGATGGAGAGTTCACAAGAAACGACCGAAAAGTATGTGAGGAGCTCAACACGAAATTTAAAGAAGTATTGATGGTGGAAACCAGTAGGACTCCAGGAAATCAGAACAGGGTGGTACACCAAAAAGTGCTGGATGAGATACACATAACCAAGGAAGAGGTGAAGAAGCTATGTTAACTTGACACCTTAAAGGCGGTGGGACCAGACAACATCTCTCCGTGGATCCTTAGAGAGGGAGCAGAGATGCTGTGTGTGCCATTAACAAAGATCTTCGACACATCCATTGAAACTGGGCAACTCCCTGAGGTATGGAAGATGGCAAATGTAGTCCCAGTTTTTAAAAAGGGAGACAGACATGAGGCATTAAACTACAGACCTGTGTCACTAAAGTGTATAGTATGCAAAGTCATGGAGAAGATCATCAGGAGGAGAGTGGTGGAGCACCTGGAAAGAAACAAATGTATAATTGACAACCAGCACGGTTTCAGGGAAGGAAAATCCTGTGTCACAAACCTACTGGAGTTTTATGAAAAGGTGACAGAAGTAAGACAAGAGAGAGAGGGGTGGATCGACTGCATATTTTTGGGACTGCAAGAAGGCCTTTGACACAGTTCCTCACAAGAGGTTACTGCAAAAGCTAGAGGATCAGGCACACATAACAGGAAAGGCACTGCAATGGATCAGAGAATACCTGACAGGGAGGCACCAACGAGTCATGGTATGTGACGAGGTGTCAGAATGGGCGCCTGTGACAAGCGGGGTTCCACAGGGGTCAGTCCTACGACCTGTGCTGTTTTTGGTGTATGTGAATGACATAACGGAAGGGATAGACTCAGAAATGTTCTTGTTTGCAGATGATATGAAGTTAATGAGAAGAATCAAATCGGACGAGGATCAGACAGGACTACAAAGAGACCTGGACAGGCTACAAGCCTGGTCCAGCAACTGGCTCCTTGAGTTTAACCCTGCCAAATGCAAAGTCATGAAGATTGGGGAAGGGCAAAGAAGATCACAGACACAATATAGTCTAGATGGCCAAAGACTGCAAACCTCACTCAAGGAAAAAGATCTTGGGGTGAGTATAACACCGAGCACATCTCCTGAGGCGCACATCAATCAGATAACTGCTGCAGCATACGGGCGTCTGGCAAACCTATGGATAGCATTCCAATACCTCAGTAATGAATCGTTCAAGACTCTGTATACCATTTACGTCAGGCCCATACTGGAGTATGCAGCACCAGTTTGGAATCCACACCTGATCAAGCACGTCAAGAAATTAGAGAAAGTGCAAAGGTTTGCAGCAAGACTAGTCCCAGAGATAAGGGGATTGTCCTACGAAGAAAGGTTGAGGGAAACCGGCCTGACGACAAGATCCCTGAAACTGGAAAATGTAATGAATATAATAAAGGAAACTTTGAACGAAATAAAAGAGAGGGTAGTAGAGGCAGGAACAATGAAGGACGGATGAGAAGGATCTGGAAAGGACAATGAAGAAAGCTGTTAGTCTAGATGATCTCAAGAAATGGTAAAGCAAGGGAGAGCTTACTGATGTGTATAGAGTTCAGGATGCTGAAGGGGGTCCAAGAAGCAAGAGGAATGTTAAATTATATTGGTCATTGAGTTCATAGGAGGAAAAGAAGTGATGGGGTAGATGACAAATTTTCAAAGGTTCAGGAGGGTCTCTCACAGCAAATGCCTGACAAAATTTCCTTGCTGGTCACATACAGCTCGGAAAAGTTTCAAACATAGAAAGTGTGATTCAAGAGAACATGTTATAATCATCTGTACTTGGGCCAGGAGAGAACAGTAATTAAGAGGGAATGATTGAGGGAGCATGTGGCCTTTAGGGTTTAGTACTTAAATTGATTATATTAATAATCATGAAAGAGTTCATAAAAATCAGTCAGGCACATCCCAGACCCTTTTCTAACAGGACTATCTCAAGGTCGGCATACCTTCACCCTTCTCATTTATTTTCAACTTCTTTCCTGACCATCCCCCTGTAGACAGCCTGTACTGTCTGCACAGACAGCCCATGCTGTCTGCCAGCTTAGTTCATATTTCGCGCCACTCAGGTGCTGCCATCTATAGGCCTTGCCACTTCAGTATGCCCAGACTTGCCTCTCACTCACTCACACAGCGGCCTAGCAGGAAGTCACAAGTACTCCCAGTTCTCTCTCGTGGTCATGGCCCTGCCCGGGCCATGGGCTCAAACACACAAGCCTGTGTAACCCACCATTACTTAACAATAAACAAAGAAGCCTCCGAAGACGTATATCTTTAACCACCGCTCACCAGCCTACCAAAATAACCCCGTTATAAATGGTGACAGCGGTGCTTGCAGCAGTTGTGTTTGCCCCGCGAGGAGGGAGAGGTATGAAGTCATCTTCACTTCATCACCCTACACAAGAAGCATCCGTCTCTCAACGAGTTATCCTGATGTCGTGTCTGCACGTTTGAGCATCCAGACACAGGTACTAGCAGGATCCAGCCGAAATTTGCCGAAATTCTCCGAGAATTGTAAGTGGCGTCCCAGTGACCCCACGCTGTTTCTCAAGTCACGTGTTCAGCGTCACTTGTATGTTGCTGTTGTTGTTCAGCTCAGCACAGCCGTTTCAGCAAGCCAGAGGTGAGTTTTGTGGTGATTTCTGCGTCCAGTGTGAGCTTCTCCACGTGGTTGTGGGTGGAGGAGGAGGAGGAGGAATGGCTAGATGCTCGCCCTGCCATACACTCACCACGCTCCTAGCCTACCATACACCACTCACCACTGCCCACTCCCTCTGCTGTGTTTTCTGCTGTTTTTCGTGTGATTCTTTACCAGTGCTGTGTATCCGAGTGCCCGAGGCCACTCGAAGCTGCGTGGATCAGCATCCCACGTAGATCACGACACCACGTGGATCGACACCACGTTGGGTGTGGCCGATATCACGTAGACCTACAAAGCCACGTGAGTTACCAGATATCCCAGGCCTCATGCTGTGGTCTGCTGCCCGCATCACATCGACGCCACCCACGATGCTGCCCGACTTCATGACGTCACGATGTCTGCTGACGTCACCTCACGATGTCTGCTGACGTCACCTTACGATGTCTGCCTGACGTCACCTCGAGATGTCTGTTGACGTCACTGCTGCTGACGTCACCTCGCGACATCACGCCTGACATCACATGATGTCTCATCGAGTGTTCTAGTAATTATTTCAGTATTGTCGAGAAGATTGAGAGAAGATATATGTCGTGTGTTAATTAATTCCTCTCAGTCAGTGTTCTCACATTTTAGTATGTCTTAGTCAGTTTTATGCGCAGAAAAGCATCATTTGCTAGTTAAGCCATGTTGTACCGTATGTACAGCGGTGTGTTTGTAAGTCTTCCGTGTGTCCAGTGAGGTCTGTGGTCAGACCCTTGAGTTGTACCACTAAGTCACCCGCCTGACCAGTGTTTGACAGCTGATTTCTCAGCCCTGAGCGTACGAGCCCTCTTGTACAGAAAGCTTTTATGCTCGTCGCTCGTGTTGTTCTGCAGAATCGTACCTGCTACGATTCCCATCGAGATTTGTTTCACTTCACCTCCAGACCGTCAGAGTGCAGTTATATGTAGAGAAACAAGTCTGGGGACGCTTAGACTAACCTCTGCTTATAACTCCAACTGTCGAGAGATGATACTCGTCAAGCCGCAGCCAGGCCTGTCGGCAGGCGCTGTGTCAGCCTCGTGTCACAAGCTTCAGTGAGCAGCCTGCACAAAGATGTCGTCACTTTGACTGCTAGCTCGCTCACTGCAGTCTGGTGTATGATGTTACGACTCCCAGATGTTTCGCCCAGTCGTCTCTGCCACGACTCGCTCCACAACTCGCTCCACGCTCGCCGGCAGTGACAGCCCAGCAGTGACAGTACCAGTCGAGAAGTGTCCTGAGTCGCTTGCCAGAAGTCCTGCCCAGTTGCCGAGTTTTGTCGACGCCTCACTCGAGGGCACCAGCATGTCGTGCCCCAGGTTGAGTGAAAACCTGCAGCGACTCCTACGATGCCTGCTTCACCGTTCCAGAGGAGACCGTACCCTGTTACGTCACAGCTCAGCCGCAGCGATGTCTCCCGTGTTGCAGTATCTGTCCAGACGCAGGAAGGCGTGCAGTGATGCCCTTCGACGCTCATTGCCTTTGACCACGATGTTTAGCACACCCCACATGTTTTTTTCTTCCCTCCCTGTAGGAAGTTTTTTTTCCCATGTCCATATGTATATATATGTTTTTATTTTGTGTTCTGTGCCCTGTTCCTACGAGAGAGAGACCGAGTTTCTTTTACTACCAGTATTGTCGCGTCGGGACGACGCGCGATAGGTGGCCGAGCGTATGTAGACAGCCTGTACTGTCTGCACAGACAGCCCATGCTGTCTGCCAGCTTAGTTCATATTTCGCGCCACTCAGGTGCTGCCATCTATAGGCCTTGCCACTTCAGTATGCCCAGACTTGCCTCACTCACTCACTCACACAGCGGCCTAGCAGGAAGTCACAAGTACTCCCAGCTCTCTCTCGTGGTCATGGCCCTGCCCGGGCCATGGGCACAAACACACAAGCCTGTGTAACCCAACACTACTTATCAATAAACAAAGAAGCCTCCGAAGACGTATATCTTTAACCACCGCTCACCAGCCTACCAAAATAACCCCGTTATACCCCCACCCCTTACAAATTTCTAACTTCGTCACTCCTGTCAGATGAACAACAAGCAGAAAGACTAGACAACACAAACCAGAGCATAGTAAAAGAATGAAATCTTAGAGGATAGCACATAACTGCAGATAACTTACATAAGAACATAAGAAAGAAGGAACATTGCAACAGGCCTACTGACCCATGCGGAGCAGGTCCATGTCCTCCCCCCCGGATTAGACCAATGACTCACCCACCCCGGATTAGCCCAATGACCCACCAAGTCTGGTCATCTCCACTCAAGGAAGGAGCACGGCACCAGACCCAGCAGCACAAGCTAGTCAGGTTCAACTCACACCCACCCACACCAACTCAAGTATTTATCTAACCTATTTTTAAAACTACACAACGTTTTAGCCTTTATAACTCTACTCGGGAGTTTGTTCCACTCATCCACAACTCTATTACCAAACCAGTGCTTTCCTATATCCTTCCTGAATCTGAATTTTTCCAACTTGAAACCATTGCTGCGAGTCCCGTCTTGGCTGGAAATTTTCAGCACGCCCTTTACATTCCCTTTATTTATTCCTGTTTTCTATTTATACACCTCGATCATATCCCCCTTAATTCTACGCCTTTCGAGAGAGTGCAGATTCAGGGTCCTCAGTCTATCCTCATAGGGAAGATTTCTGATACCTGGGATCATCTTTGTCATCCTCCTCTGTACGTTTTCCAGAGCATTTATATCCATTCTGTAATACGGTGACCAGAACTGAGCAGCATAGTCTAAATGAGGCCTAACCAAGGATATATCGAGTTGAAGAACAACCTGCGAAAAGGATTTAGGAGTTTTGGTTAGCATTCTATTATTTATACTTCTAGATATGAAGCCAAGAATTCTGTTAGCTTTATTGCGAACACTAATGCACTGTTGTCTTGGTTTTAGATTACTGATAACCAGAACTCCTAAATCCTTTTCGCAATCAGTAGTAGTATTAAGATCTACATTATTTAGTTTACATGTGGCATGGTTATTTAACTGTCCAACATTTAGAACTTTGCATTTGTCAATATTAAACTGCATCTGCCACTTCTCCGACCATTGCATCAGTCTATTCAAATCATCCTGGAGTGCTCTAGTGTCCTCATTCGAATGAATTGGGCGGCCTATTTTGGTGTCATCAGCAAATTTGCTTATGTCGCTATTTATTTCCTCATCTATGTCGTTTTTGTAAATTGTGAACAACAACGGGCCCAACACTGACCCCGCTTGTGACGTGCCCCATTCTGATTTCTCCCAATTTATGTAAACTCTCTGCTGCCTATTTGTCAGCCATGCCTCTACCCAGGAAAAAATTTCTCCTCCTATTCCGTGTGCCTTAAGTTGCCGAAGAAGAGTAATGAATTGAAAGAACAAATAGCAGTGGCAAGCCAGACATCATAGCTCTCACAGAGACAGAGCTAAGTGAAATGATATTGATAGATAAATGGTTCAGAGAACCAACAAGTTGATGAATTAGACACATGTGCAACACTTGGATATCTTTATTGAGGAAACGTTTCGCCACACAGTGGCTTCATCATGAGTCAGACACATGTTGCACATGTGTCTGATTCATGAAATGATGTTTGTTTCCATATTCCCGGCACAATATCAAGTCAAGATTAAAGACAAAGGAAGCCGGGGAGGCAGATGAGTGGCACTGTTAATCAGAAATTGAACATTAAAATGGTATAAAATACCGACAGATTGTTAGGTAAGACACATATGCAACAGTCAGGTATCTTTATTTCGAAACGTTTCGCCTACACAGTAGGCTTCTTCTGTACTCGACTGAAGAAGCCTACTGTGTAGGCGAAACGTTTCGAAATAAAGATACCTGACTGTTGCATATGTGTCTTACCTAATAATCAGAAATTAATGGAGTTTTTGAAAACGATAACATTAGACACAAGAGTGGGAGCCCCAGAGTAGTAATAGGGGTAAAATATAACCCACCACTTTACAACAAGAGACTTGAGACAGAATTATGAGGGCAATAATAAAACAGTGGATTATTTCAACCACAAAGAGGACCATAAACTTGGAGGGCAAAGTTGACGGAGGTGGATAGGAAAACTTAATGTATTACTATTTTAAAGACATAACAAAAAGAGAAGGAGAGGCAAGCCAGCAAGATTGGATCTAGTGTTTATTGCGGGTACACATGACATAAGTGATATAGAATATGTGAGCCCCTTTGGAACTTGCGACGATGCAGTACTAAACTTTGAATATTTGTGGAACTAAATGTAGCAGAAAAGATGACAAGTGGAAGGAACAAAAAACGAGAGTTTAGAAGAGGGAACTTTGTTGGGAAAGGGAATTGGAAAGAAAGTTAGTTGAAGACAATGGATTACCTAGCAGGAGAGTGCCGAGAGGCAGAGTAGAGCTTCACACACAGAAGGACAAATCAACACAATAAGAGCTCTTGGCTCAACTAAAGACGCAGAGCAGTAAAAAATTAAAAAGCATAAGAGCATTGACAGACTAGAGCATAAGAACAAATGTCAGAGCAGCAAGTAGGTGTGACAGAAACGAATATGAAAGATTGAAGGTATAAACTGAGTTGCGTTTGAGAATACCATAGAAGCAAAGACCAAGTCAGAACCTTCACTGCTTCATAGCCACATCAGAAGAAAGAAAACAGTAAAGTACCAGGTAATTCGACGAAGGAATGAAGACCTTTCCTTTCATACAATGCATCAGTCTAATGGAAAACGACGTGTTGAACAGACGATATAACGAGGTCTTCTATATGGTAACTGGAACAATAACAAGAAAGCCCAAGAGAAAAGATAAACTCACAGGTACTGTACACGGTACAAACAAAAAAGAATGAGGTAAAAAATTTTTTTTAATTGAACAAGATATATAAAAAGGAATGAAACCTAACAAGATGTCATCACGAGTTCCGCTATTAGCAGCAGAAACACTTATTGTCAAAAACACTTAGATATAAAAACAAGTTGCTGTGTTGCGAGTGTTGAGCAAGTAGTGTAGCTGTGTTGTGAGTGTTGAGCAAGTAGTGTAGCTGTGTTTTGAGTGTTGAGCAAGTAGTGTAGCTGTGTTGTGAGTGTTGAGCAAGTTGTGTGTAGCTGTGTTGTGAGTGTTGAGCAAGTAGTGTGTAGCTGTGTTGTGTTGTGAGTGTTGAGCAAGAAGTGTGTAGCTGTGTTGTGAGTGTTGAGCAAGTAGTGTGTAGCTGTGTTGTGAGTGCTGAGCAAGTAGTGTGTAACTGTGTTGTGAGTGTTGAGCAAGTAAGCAAGTAGTGTAGCTGTGTTGTGAGTGTGAGTTGTGAGAGTTGAGCAAGTTGTGTGTAGCTGTGTTGTGAGTGTTGAGCAAGTAGTGTGTAGCTGTGTTGTGAGTGTTGAGCAAGTAGTGTGTAGCTGTGTTGTGAGTGTTGAGCAAGTAGTGTAGCTGTGTTGCTAGTGTTGAGCAAGTAGTGTAGCTGTGTTGTGAGTGTTGAGCAAGTAGTGTAGCTGTGTTGTGAGTGTTGAGCAAGTAGTGTAGCTGTGTTGCGTTGTGAGTGTTGAGCAACTAGTGTGTATCTGTGTTGTGAGTGTTGAGCAAGTAGTGTGTAGCTGTGTTGTGAGTGTTGAGCAAGTAGTGTGTAGCTGTGTTGTGAGTGTTGAGCAAGTAGTGTGTAGCTGTGTTGTGAGTGTTGAGCAAGTAGTGTGTAGCTGTGTTGTGAGTGTTGAGCAAGTAGTGTGTAGCTGTGTTGTGAGTGTTGTAGTGTGAGCTGTGTTGTGTTGAGCAAGTAGTGTGTAGCTGTGCTGTGAGTGTTGAACAAGTAGTGTGTAACTGTGTTGTGAGTGTTGAGCAAGTGTTGAGCAAGTAGTAGTGTAGCTGTGTTTTGAGTGTTGAGCAAGTAGTGTGTAGCTGTGTTGTGAGTGTTGAGCAAGTAGTGTGTAGCTGAGTGTTGAGCAAGTTGTGTAGTGAGTTGAGCAAGTAGTGTAACTGTGTTGTGAGTGTTGAGCAAGTAGTGTGTAGCTGTGTTGTGAGTGTTGAGCAAGTAGTGTGTAGCTGTGTTGTGAGTGTTGAGCAAGTAGTGTGTAGTTGTGTTGTGAGTGTTGCATAAGTAGTGTTTAGCTGTTTTGTGAGTGTTGAGCAAGTAGTGTGTAGCTGTGTTGTGAGTGTTGAGCAAGTAGTGTGTAGCTGTGTTGTGAGTGTTGAGCAAGTAGTGTGTAGCTGTGTTGTGAGTGTTGAGCAAGTAGTGTGTAGCTGTGTTGTGAGTGTTGAGCAAGTAGTGTAGCTGTGTTGTGAGTGTTGAGCAAGTAGTGTGTAGCTGTGTTGTGAGTGTTGAACTACTAGTGTGTAGCTGTGTTGTGAGTGTTGCGCAAGTAGTGTGAGTGTTGAGCAAGTAGTGTGTAGCTGTGTTGTGAGTGTTGAGCAAGTAGTGTGTAGCTGTGTTGTGAGTGTTGAGCAAGTAGTGTGTAGCTGTGTTGTGAGTGTTGAGCAAGTAGTGTGTAGCTGTGTTGTGAGTGTTGAGCAAGTAGTGTAGCTGTGTTGTGAGTGTAGCAAGTACTGTGTAGTAAGTGTTGTGAGTGTAGCAAGTACTGTGTAGCATGTGTTGTGAGTGTTGAGCAAGTAGTGTGTAGCTGTGTTGTGAGTGTTGAGCAAGTTGTGAGTGTTGAACAAGTAGTGTGTAGCTGTGTTGTGAGTGTTGAGCAAGTAGTGTGTAGCTGTGTTGTGAGTGTTGAACAAGTAGTGTGTAGCTGTGTTGTGAGTGTTGAGCAAGTAGTGTGTAGCTGTGATGTGAGTGTTGAACAAGTAGTGTGTAGTAGTGTGTAGCTGTGTTGTGAGTGTTGAGCAAGTAGTGTGTAGCTGTGTTGTGAGTGTTGAGCAAGTAGTGTGTAGCTGTGTTGTGAGTGTTGAGCAAGTAGTGTGTAGCTGTGTTGTGAGTGTTGAGCAAGTAGTGTGTAGCTGTGTTGTGAGTGTTGAGCAAGTAGTGTGTAGCTGTGTTGTGAGTGTTGAGCAAGTAGTGTGTAGCTGTGTTGTGTGTGAGCTGTGTTGTGAGTGTTGAGCAAGTAGCTGTGTTGTGAGTGTAGCTGTGTTGTGAGTGTTGCGCAAGTAGTGTGTAGCTGTGTTGTGAGTGTTGAGCAAGTAGTGTGTAGCTGTGTTGTGAGTGTTGAGCAAGTAGTGTGTAGCTGTGTTGTGAGTGTTGAGCAAGTAGTGTGTAGCTGTGTTGTGAGTGTTGAGCAAGTAGTGTGTAGCTGTGTTGTGAGTGTTGAACTACTAGTGTGTAGCTGTGTTGTGAGTGTTGAGCAAGTAGTGTGTAGCTGTGTTGTGAGTGTTGAGCAAGTAGTGTGTAGCTGTGTTGTGAGTGTTGAGCAAGTAGTGTGTAGCTGTGTTGTGAGTGTAGCAAGTACTGTGTAGCAAGTGTTGTGAGTGTAGCAAGTGTTGTGAGTGTAGCAAGTGTTGTGAGTGTAGCAAGTACTGTGTAGCAAGTGCTGTGAGTGTAGCAAGTACTGTGTAGCAAGTGCTGTGAGTGTAGCAAGTGTTGTGAAGTGTTGTGAGTGTTGAGCAAGTTATGTGGACAGAGCTCTTGCCAGCCGTACCTATCTCACTGCTCACACTCGTAATACTGCCTAGCCGTCTGGCCAGTACCCCGTAGTGGGTGTTTTGAAATAGTGTCAGCTCAGCACAATATGAAGACCGTGACTCAAGACGGTTGGTCGTTGAGTCAACGGACGGTTACGGTAACTGGTTACTAGACTGGTAACTGGTTACTACTACTGAGAGCTCGGCGACGCTAACGTATGTCGTCCCGACATACAACTAATACAAACTAGAGATGGCAGGTATACGGCTTGGGCTGATTCTATACAATGTCAAAGTACACAACATTAACATTATAGATACATAAGTAGAACATTGGAATGAAAGCTTACGTAACTGAACTGTAATGCAATACAAGGTATACTATAGTACAACTTAAAACTCAACAAATGAACAACGAACTCAACATTGAGATTACAAGTGATAAAAACAAAAATTTTGATCGATCGATCTGTATTCATGTGATCTACGGATTCTGAGGAAGGAATATATACAAAGAAAGAGTGTTTAACAGAAAGGCAGATTCGGTGCACGCAAATCTAGACTGTTAACTCTCAGAATGTGGAGAGAACATGAACACAAAAAAAAAAAAATTCTTGAATACTGATAAGTAGATACTGTAATTATTCATCTATACAGGTTATTTACATTTAACCCCAACTCTGCTAGGGTGTGATTGACATATGCAGAATGGGTGTCATCTCTGGGAGGATCAAACTCTGTAGCATTGGCTAACTCATGCTGCATTTGAGGCAAATCTGAATTGGAAGTTACAAATGATACTTGAGGATTTCTCAATACCTGTCGTGTACGTAGGGAATAACGACATTCAGGTTGATCATCTGACTGAGTATCAGAGGAAGAGAGTACAGGATCAGGAGGATTGTCAGAGTCTGTCACATTAGTCTGGGTTGGAACATCATTATCATCACATACTAACTTCATATGATCCAAATGCGATTCTTTATACTGACCAGTACTAATCTCTCTAACCTTATACTTATTTCCAGTGATATGTTCAACTACGCGATAAGGACCAACAAACTTTTGATCAAGCTTTGGCATTGCAGACGTTTTGTTAAAGTTAATCAGCATAACTCTCGAACCTACTTTGATTTTGGATGGCTTTACTCGAGTATTTGCGACTCTTGTAAATTCAGCTGTTGATTTATGAAGTGTTTCACGGATTCTTCTAAAAACACTTTGAGCTAAGCTGGTACGAGTTGCTACGAAATCATCAGGGTTGTAATTTGGTTTCGGATTAGAATATAACAACTCATAAGGCAAACGTTTATCTACACCATACAATGCATAATGTGGAGTGTCACCTATAGAAACATTGTAAGCAGAATTTATAGCACACTGCACATCAGGTATAACTTCATCCCAAGTTTCACTGTTGGGATTGATAGTGGCTCTCAAGACATCAAGTACTTTCTTATTGGTTCGTTCCGCTAACCCATTGCTGGCAGGATGATGAGGAACAATGGTAGACTTAGAGATCTTGTACAAGGTACACAAATTTTCAAGAATTTCATTACAGAATTCACCTCCATTATCTGTTACTAGGGACTTAGGGGTGGTATGCCTGCAGATAATGCGTTCTTTAAACGCTTTAGCCACTGTCTCGGCAGTCTTATCTGCAATAGGAACTAACTCGCAATATCTGGTGAAATGGTCTACCATAACACACAGATGTTTGTTACCTTGGAGGGAACATTTAAAATTAGTTAACAAATCAAGCGCAACTCTTTCCCAAGGTTCGCTAGTAGTTGGATACACTTGGATTGGATTAGGACCATTAGCATTGCCTTTATGTTGCATGCAGACACTACATTTCTTAACATACTCAGAAATATCAGTTGCCATACGAGGCCAAAAGTATTTCAATCTGGCTTGTTTTACTGAACGATCCATACCAGGGTGTGCAACACCTGGTACATCGTGAACTAGCTGTAAGGCTACATTCACTAGTGACTGTGGAATTACTAACTGGTATACTCTTCTGCTAGGAGTACCCAACTCGGCTGTTCGATACAGTAATTCTTGGTTCATGAGAAAGTCACTGATGGGAGCTGGTGGCTTCACAGTCAGAATAAGATCTTCCTGGAGCAGGAATCGTATCACACCAGACCACATGGGATCTGTTCGTTGAGCATTCTTTACATCTTCAGCACTAAATGGAGGGTCTGCAGTTACTATACTAACATGTCGCGATAAGGCATCTGCGACTACATTTGACTTGCCAGGTAAATGCTCAAAGGTGGGATTGAACTCTTGGATAGTCAAGGTCCATCTAGCTAACCTTCCAGTAGGTTGTTTGTTCTGGAATAAGGGTATCAGTGGAGCATGATCTGTCAAGACATGAACAGAGTACTGATAAATAATGTCTCGGAAGTGCTTTAAAGACCATACTATTGCTAAAGCTTCTTGCTCAGTTACTGTATAATTACGTTCAGCCTTCGTAAGGACGTAGTGTAGCTGTGTTGTGAGTGTTGAGCAAGTAGTGTGTAGCTGTGTTGTGAGTGTTGAGCAAGTAGTGTGTAGCTGTGTTGTGAGTGTTGAGCAAGTAGTGTGTAGCTGTGTTGTGAGTGTTGAGCAAGTAGTGTGTAGCTGTGTTGTGAGTGTTGAGCAAGTAGTGTGTAGCTGTGTTGTGAGTGTTGAGCAAGTAGTGCGAAGCTGTGTTGTGAGTGTTGAGCAAGTAGAGTGTAGCTGTGTTGTGAGTGTTGAGCAAGTAGTGTGTAGCTGTGTTGTGAGTGTTGAGCAAGTAGTGTGTAGCTGTGTTGTGAGTGTTGAGCAAGTAGTGTGTAGCTGTGTTGTGAGTGTTGAGCAAGTAGTGTGTAGCTGTGTTGTGAGTGTTGAGCAAGTAGTGTGTAGCTGTGTTGTGAGTGTTGAGCAAGTAGTGTGTAGCTGTGTTGTGAGTGTTGAGCAAGTAGTGTGTAGCTGTGTTGTGAGTGTTGAGCAAGTAGTGTGTAGCTGTGTTGTGAGTGTTGAGCAAGTAGTGTGTAGCTGTGTTGTGAGTGTTGAGCAAGTAGTGTGTAGCTGTGTTGTGAGTGTTGAGCAAGTAGTGTGTAGCTGTGTTGTGAGTGTTGAGCAAGTAGTGTGTAGCTGTGTTGTGAGTGTTGAGCAAGTAGTGTGTAGCTGTGTTGTGAGTGTTGAGCAAGTAGTGTGTAGCTGTGTTGTGAGTGTTGAGCAAGTAGTGTGTAGCTGTGTTGTGAGTGTTGAGCAAGTAGTGTGTAGCTGTGTTGTGAGTGATGAGCAAGTAGTGTGTAGCAGTGTTGTGAGTGTTGAGCAAGTAGTGTGTAGCTGTGTTGTGAGTGTTGAGCAAGTAGAGTGTAGCTGTGTTGTGAGTGTTGAGCAAGTAGTGTGTAGCTGTGTTGTAAGTGTTGAGCAAGTAGTGTGTAGTTGTGTTGTGAGTGTTGCATAAGTAGTGTTTAGCTGTTTTGTGAGTGTTGAGCAAGTAGTGTGTAGCTGTGTTGTGAGTGTTGAGCAAGTAGTGTGTAGCTGTGTTGTGAGTGTTGAGCAAGTAGTGTGTAGCTGTGTTGTGAGTGTTGAGCAAGTAGTGTGTAGCTGTGTTGTGAGTGATGAGCAAGTAGTGTGTAGCAGTGTTGAGCAAGTAGAGTGTAGCTGTGTTGTGAGTGTTGAGCAAGTAGTGTGTAGCTGTGTTGTGAGTGTTGAGCAAGTAGTGTGTAGCTGTGTTGTGAGTGTTGAGCAAGTAGTGTGTAGCTGTGTTGTGTGGTGAGTGTTGAGCAAGTAGTGTGTAGCTGTGTTGTGAGTGTTGAGCAAGTAGTGTGTAGCTGTGTTGTGAGTGTTGAGCAAGTAGTGTGTAGCTGTGTTGTGAGTGTTGAGCAAGTAGTGTGTAGCTGTGTTGTGAGTGTTGAGCAAGTAGTGTGTAGCTGTGTTGTGAGTGTTGAGCAAGTAGTGTGTAGCTGTGTTGTGAGTGTTGAGCAAGTAGTGTGTAGCTGTGTTGTGAGTGTTGAGCAAGTAGTGTGTAGCTGTGTTGTGAGTGTTGAGCAAGTAGTGTGTAGCTGTGTTGTGAGTGTTGAGCAAGTAGTGTGTAGCTGTGTTGTGAGTGTTGAGCAAGTAGTGTGTAGCTGTGTTGTGAGTGTTGAGCAAGTAGTGTGTAGCTGTGTTGTGAGTGTTGAGCAAGTAGCAGCTGTGTTGTGAGTGTTGAGCAAGTAGTGTGTAGCTGTGTTGTGAGTGTTGAGCAAGTAGTGTGTAGCTGTGTTGTGAGTGTTGAGCAAGTAGTGTGTAGCTGTGTTGTGAGTGTTGAGCAAGTAGTGTGTAGCTGTGTTGTGAGTGTTGAGCAAGTAGTGTGTAGCTGTGTTGTGAGTGTTGAGCAAGTAGTGTGTAGCTGTGTTGTGAGTGTTGAGCAAGTAGTGTGTAGCTGTGTTGTGAGTGTTGAGCAAGTAGCTGTGTTGTGAGCTGTGTTGTTGTGAGTGTTGAGCAAGTAGTGTGTAGCTGTGTTGTGAGTGTTGAGCAAGTAAGCTGTGTTGTGTAGTGTGTAGCTGTGTTGTGAGTGTTGAACAAGTAGTGTGTAGCTGTGTTGTGAGTGTTGAGCAAGTAGTGTGTAGCTGTGTTGTGAGTGTTGAGCAAGTAGTGTGTAGCTGTGTTGTGAGTGTTGAGCAAGTAGTGTGTAGCTGTGTTGTGAGTGTTGAGCAAGTAGTGTGTAGCTGTGTTGTGAGTGTTGAGCAAGTAGTGTGTAGCTGTGTTGTGAGTGTTGAGCAAGTAGTGTGTAGCTGTGTTGTGAGTGTTGAGCAAGTAGTGTGTAGCTGTGTTGTGAGTGTTGAGCAAGTAGCTGTGTTGTGTGTAGCAAGTAGTGTGTTTTGTGAGTGTTGAGCAAGTAGTGTGTAGCTGTGTTGTGAGTGTTGAGCAAGTAGTGTGTAGCTGTGTTGTGAGTGTTGAGCAAGTAGTGTGTAGCTGTGTTGTGAGTGTTGAGCAAGTAGTGTGTATCTGTTGTGTGAGTGTTGAGCAAGTAGTGTGTAGCTGTGTTGTGAGTGTTGAGCAAGTAGTGTGTAGCTGTGTTGTGAGTGTTGAGCAAGTAGTGTGTAGCTGTGTTGTGAGTGTTGAGCAAGTAGTGTGTAGCTGTGTTGTGAGTGTTGAGCAAGTAGTGTGTAGCTGTGTTGTGAGTGTTGAGCAAGTAGTGTGTAGCTGTGTTGTGAGTGATGAGCAAGTAGTGTGTAGCTGTGTTGTGAGTGTTGAGCAAGTAGTGTGTAGCTGTGTTGTGAGTGTTGAGCAAGTAGTGTGTAGCTGTGTTGTGAGTGATGAGCAAGTAGTGTGTAGCAGTGTTGTGAGTGTTGAGCAAGTAGTGTGTAGCTGTGTTGTGAGTGTTGTGCAAGTAGTGTGTAGCTGTGTTGTGAGTGTAGAACTACTAGTGTGTAGCTGTGTTGTGAGAGTTGAACTACTAGTGTGCAGCTGTGTTGTGAGTGTTGCGCAAGTAGTGTGTAGCTGTGTTGTGAGTGTTGAGCAAGTAGTGTGTAGCTGTGTTGTGAGTGTTGAGCAAGTAGTGTGTAGCTGTGTTGTGAGTGTTGAGCAAGTAGTGTGTAGCTGTGTTGTGAGTGTTGAGCAAGTAGTGTGTAGCTGTGTTGTGAGTGTTGAGCAAGTAGTGTGTAGCTGTGTTGTGAGTGTTGAGCAAGTAGTGTGTAGCTGTGTTGTGAGTGTTGAGCAAGTAGTGTGTAGCTGTGTTGTGAGTGTTGAGCAAGTAGTGTGTAGCTGTGTTGTGAGTGTTGAGCAAGTAGTGTGTAGCTGTGTTGTGAGTGTTGAGCAAGTAGTGTGTAGCTGTGTTGTGAGTGTTGAGCAAGTAGTGTGTAGCTGTGTTGTGAGTGTTGAGCAAGTAGTGTGTAGCTGTGTTGTGAGTGTTGAGCAAGTAGTGTGTAGCTGTGTTGTGAGTGTTGAGCAAGTAGTGTGTAGCTGTGTTGTGAGTGTTGAGCAAGTAGTGTGTAGCTGTGTTGTGAGTGTTGAGCAAGTAGTGTGTAGCTGTGTTGTGAGTGTTGAGCAAGTAGTGTGTAGCTGTGTTGTGAGTGTTGAGCAAGTAGTGTGTAGCTGTGTTGTGAGTGTTGAGCAAGTAGTGTGTAGCTGTGTTGTGAGTGTTGAGCAAGTAGTGTGTAGCTGTGTTGAGAGTGTTGAGCAAGTAGTGTGAAGCTGTGTTGTGAGTGTTGAGCAAGTAGAGTGTAGCTGTGTTGTGAGTGTTGAGCAAGTAGTGTGTAGCTGTGTTGTGAGTGTTGAGCAAGTAGTGTGTAGCTGTGTTGTGAGTGTTGAGCAAGTGTGGTGAGTGTTGAGCAAGTAGTGTGTAGCTGTGTTGTGAGTGTTGAGCAAGTAGTGTGTAGCTGTGTTGTGAGTGTTGAGCAAGTAGTGTGTAGCTGTGTTGTGAGTGTTGAGCAAGTAGTGTGTAGCTGTGTTGGTGTGGTGAGTGTTGAGCAAGTAGTGTGTAGCTGTGTTGTGAGTGTTGAGCAAGTAGTGTGTAGCTGTGTTGTGAGAGTTGAGCAAGTAGTGTGAAGCTGTGCTGTGAGTGTTGAATGACTAGTGTGTAGCTGTGTTGTGAGTGTTGAGCAAGTAGTGTGTAGCTGTGTTGTGAGTGTTGAGCAAGTAGTGTGTAGCTGTGTTGTGAGTGTTGAGCAAGTAGTGTGTAGCTGTGTTGTGAGTGTTGAGCAAGTAGTGTGTAGCTGTGTTGTGAGTGTTGAGCAAGTAGTGTGTAGCTGTGTTGTGAGTGTTGAGCAAGTAGTGTGTAGCTGTGTTGTGAGTGTTGAGCAAGTAGTGTGTAGCTGTGTTGTGAGTGTTGAGCAAGTAGTGTGTAGCTGTGTTGTGAGTGTTGAGCAAGTAGTGTGTAGCTGTGTTGTGAGTGTTGAGCAAGTAGTGTGTAGCTGTGTTGTGAGTGTTGAGCAAGTAGTGTGTAGCTGTGTTGTGAGTGTTGAGCAAGTAAGCTGTGTTGTGAGTGTTGAGCAAGTAGTGTGTAGCTGTGTTGTGAGTGTTGAGCAAGTGTTGCTGCAAGTAGTGTGTAGCTGTGTTGTGAGTGTTGAGCAAGTAGTGTGTAGCTGTGTTGTGAGTGTTGAGCAAGTAGTGTGTAGCTGTGTTGTGAGTGTTGAGCAAGTAGTGTGTAGCTGTGTTGTGAGTGTTGAGCAAGTAGTGTGTAGCTGTGTTGTGAGTGTTGAACAAGTAGTAGTGAGTGTGAGCTGTAGTGTGTGAGTGTTGAGCAAGTAGTGTGTAGCTGTGTTGTGAGTGTTGAGCAAGTAGTGTGTAGCTGTGTTGTGAGTGTTGAGCAAGTAGTGTGTAGCTGTGTTGTGAGTGTTGAGCAAGTAGTGTGTAGCTGTGTTGTGAGTGTTGAGCAAGTAGTGTGTAGCTGTGTTGTGAGTGTTGAGCAAGTAGTGTGTAGCTGTGTTGTGAGTGTTGAGCAAGTAGTGTGTAGCTGTGTTGTGAGTGTTGAGCAAGTAGTGTGTAGCTGTGTTGTGAGTGTTGAGCAAGTAGTGTGTAGCTGTGTTGTGAGTGTTGAGCAAGTAGTGTGTAGCTGTGTTGTGAGTGTTGAGCAAGTAGTAGCTGTGTTGTGAGTGTTGAGCAAGTAGTGTGTGTGTTGTGAGAGTTGAGCAAGTAGTGTGAAGCTGTGTTGTGAGTGTTGAACTACTAGTGTGTAGCTGTGTTGTGAGTGTTGAGCAAGTAGTGTGTAGCTGTGTTGTGAGTGTTGAGCAAGTAGTGTAGCTGTGTTGTGAGTGTTGAGCAAGTAGTGTGTAGCTGTGTTGTGAGTGTTGAGCAAGTAGTGTGTAGCTGTGTTGTGAGTGTTGAGCAAGTAGTGTGCAGGTGTGTTATGAGTGTTGAACAAGTAGTGTGCAGGTGTGTTATGAGTGTTGCGGAAGTAGTGTAGCTGTGTTGTGAGTGTTGAGCAAGTAGTGTAGCTGTGTTGTGAGTGTTGAGCAAGTAGTGTGTAGCTGTGTTGTGAGTGTTGAGCAAGTAGTGTGTAGCTGTGTTGTGAGTGTTGAGCAAGTAGTGTGTAGCTGTGTTGTGAGTGTTGAGCAAGTAGTGTGTAGCTGTGTTGTGAGTGTTGAGCAAGTAGTGTGTAGCTGTGTTGTGAGTGTTGAGCAAGTAGTGTGTAGCTGTGTTGTGAGTGTTGAGCAAGTAGTGTGTAGCTGTGTTGTGAGTGTTGAGCAAGTAGTGTGTAGCTGTGTTGTGAGTGTTGAGCAAGTAGTGTGTAGCTGTGTTGTGAGTGTTGAGCAAGTAGTGTGTAGCTGTGTTGTGAGTGTTGAGCAAGTAGTGTGTAGCTGTGTTGTGAGTGTTGAGCAAGTAGTGTGTAGCTGTGTTGTGAGTGTTGAGCAAGTAGTGTGTAGCTGTGTTGTGAGTGTTGAGTGTTGCAAGTAGTGTGTAGCTGTGTTGTGAGTGTTGAGCAAGTAGTGTGTAGCTGTGTTGTGAGTGTTGAGCAAGTAGTGTGTAGCTGTGTTGTGAGTGTTGAGCAAGTAGTGTGTAGCTGTGTTGTGAGTGTTGAGCAAGTAGTGTGTAGCTGTGTTGTGAGTGTTGAGCAAGTAGTGTGTAGCTGTGTTGTGAGTGTTGAGCAAGTAGTGTGTAGCTGTGTTGTGAGTGTTGAGCAAGTAGTGTGTAGCTGTGTTGTGAGTGTTGAGCAAGTAGTGTGTAGCTGTGTTGTGAGTGTTGAGCAAGTAGTGTGTAGCTGTGTTGTGAGTGTTGAGCTAGCTGTGTTGTGAGTGTTGAGCAAGTAGTGTGTAGCTGTGTTGTGAGTGTTGAGCAAGTAGTGTGTAGCTGTGTTGTGAGTGTTGAGCAAGTAGTGTGTAGCTGTGTTGTGAGTGTTGAGCAAGTAGTGTGTAGCTGTGTTGTGAGTGTTGAGCAAGTAGTGTGTAGCTGTGTTGTGAGTGTTGAGCTAGTAGTGTAGCTGTGTTGTGAGTGTTGAACAAGTAGTGTGCAGGTGTGTTATGAGTGTTGAACAAGTAGTGTGCAGGTGTGTTGTGAGTGTTGAGCAAGTAGTGTGTAGCTGTGTTGTGAGTGTTGAGCAAGTAGTGTGTAGCTGTGTTGTGAGTGTTGAGCAAGTAGTGTGTAGCTGTGTTGTGAGTGTTGAGCAAGTAGTGTGTAGCTGTGTTGTGAGTGTTGAGCAAGTAGTGTGAGTGAGTTGAGCAAGTAGTGTGTAGCTGTGTTGTGAGTGTTGAGCAAGTAGTGTGTAGCTGTGTTGTGAGTGTTGAGCAAGTAGTGTGTAGCTGTGTTGTGAGTGTTGAGCAAGTAGTGTGTAGCTGTGTTGTGAGTGTTGAGCAAGTAGTGTGTAGCTGTGTTGTGAGTGTTGAGCAAGTAGTGTGTAGCTGTGTTGTGAGTGTTGAGCAAGTAGTGTGTAGCTGTGTTGTGAGTGTTGAGCAAGTAGTGTGTAGCTGTGTTGTGAGTGTTGAGCAAGTAGTGTGTAGCTGTGTTGTGAGTGTTGAGCAAGTAGTGTGTAGCTGTGTTGTGAGTGTTGAGTAGTGTAGCAAGTAGTGTGTAGCTGTGTTGTGAGTGTTGAGCAAGTAGTGTGTAGCTGTGTTGTGAGTGTTGAGCAAGTAGTGTGTAGCTGTGTTGTGAGTGTTGAGCAAGTAGTGTGTAGCTGTGTTGTGAGTGTTGAGCAAGTAGTGTGTAGCTGTGTTGTGAGTGTTGAGCAAGTAGTGTGTAGCTGTGTTGTGAGTGTTGAGCAAGTAGTGTGTAGCTGTGTTGTGAGTGTTGAGCAAGTAGTGTGTAGCTGTGTTGTGAGTGTTGAGCAAGTAGTGTAGCTGTGTTGTGAGTGTTGAGCAAGTAGTGTGTAGCTGTTTTGTGAGTAGTCCCCTTTCCTGTAGTTTGGTTTCATTTGTCCTGGCCTTCCTGCTTCCCCTTCCACTTGTAGCTCTACTGTGTATTCGAAGCTCAAAACCACATGATCGCTGGCCCCAAGGGGTCTTTCATATGTGATGTCCTCAATATCTGCACTACTCAAGGTGAATACTAAGTCCAGTCTTGCTGGTTCATCCTCTCCTCTCTCTCTTGTAGTGTCCCTTACGTGTTGGTACATGAAGTTTTCCAGTACCACCTCCATGATCTTAGCCCTCCATGTATCTTGTCCCCCATGTGGCTCCAAGTTCTCCCAGTCGATCTCCTTGTGGTTAAAGTCACCCATGGTCACAAGCTTTGCCCTGCATGCATGAGCTCTTCTGGCCACTGCAGCCAGTGTGTCAACCATCGCTCTATTGCTCTCGTCATACTCTTGCCTTGGCCTCCTGCTGTTCTGTTGTGGGTTATACATCACTGCAATTATCACCTTGGAACCACCAGAGTGAAGCGTTCCCGCTATGTAATCACTTTCTTCTCCGCTGTCTCCTCTCTCCAGCTCATCAAAATTCCATCGGTGTTTGATCAGCAATGCCACTCCTCCGCCCCCCCTGTTCCTTCTGTCTTTTCTCAGGATCTGGTATCCCGCTGGAAAGATGGCATCTGTTATCATACCTGTAAGCTTGGTTTCTGTGATCGCTATGATGTCTGGTGATGCCTCTTTGACTCTTTCGTGCCACTCCTCCCACTTGTTTGTTATTCTGTCAGCGTTTGTGTACCATACCTTCAGTTTCCTTTCCAACACTGTGGTTTGGGGAGCCTGTGGGGGTGGGGTACCTGGTAGCATACTGTGGGATTCTATAGTTGGGGGTTGGGTGGAAGCTGTGGGTATGGATTGTATTGTGTGTTGGGATGGTGTGATAGGTTGTGGGGTTCTGAGGATAGTTGTGTGTGTGCTTGCCCTTGCTGCTCTGTTCTGCTCTGACTGACCTCTGCTGGTTCCATCCTTGTCTCCTTTCCTAGCTCCTTTCGCTTTTTTGTCCTCTCCCTCAGCTGCTGTCTCTCTATTCGTGTTCTGTCTCTGTCTAGGAACACCTTCTTGTACTCTTCCGAGCTTTTCAACCGTGGTTTCTCTTGGAGGATCCTGTTCCGCACTGTTTCTGTCCTGAGAATCAGCTTGATCGGTCGATTTCTCCCCTTCAAGTACCCCCCTATTCTCTGAAATTTTACAATCTCATCCATGTCTTCTCCCCCTATTTCCATGATGATTTTCTCAATCCCCTTTCTTTCTTCCTGCCATCTTTCAGTGTGTGTCCTTTCCTCTCTCTCCCGAAGCCCATGGATAATCACTGATTTTGCCCTTTCCTCCTCCCATTGCCTCTCCCTCTGTGACTCTGGTTCCTGTCTGTAAGTGGTCATTTTCTCCCTTGATTTTTCCATTGGCTCTTGGTAGCATGGTTGTGCCTCAGCATTCAACCTATCTCCCTCTCCATCTGCACCCATCTGCTCTTCCCTTCCACTCACTGGCCCTTCTTTGCAGGCTGATATGACCTTAGCATAATTCATATCTCCTTCCTTCCTGTTCAGCCTCTCAGCTTCGTATGGTATGTCTTCTCTGGTTACTACCCCTGACACTTGCTTCAGCCTGTTTACCTCAAATTCTAGGACCTTTACCCTGGCTACTGAAGTTTCGACTTGTGCCTCCCAATTCTTTGTCTCCTTCTCCAACCTCTTTTCCCATTTCACAGAGAGTTCTTTCTCCTTTTTTTCAGAAAGCTCTCCTAATTTTCTCTCTCATTCTTGCTCTATCCTTTTCCACTGTTCTTCCATCCATTCCTCCCTACCAGTACCATTGTCAACTGATCCCTGATTCCTGCGAGTCCCAACCATTTTTTTTTTTAGTGAAAGAGAGAAAGAAAAAAAAGAAAAAGGAGAAGAGAGTGAGAGAGAGAGAAGGGGAGCCTAGAAGGAGGGGAAAAGAAGGGAAAAGGGGGAGAAAGTGAGAGAGAGGGAAAAGGTAAGAGAGAGGGGAGGAGTGACAAGGGAAGAGAGAGAGAGAGAAAAAAAAGAAGAGGAAGAGAGAGAGGGAGAGGGAGAGAGAGGAAGAGAGAAAGTGAGAGGAA